>NC_058523.1:515039947-515348947 GCF_904849725.1 Hordeum vulgare subsp. vulgare
TTGCCTCTGTTAGCTTCCCATCCAAAAGACATCCGCCAATCACCGTGTTAAATAACACAACATTCAACTCCGGCACCCTCCCGAGCATTGTGCGTGCCTCATCCACCTGCCTTGCTCGGCACAGGCCCTGGATAAGGAGTTTGGCAGGCAGCCCCTTGTCATCATCCTGTCCACAAGCCTCGTAGCCTCACGGAGACGCCCAAGCATGCATAGCCCGTGTACAATGTCATTGAACGTGTTGACATCAGCAGAGCACCCCATGAGGAACATCTCGTCGAGGAGCGTGGTAGCCTCGGCGACCTCACCCTGCTCACACAGGGCGTGGATGACCGTCTGATAGAGCACCACGTCAGGCACACACCCATGCCGCGCCATGCTGCGAAGCATCACGAGCGCCTCATCAGCGCGTCCGAGGCGGCAGAGTGCGCGCGCAGCGACACCGAAGGTAAAGGTGGTGGGTGGGATGCGGTCCCTGTGGACCATACGGCGGTAGAGCGCGAGCACATCGGCATGGCAGTTCGCCCTGGCCAATGCCGCGAGGACGGTGTTGTACGAGAGGAAGGACGGCGAGACGGCGAAGCGGCTGGGCAACTGGTCGAGCAGGTGGAGGGCGCGGCAAGGGGGCAGGGAGCGCAGCAGCGGTATGAGGTGGGTCTCCCGGAGAGGAGGGCAGCGGGTGGAGGGGAGGGATTCAAGGAGGGAGAGCGTGCACTCTGGGTCCGCGTTGGCTGTGGCGAGCAAGGGGCAGAGGGGGGCGACGAGAGGACGGGGTGGGAGGCGTCGTACCACTGAAGGAGGAGGAGGAGGGAGGTGGCCGGGGACAGAGGCAGCGCGAGGAGGCGCCCGAGACGTTGCGGGGTGAGCGGGCGGGAGGAGAGCGTGCATCGGAGGCGAGAGAGGTCGAACGGCGCGAGCAGCTCCGGCCACAACGTCACGGCGGCTGCACGGAGCTTGGGCGGGGGTTCCCCGATACCCGGTTGCGTTGAAACCCACCCATCACACGGCAGCGGGGGCGGCGTGGCCGGGGCGTGGCGGTGGTGGCACCAGCTGCTCCACGACGCGGGTTTATTTAGAAGAAATGAAAGGGTGTTTTCGCAAAGATGCACGACGGACGAAACGTTTTCCTTACTTAAGAAAGGACCGCGGGTTGATTAACTGTAAACGGAGGGACTTTTCGCAAAAATGTCACGACGGACGACCAGAAGCCATATTTGCTTTATTATTAGGGAGAGAAATACATTTGTATGTATGTAATGCTATATCTCTCCCTAATAATAAAGCAAATACGGTTTCTGGTCGTCCGTCTAGAAAATTACCCCAAAAGTTTGCATAAATTACCCACCATGCCACCGGTAAGTAATTAAAAACGTTTCACAAAGCGAAAAATCTTGGACTAGGCCGACCCATGTAAAAACCTCCTATATTACGCTCTGCATGCTGGGAGAATTTCCAGCACACCATATGGGCCGGCCCATGCACAGGAGCATGCTTTTAGTTACCTTTATTTATTTATTTTCAGTTCTGTTTTATTTTTTTATTTTAAATAATTTAGAACTTCAAATAATCTTTAATATTTTAATGAACTGAAAATTATAAATCAACATATTTAAAAAATTAAAATGTTTGTGACTTCAAAAACTGCTCGGATTTTTGTGAAAAATGCTCGCATATACAATAAAATGTTTGCAATTTTAGAAAAATGTTTCTACAATAAGAAAAGTCCATGATCTCAAATAAAATTCCATGTATTAAAAATTATTAAAGGCATTTTAAAAAATGATTTCTAATTCAAAATATGTTAATGCATGTAAAAAATGTAAAATTTTTAAAAATAGCTAATGCTGTTTTGATAGTTTCTTTTTTTTTATTTAAAATTTTCCGTTCCATTTTTGTTTATTTATAATTTAAATAATTTAGAATTACAAAAAAAATTGCATATTAAAAAATAGGAATTTTGAATTAAAATGCTGACGAATTTTTATTTTGAATTAAAAATAGGGTTCAAAATATAAAAAATATTCACGATTTTTACTAAATATTTGTAAATTGTAAAAAATGTTCTCAATTTTAAAATTGTTCCCATATTTGTAAAATTGTTCACGAAAGATCTAATGTATGTAGTTAAACATTAATGCTTCTAAGTCTTTGTGACAATATAAATGTGTGAATTTTGAAGAAATTAACTGTTGGATGGATCGGATTATTATTGTATGTTTTCTAAGAAAATATCTTGAAATTCAGAATAAATCTTTGAGTTACCAAGATTTTCGACAACCATGATATATATTTTTTGAAAATGTAAAGATTGCTTTAACTTGTGAATAAATTTAAAAGAAGAAACATTTTCTTACATTGTGCACAAAATTTCTAAATCAAGCGATGATATGTGAACATAATGTGATCACCATTATTGGAGATTATGTTTTTTTCTTCCGTGGCAACGCACGGGCCATTTTGCTAGTATCTAAAAAGTTCATTCCTACTATCTACTTATCTTAACATGCCAGCATACCACATCACTATATAATTGTGGATGGATAAGGCCCACCTTTACATGCAACCATACATGAAAAGAGCCCACCACCACATGCAACCATGCATGAAAAACTATTTTTATTGTATTATTCTACTTATATTCGATAAATATTTTATGACCATACATAGTCAATATAATTAATCATATGTGTTAGTAATCTTGGTTCATGTGTCATTAATCTAAATATTGTATTCCACACAATCAAATCTAATTGAAAGATGTCGCAACTAATTTCCGCAACAACATGCCAAGTATTATCTAATTTTATTAGTACGTATACACATAACCGTGTGCGTATATAGTTGGGTAGAATAAACCATTGAATATATACATACCCCTTTTCTATATAATTTTGTTGGTAAGTATTATATAACACTCGTACGTCTCTACGATTTGAAGTTAGTGCACAATTTGCTGATTTAAATAATAAACTTATTTTGTCATGGATACCACATGTAGGTATCGGTTTTTGTGTATACATATATTCATATGTGCATAGAAGGTTCATCGACCGATGAGTCACATTGTGTAAGAGGATGCATGGAACAATAATTGTTTTCTTTCTAAAGAAAAGTGATCTAGCCTTTGCGCCACCACAAGGCCGCCTTCCGCCGCTATCCTCCGACGGCTCCCCTCAGCCGTTGACCTCAGTCGTGAGTGATGAAGGGGGTTGCGGATCCACACGTGTGGATCATTTTAGGATTTAGTAGATTAGGATTTGGGATGTTCATCGTCTTGACTTTGGCGATGGTGATAGCGGCGCCGAATACAAAAACATTAGATCTTTTCCGGACAAGGTGATCCACATTGGGGTTGGATTATGTTCAACAAAGGAGTGGCATCCTCGTGTGGGACATGTGTCCTCGGCCCCGCCGTCGCGACGATGTTTGCTCGAGGGTCGGCGTGGATCTTGGGAGGTATTTCAGGAGTGGATGCAGATTGTGATCGGCATCGGCAGCATTTGAAAGATGGTGGATCATGTGATGAGTTGGTGGTCTGTATACACATGTATGGTATCTTCCTCCGACGTCTTAGACGTGTGGGTGCCAGATGTGGAGTTCGATGGCGTGTATAAGGTCTTGCCCCGGTGTGGTTCGTTTAACGACGATGGCTTCGCCTCTATTGGTGAGCCACCTTAGAAGTTTGCAAAGCTGTATATCACCGATGGAACAACGTTGAGCTCGGATGTGGAGGTGATCCATCGTTTTTTTCATTTGGTGGTTGTTGTAGTGGTGCGAGAGATAGGTGATGGGCATTGGTTTCAAGCTCACAAGATTTTTCGGTATTGTTTGTATTTTTTACTTCTTGGTTGATGGTCCTATGTGCAAAGGTTAGCGTTCTGCTGAGTTTTTAGTTTGTCATTGCTACTTGTTGAGCTTTCGTTGGTTTTCGAAAAGGGTGATAAGTATTTCCCTCAGTTTATTGAGAACCAAGGTATCAATCCAGTAGGAGGAACAAGCAAGACCCCAATCGTAGTACCTACACAAATAATCAAACTCTTGCACCCAACGCTAAAAAGGGGTTGTCAATCCCTTCAGAGTTATTTGCAAGGATGAGATCTGATAGAGATAGATATGAAAGATTGCGGAAACAAAAATAAATAAACTGCAGCAAGATATTTTTGATACTTTTGGTTTATATATCTGAAAGTAGAATATGGAAAATAGACCCGAGGGCCATAGGTTTCACTAGAGGCTTCTGTCATAAAGAAAAATAATACAATGGGTGAACAAATTACTGTTGAGCAATTGATAGAAAATCAAATAATTATGAAGGTATTCAAGGCAATGATTATGCATATATGCATCACGTCCGTGTTAAGTAGACCGAAACGATTCTGCATCTACTACTATTACTCCACGCATCGATCGACTCCTGCGTGCATCTAGAGTATTAAGTTCATGAAGAACAGAGTAACGCATTAAGTAAGAGGACATGATGTAGAGGGATAAACTCAAGCAACATGATGAAAACCCCATATTTTTATCCTCGATGTCAACAATACAATACGTGCCTCGCTACCCCTACTATGTCACTCGGTGAGAACACCGCAAGATTGAACCAAAACTAAGCACTTCTCACATTGCAAGAATTACCAATCTAGTTGGTCAAACCAAACCAATAACTCGAAGAGACTTGCTAATATATGAAATCATGCATATAAGAATTCAGAAGAGATTCAAATAATGTTCATAGATAATCTAAACATAAAATCACAATTTGTCGGATCTCGACAAACACACTGCAAAAGAGTATTACATCGCATAGATCTCCATGAAGATCATGAAGAACATGGTATTGAAGATCAAAGAGAGAGAAGAAGTCATCTAGCTACTAGCTATGGACCTGTAGGTCTGTGATGAACTACTCACGCATCATCGGAGGGGCAATGGAGTTGATGTAGATGCCCTCCGTGATCAATTCCCTCTCCGACTGATTACCGGAAAAGGCTCACAGATTGGATCTCACGGGAACATAGGCCCCTAGCGGCAGAAAAGTATTTTCATGGTTCTTTTTAGCGATGGGGGAATATTTGGGAATTTATAGGCCGAACAATAGGGCTAGGAGATCTGCATGGGACCCACAAGCGAAGGGGCACCCCCTAGTGCGCGCCCTACAGGCTTGTGGCCTCCCGGCACATGCCATGCCCCCGACTCCAAGTCTTCTAGGTTTCTTTTGGTCGAAGAAAAATCATTCCGGAGATTTTCTTCCGTTTGGACTCCGTTTAATATTCTTTATCTGCAATACTCAACAACATGAAAAAAACAGAAACTAGCACTCTGTATTAATAGGTTAGTCCAAGAAATAATATAAAACAACATATTAATGCATATAAAACATCCAAAACAGATAATATAATAGCATGGAACAATAAAAAATTATAGATACATTGGAGACGTATCAAGCATCCCCAAGCTTAATTCGTGCTCGCCCTCGAGTAGGTAAATGATAAAAACAGAATTTTTGTTGTGGAATGCTACCTAACATATTTATCCATGTAATATTCTCTATCGTGGCATGAATGTTCAGATCCATAAGATTCAAAACAAAAGTCTAATATTGACATAAAAACAATAATACTTCAAGCATACTAATAAGGCAATTGCTTCCTTTCAAAATAACATGGTCTTAGAAAGTTATCCCTACAAAACCATATGGTCTGGCTATGCTCCATCTTCACCACACAAAGTATCTAAATCATGCACAACCCCGATGAAAATCAAGCAATTTTTTCACACCTTTTATGTTCTCAAACCTTTTAAACTCTCACGCAATAGATGAGCGTGAGCGATGGATATAGCACTATAGGTGGAATAGAGTATGGTGGAGGTTGCAAAAAAAGAAGATATTCTCACATCAACTAGGCATATCAACGGGCTATGGAGATGCCCATCAATAGATATCAATGTGAATGAGTAGGGATTTCCATGCAATAAATGCACTAGAGCTATAAGTGTATGAAAGCTCAAAAAGGGAAACTAAGTGGTGGTGCAAAATATGTAATTACACTAGTTATATGAAAGTGACAAAATAGGAGACTCTCTATGAAGAACATGGTGCTAGTTTGAAGCACAAGTGTGGAAAAAGATAGTAGCATTGTTCCTTCTCTCTTTCTCTCATTTTTTGGTGGGCTTCTTTGGCCTCTTTTATTTTTTTTATGGGCTTCGTTGGCCTCTTTTATTTTTTGTAAATTCCGGAGACTCATCCCAACTTGTGAGGGGATCATAGCTTCCATCATCCTTTTCTCACATGGGACAATGCTCTAATAATGCAAATCATCACACTTTTATTTACTTACAACTCAAAGATTACAACTCGCTATCTAGACCAAAATATGACTCTATAAGCAATATGGAAGTGATGGTGCGTGTCATAAAAACGGGGCGGTGGTGTTGCATGGCAATATATCTCGGAATGGATATGAAAATGCATAATAGGTAGATATGGTGGCTGTTTTAAGGAAAACATATGGTGGCTGTTTTGAGGAAGGTGGATTTAATGTACCGGCGAAAATTGCGCGGTACTAGAGAGGCTAGCAAAGGTGAAAGGGTGAGAGTGCGTATAATCCATGAACTCAACATTAGCAATAAAGAACTCACATACTTATTGCAAAAGCCTATTAGTTATCGAAACAAAGTATTAGACGCATGCTCCTAGGGGAAGGGTTGGTAGGAGTTAACCATCGCGCGATCCCGACCTCCACACAAAGGTTTACAATCATTAAACAAATCATGCTCCGACTTCATCACATAACGGTTCACCATACGTGCATGCTACGGGAATCACAAGCTTTAACAGAAGTATTTCTTCTAATTCACAATTACTTACTAGCATGACTCTCATATTACCATCTTCATATCTCAAAACTATATGCAAGGAATCAAACTTCTCATCGTATTCAATGCACTAAATATGAAAGTTTTTATTATATCCCTCTTGGATGCCCATTATATTAGGACTAAATTCATAACTCAAACCAATTACCATGTTGTTTAAAGAACTCTCAAAATAATATAAGTGAGGTACGAGAGTTTAATAATTTCCATAAAACACCACACCGTCGTGCTCTAAAAGATATAAGTGAAGCACTAGACAAACATTGTCTAGCTCAAAAGATATAAGTGAAGCACAAAGAGTATTCTAATAAATTCATGATTCAGTGTGTCTCTTTCAAAAAATGTGTGCAACAAGTATGATTGTGGCAAACTAAAAAGTAAAGACTCATATCATACAAGACTCTCGAAGCAAAACACATATCATGTGGTGAATAAAAATATAGCCTCAAATAAATTTACCGATGGATTGAAGACGAAAGAGGGGATGCCTTCCGGGGCATCCCCAAGCTTAGGCTCTTTGGTATCCTTGAATATAGCTTGGGTTGCCTTGGGCATCCCCAAGATTAGGCTATTGCCACTCCTTATTCCTTAGTCCATCATATCTTTACCCAAAACTTGAAAACTTCACAACACAAAACTCAACAGAAAACTCATGAGATCCGTTAGTATAAGAAAAATAAATCACCACTTTAGGTACTGTTGTGAACTCATTCTTTATTTATATTTATATAATATTTAATGTATTCCAAATTCTCCATGGTTCATACCCCCCGATACAACCCATAGGTTCATCAAAATAAGTAAACAACACAAAGAAAAC
Source organism: Hordeum vulgare subsp. vulgare (assembly GCF_904849725.1). Classification (NCBI taxonomy): domain Eukaryota; kingdom Viridiplantae; phylum Streptophyta; class Magnoliopsida; order Poales; family Poaceae; genus Hordeum; species Hordeum vulgare. The sequence continues at coordinate 515,047,641 of NC_058523.1, forward strand.
AGAATCTGTCAAAGACAGAATAGTGTGTAGAAATCTGTTTACTTCGAATACTTATGTAACTCCAAAAATTCTGAAAAATTAGGAAAATTTGGGAAATTTATAAATCAATCTTGTGTAAATAATTCAGATCGAAAGAACATTCCAGTGAATTTACAAAATTCCTGGACTGAGAGTGAAAGTTTATGCTTTTCAGCAAATCAACTTGCAAACACCGTAGACCATCCCAAAGGTCTTACTTGGCTCAAACACTAATTAAAACAAGAAAACACAATTATCACAGAGGTAATAATTTGTGCAGCACTCAAAAATAGAAGAAAAAACAAAAGCATAAAAATAAAATTGGGTTGCCTCCCAACAAGCTCTTTCTTTATAGCCATTAAGATAAGCTTGAGATTTTATTGATGCTCACATGAAAGATAGTAGTTGAAACACAAAGAGAGCATCATAAAGCGTATGGAAAACACACTTAAGTCTAACTTACTTCCTATGCATAGTCATTTTATAAGCAAACATATTGTCAAGGCAAGCAAAAACCAGCATATGGAAGGAAGAAGAAAGAGACAATAGTAATCTCAACATGAAGAGAGGTGATTTAGTATCATGAAATTTTCTACAACCATAATTTCCCCTATCATAATAATTGCATGTAGGATCATATTCAAATTCAACAATATACCTATCACATAAAATATTCTTTTCACGATCAACATGCATAAAAGTCTTACAATCTTCGAAGGTAGCGGGATTAACATTAACTAAAGTCATGACCTCTCCAAACCCACTTTTATCAAAAAAATTCATAAGATTGAACACTCTCCAAATATGTGGGGTTATTTTTAACTAAAGTTGACACTCTTCCAAACACACTTTAGATATCATATTCATCAAGAGTATTAAAAAAATTATCAATATCATAAGAAACATTATCACCCAATCATGATCATTGCAAATAAGTAGTGGTCATGGCAAACTCATCAAATATAGCATCCCAAGATTGTGGGTTTGCGTATCATTAGCATAATTGATATTAATAGAATTTATAACAATATCACAATCATGCTTTTCATTCAAGGAAACATCGTGAATCACTTCATCACAATTTTCAGATTCACGAATCTCAAGCAAAACTTCATGGAGATAATCAAGTACACAGAACTCACTAGCAATTGGTTCATCATCATTGGATCTCTTGAAAAGATTAGCAACTCGATAAGGATCCATATCAATAGATTTTTAGCAAGCAAAGATGCAAGCAAATAAAAGGCACGTGGTAATACAAGTAGACAAAAAGAGATCCGGCGATAAAAAGGCGAATAAAACGGCAAATTGGTGAAGTGGGGGAGATGAAAACGAGAGGCAAATGTCAAATACAGTAAATGCAAGAGATGAGTTTGTGATGGGTACTTGGTAAGCTTGATATTGCTATGTATCCTCGCTGGCAACGGCGTCAGAAATCCTTCTTGCTACCTCTTGAGCTTGCATTGGTTTTCCCTTCAAGAGGAAAGGGTGATGCAGCAAAGTAGATAAGTATTTCCCTCGGTTTGTTGAGAACAAAGGTATCAATCCAGTAGGAGGAACAAGCAAGGCCCCGAGAATAGTACCTATACAAATAATCAAACTCTTGCACCCAACGCTAAAAAGGGGTTGTCAATCCCTTCAGAATTATTTGCAAGGATGAGATCTGATAGAGATAGATATAAAAGATTGCGGAAACAAAAGTAAATAGATTGTAGCAAGATATTTTTGGTATTTTTGGTTTATAGATATGAAATTATAATATGGAGAATAGTCCCGGGGGCCATAGGTTTCACAAGAGGCTTCTCTCATAAAGGAAAATAATACAGTGTGTGAACAAATTACTATCAAGAATTTGATAGAAAAGCGAGTAATTATGAAGATATACAAGGCAATGATTATGCATATAGGTATCACGTCCATGTCAAGTAGACCAAAAATTCTGCATCTACTACTATTACTCTACACATTGACCGACTCCTGCCTGCATCTAGAGTAGTAAGTTCATGAAGAACAGAGTAACGCATTAAGTAAGATGACATGATGTAGAGCGATAAACTCAAGCAATATGATGAAACCCCATCTTTTTATCCTCGATGCCAACAATACAATACATGCATCGCTACCCCTACTATGTCACTGGGTGAGGACACCGCAAGATTGAACCCAAAACTAAGCACTTCTCCCATTGCAAGAATTATCAATCTAGTTGGCCAATCCAAACCAATAACTCGAAGAGACTTGCTAAGATATGAAATCATGCATATAAGAATTCAGAAGAGATTCAAATAATATTCATAGATGATATGAACATAAACTCACAATTCATTGGATCTCGACAAACACACCGCAAAAGAGTATTACATCGAATAGATTTCCATTAAGATCATGAAGAACATGGTATTGAAGATCAAAGAGAGAGAAGAAGCCATCTAGCTAGACACAATAATCAGCCACATGTTGCCCTCTCTAGATCCGTTTCTCCTTTAATCTAGTTTTCAACGGTGCTTAGGCGAAGCCGTGCTGGACTAGCTCCACCACCATCGCTGTCACGTCATCGCGCTGCCGGAGAACTCATCTACTTCTCCACACCCTCTTGCTGGACCAAGAAGGCGGAGATCATCATCGAGTTGTACGTGCGCTGAACGCGGAGGTGACGTTTGTTTGACGCTAGATTGGGACGGATCATGGGATGACGGCGATTTGGATCGCGAAGACGTTCCACTACGTCAACCATGTTTCTTAATGCTTCCCGCTTAGCGATCTACAAGGGTATCTGGATCCGATCTCCCTCTCGTAGATGATCATCACCATGGTAGGTCTTCATGTGCATAGATTTATTTTTGTTTTCCATGCAACATTCCCCAGCAGTGCTATCAGAGCTAGGTTCATGCGTAGATGCAATCTCGAGTACAACACAAAATAGTTTGTGGGCGTTGATGTTCAATTTGTTGCCCTCCTTAGTCTTTTTTTGATTCAGCGGCATTGTTGAATTGAAGCGACCCGGACCAACTTTACTCGTACGCTTACGAGAGTCCGGTTTCATCGACTGACATGCAACTTGTTGCATAAAGATGACTGGCGGGGGTCTGTTTCTTCAACTTTAGTTGAATCGGATTTTACCGAGATGGTCCTTAGAGAAGGTTAAATAGAAATTTGCATATCACCGTTGTGGCTTTGCGTAAGTAAGATGCGATCATACTAGATATCCATAGCAGCCACGTAAAACATGCAACAACAAATTAGAGGACGTCTAACTTGTTTTTGCAGGGTATGCTTGTGATGTGATATGGCCAATGACATTATATGATATATTGGATGTATGATATGATCATGTTGTAATATTTAAATATCGACTTGCACATCGATGCTACGGCAACCGGCAGAAGCCATAGGGTTGTCTTTAAATTTATTTTACACTTGCAGATGCTCTTGCCATATCGCTAGGTAGTAGCTTTAGTAGTAACAACATAGATGGCACGACAACCTCGATGGCAGCACGATGATGGATATCATGATGATGGAGATCATGGTGCGGCGCCCGTGACGATGGAGATCATGCCGGTGCTTTGGTGATGGAGATCAAGAAGCACAAGTTCATGGCCATATCATGTCACTTATGATTTGCATGTGATGTTAATACTTTTATGCGCCTTATTTTGCTTAGGACGATGCTAGAATTACAGGGTGATGCCTCACTAAAATTTCAAGATAAAATTGTGTTCTCCCGACTATGCACCGTTCCGACAGTTCGTCGTTTCGAGACACCACGTGATGATCGGGTGTGATAGACTCAACGTTCACATACAACGGGTGCAAAACAGTTGCACACGCGGAAGACTCAGGTTAAACTTGACGAGCCTAGCATGTACAGACATTGCCTCATAAAACAAAAGACCGAAAGGTCGAGCATGAATCATATAATTGATATGATCGACATGGAGATGTTCACCATTGAAACTATACACAATTCATGTGATGATCGGACTTGAGTTAGTGAATTTGGATCATGCGACACTCGAATGACTAGAGGGATGTCAATTTGAGTGGGAGTTTATTAGTAATATGATTAGCTAAACTCAATTATCATCAACATAGTCAACATGTCTTTGCAAATTATGTTGTAGCTTGCGCTATAGCTCTACTGTTTTTGATATGTTCCTAGAGAAAATTTAGTTGAAAGATGATGGTTGCAATTATGCGGACTGGGTCCGTAAACTGAGGATTGTCCTCATTGCTGCGCAGAAGGCTTATGTCCTTAATGCACCGCTCGGTGTGCTAAACCCCGAGCGTCGTCTCTGGACGTTGCGAACATCTGACATACACGTTTTTGATGACTACATGATAGTTCAATGCATAATGCTTAAACGACTTAGAATTGAGGTGCTGAAGATGTTTCGAATGCCGTGGGACATACGAGATGTTCCAAGAGATGAAATTGGGATTTCAGGCCCGTGCCCTTGTTGAGAGGTATGAGACCTCCGACAATATTCTTTGTCTACAAAGTAAGGGAGAAAAGCTCAATCGTTGAGCATGTAATCAGATTGTTTGAGTGCTGCAACCACTTGAATCGAGTGGGAGTTAATCTTCCAGGATGGTTCTCCAAAGTCACTACCACCAAGCTACTAGACCTTCGTGATGAACTATAACATACCAGGGATAGACATGATGATCCTTGAGTTATTTGCGATGTTTGACACCGCAAAGGTAGAAATCAAGTAGAAGCATCAAGTGTTGATGGCTAGTAAAATCACTAGTTTCGAGAAGGGCAAGGGTAAGAAGGGATACTTCATGAAAGGCAAACCAGTTGCCGCTCTAGTGAAGAAACCCAAGGTTAAACCCAAACTCGAGACTAAGTGCTTCTATTATGGGGGGAACGGTCAGTGGAGCAGAACTATCCTAGTTACTTGGTAGATGAGAAGGCTGGCGAAGTCGACAAAAGTATATTGCATATACATGATATTGATATGTACTTTACTAGTATTCCTAGTGGCACCAGGGTATTAGATACCGGTTCGGTTGCTAAGTGTTAGTAACTTGAAGTAAAAGCTACGGAATAAACGGAGACTAGCTAAAAGTGAGGTGATGATGTGTGTTGGAAGAAATTTCAAGGTTGATGTGATCAAACATCACACGCTCCCTCTACCATCAGGATTAGTATTGAACCTAAATAAATGTTATTTGGTATTCGCGTTGAGCATGAACATGATTAGATCGTGTTTATTGCAATAAGATTATTCATTTAAATAGAATAATGGTTATTCTATTTGCTTGAATAAATACCTTCAATGGTTCATTGAATCTCGATCGTAGTGATACACATGTTCATAATATTTGATGCCAAAAGATACAAAGTAGTAATGATATGTGGTACTGCCACTTGAGTCATGTTGGTGTAAAACGCATGAAGAAGCTCCATACTGATGGATCTTTGGACTCACTCGTTTTTGAATCATTTAAGACATGTGAACCATGTCTATTGGTGTGAATGCATGAAGAAACTCCATACAGATGGATCGTTTAGACTCACTGGATTCTGAACCACTTGAGACATGCAAATCATGGGCAAGATGACTGAAAGCCTCGTTTTCGAGTGAGATGGAACAAGAGAGTAACTTGTTGGAAGTAATACATTTGGATGTATAGAGTCCAATGAGTGCTGAGGCACGCAGTGGATATCATTATGTTCTTACTTCACAGATGATTTGAGTAGATTTAATTGATGAAACACAAGTCTGAATTATTGAAAGGTTCAAGTAATTTCAGAGTGAAGTTGAAGATCGTCGTGACAGGAGGATAAAATGTCTACGATATGATCGTGTAGATGAATATCTGAGTTGCAAGTTTGGTACTCATTTAAGACAATGTGAAAATTGTTTCACAACTAATGCCACCTGGAACACCATGGTGTGATGGTGTGTCCGAACATCATAGCCACTCCATATTGGATGTGGTGCATACTTGTTGGAAATATGCCCTAGAGGCAATAATAAAATGGTTATTATCATATTTCCTTGTTCATGATAATCGTCTATTGTTCATGCTATAATTGTATTAACAGGAAACAGTAATACATGTGTGAATAAATAGATCACAAAGTGTCCCTAGCAAGCCTCTAGTTGGCTAGCTCGTTAGTCAATAGATGATCATGGTTTCCTGATCATGGGCATTAGATGTCATTGATAACGGGATCACATCATTGGGAGAATGATGTGATGGACAAGACCCAATCCTAAGCATAGCACTAGATCGTATTGTTCGTATGCTAAAGCTTTTCTAATGTCAAGTATCTTTTCCTTCGACCGTGAGATTGTGCATCTCCCGGATACCGTAGGAGTGCTTTGTGTGTATCAAACGTCACAACGTAACTGGGTGACTATAAAGGTGCACTACGGGTACCTCCGAAAGTGTCTGTTGGGTTGGTACGAATCGAGATCGGGATTTGTCAATCTGTGTGACGGAGAGGTATCTCTGGGCCCACTCGCTAGAACATCATCATGAGCTCAATGTGACTAAGGAGTTAGTCACACGATGACGTGCTACGGAACGAGTAAAGAGACTTACCGGTAATGAGATTGAACAAGGTATTGGTATACCGACGATCGAATCTCGGGCAAGATCTATACCGACAAACAAAGGGAATTGTATACGGGATTGATTGAATCCTTGACATCGTGGTTCATCCGATGAGATCATCGTGGACCAAGTGGGAGCCACCATGGGTATCCAGACCCCGCTGATGGTTATTGGCCAGAGAGGTGTCTCGGTCATGTCTGCCTGTCTCCCGAACCCGTAGGGTCTACGCACTTAAGGTTCGGTGACGCTAGGGTTATAGGGAATTGTTATACGAGGTTACCGAAAGTTGTTCGGAGTCCCGGATGAGATCCCGGACGTCACGAGGAGCTCCGGAATGATCCGGCGGTAAAGATTGATATATAGGACGGATGGTTTCGGACACCGGAAGTGTTTCGGGCATCACCCGTAACGTAGTGGGACCACCGGGACCACCGGAGGTGGCCCCGAGGGTCCACCGAAGGGGGGCAACGACCCCGGGAGGTAAGATGGGCCAAGTAGGGGAGGGAACCAGCCCCTAGGTGGGCTGGTGCGCCTCCCCACTCAGCCCAATGCGCAGGGGAGAGAAAAGGGGGGGCAAACCCTAAGCCAGGTGGGCCTAAGGCCCAGGATGGATGCGCCACACCCCTCCTCCCCCCTTTGCCGCCGCACCAGCCCCCATCTAGGGCTGCCTCCCCCCCCCCGGAGGGGGAAACCCTCAAGGGGGCGCACCCCCTCCCTTCCCCTATATATATCGGGCATTTTTGGCCATTGGGAGATAGACTTCTCCCTCTCCCTCGGCGCAGCCCTGCCCTTCTTCCTCCTCCTCTCTGTCGGTGTTTGGCGAAGCCCTGCTGGGAGACCTCGTCTCTCCATCGACACCATGTCGTCGTGCTGCTGGAGTTCTTCCCCAACCTCTCCCTCGTCCTTGCTGGATCAAGGTGCGGGAGACGTCACCGGGCTGCACGTGTGTTGAACGCGGAGGTGCCGTAGTTCGGCACTAGATCGGAATCGTTGCGAGTACGACTCCATCAACCGCGTTCTAGCAACGCTTCCACTTAGAGATCTTCAAAGGTATGAAGATGCTCTTACCCCTCTCTCGTTGCTGGTCTCTCCATAGGAAGATCTGAATAAGCGTAGGAAAATTTTGAATTTATGCTACGTTACCCAAAAGTGGCATCCGAGCCAAGTTTTCTATGCGTAGATTCTATGCACGAGTAGAACACAAAAGTTGTGGGCGATGATTTGTCAATTTGCTTGCCGCTACTAGTCTTATTCTTTTCCGGCGGTATTGTGGGATGAAGCGGCCCGGACCGATTTTACACGTACGCTTACGTGAGACTGGTTCCACCGACAGACATGCACACCGTGCATAAAGGTGGCTAGCGGGTGTCTGTCTCTCCTACTCTAGTCGGATTGGATTTGATGAAAAGGGTCCTTATGAAGGGTAAATAGCTTTGGCATATCATCGTTGTGGCTGTCACGTAGGTAAGAAGGCGTTCTTGCTAGAAACCCAAATCAGCCACGTAAAACTTGCAACAACAATTAGAGGACGTCTAACTTGTTTTTGCAGGGTTTGACATGTGATGTGATATGGCCAAAGTTGCGATGTTGCATGTATGATGTATGAGATGATCATGTTATTGTAATAGGTTTCACGACTTGCATGTCGATGAGTATGACAACCGGCAGGAGCCATAGGAGTTGTCTTAATTTATTGTATGAGATGCAACACCATGTGCTTACTACTTTTACTTCATTGCTAACGGTTAGCTATAGTAGTAGTGATAATAGTAGTTGGCGTGACGACTTCACGGAGACACGATGATGGAGATCATGGTGTCACGCCGGTGACGATGATGATCATGCGATGCCTGAAGATGGAGATCGAAAGAGCAAAGATGATAATGGCCATATCATGTCACTATATGATTTCATTGTGATGTTTATCATGTTTTACATCTTATTGCTTAGAACGACGGTAGCATAATAAGATGATCCCTCTTAAAATTTCGAGAACGTATTCCCCTAAGTGTGCACCGTTGCAAAGGTTCGTTGACTCGAAGCACCACGTGATGATTGGGTGTGATAGATTCTAACGTTCGCATACAACGGGTGTAAGCCAGATTTACACACGCGAAACACCTAGGTTAACTCGACGAGCTTAGCATGTACAGACATGACCTCGAATACAAGAGACCAAAAGGTCGAACATGAGTCGTATGGTTGAATACGATCAGCATGAAGTTGCTCACCATTGTGACTAGTCCGTCTCACGTGATGATCGGACACGGGTTAGTCAACATGGATCATGTATCACTTAGATGACTAGAGGGATGTCGATTTAAGTGGGAGTTCATACTTAATTTGATTAAACGAACTTAATTTTCATGAGCTTAGTCTAAAAGTTGTCTTTATAAATATTGTAGATGGCCAACGTCAACCTCAATTTCAACGCATTCCTAGAGAAAAACAAGCTGAAAGATGATGGTAGCAACTATGCGGACTGGGTTCGCAACTTGAAGCTCATCCTTGAAGCGGCTAAAAAGGCTTATGTCCTTGATGCACTGCTAGGTGACCCTCCCGCTCCCGCAGCAGCCCAGGACATTCTGAACGTCTGGCAAACGCGTAGTGATGACTACTCTCTGGTTAGGTGTGGCATGTTATACAGTTTAGAAATGGGTCTCCAAAGGTGTTTTGAGCAACACGGAGCATATGAGATGTTCCAGGAGCTGAAGCTAGTTTTCAAGCTCATGCGCGTGTCGAGAGATATGAAGTCTCCGACAAGTTCTTTAGTTGTAAGATGGAGGAGAACAGTTCTGTCAGTGAGCACATACTCAAAATGTCTGGGTTACACGGTCGTCTGACTTCACTTGGAGTCGAACTTCCTGATGATGCTATAATTCACAGAATCCTCCAGTCTCTCCCACCAAGCTACAAAGGCTTTGTGCTTAACTACAACATGCAAGGGATGGAAAAGACCATTCCCGAGTTGTACTCGATGCTCAAGTGTGCAGAAGTAGAAATCAAGAAAGAGCATCAAGTGTTGATGGTCAACAAGACCACTAGTTTCAAGAAAGGCAAGGGTAAGAAGAACTTCAAGAAAGAAGGCAAAGCTGTTGCCGCGCCCGGTAAGCCAGATGCCGGGAAGAAGAAAAGAATGGACCCAAGCCTGAGACTGAGTGCTTCTATTGCAAGGGAAAGGGTTACTGGAAGCGGAACTACCCCAAATACTTAGCGGACAAGAAGGCCGGCAACGTTAAAGGTATATGTGATATACATGTTATAGATGTGTACCTTACCAGCGCTCGTAGTAGCTCCTGGGTATTTGATACCGGTGTTGTTGCTCACATTTGCAACTCAAAGCAGGAACTATGGAATAAGCGGAGACTGGCCAAGGACGAGGTGACGATGCGTGTCGGGAATGGTTCAAAGGTCGATGTGATCGCCGTCGGCACGCTACCTCTACATCTACCGTCGGGATTAGTTTTAAACCTTAATAATTGTTATTTAGTACCAGCTTTAAGCATGAACATTGTATCAGGGTCTTGCTTAATGCGAGACGGCTACTCATTTAAGTCAAAGAATAATGGTTGTTCTATTTATATGAGTGATATGTTTTATGGTCATGCTCCGCTGGTGAATGGTTTATTCTTGATGAATCTCGATCGTGATGTTACACATATTCATAGTGTGAGTACCAAAAGATGTAAAGTTGATAATGACAGTCCCACATACTTGTGGCACTGCCGCCTTGGTCATCTCGGCGTTAAGCGAATGAAGAAGCTCCATACTGATGGACTATTAGAGTCTCTTGATTTTGAATCATTTGACACATGCGAACCGTGCCTCATGGGCAAGATGACTAAGACTCCATTCTCAGGAATAATGGAGAGAGAAACCGACTTATTGGAAATAATACATACTGATGTATATGGTCCAATGAACGTTGAAGCTCGCGGTGGCTATCGTTATGTTCTCACTCTCACCGATGATTTGAGTAGGTATGGGTATATCTACTTGACGAAACACAAATCTAAGACATTTGAAAAGTTCAAGGAATTTCAGAGTGAGGTCGAGAATCAACGTGACAGAAAAATCAAGTGTCTACAATCTGATCGTGGAGGAGAGTATTTGAGTCACGAGTTTGGCACACACCTAAGGAAGTGTGGAATCGTTTCACAACTGACGCTGCCTGGCACACCGCAACGCAACGGAGTGTCTGAACATCGTAATTGCACCTTATTAGATATGGTACGATCTATGATGTCTCTTACCGACTTACCGCTATCATTTTGGGGATACGCATTAGAAACTGCAACATTCACTTTAAATAGGGCACCGTCTAAATCCGTTGAGACGACACCGTATGAACTATGGTTTGGCAAGAAACCTAAGTTGTCGTTTCATAAAGTTTGGGGCTGCGATGCTTATGTGAAGAAACTTCAACTAGAAAAGCTCGAACCCAAAGCGGAGAAATGCATATTCATAGGATACCCTAAGGAAACTATTGGGTATACCTTCTATCTTAGATCCGAAGGTAAAACCTTTGTTGCCAAGAATGGATCCTTTCTAGAGAAAGAGTTTCTCTCGAAAGAAGTAAGTGGGAGGAAGGTAGAACTTGATGACGTAATTACACCCCCTCTCGAACAGGATAGTAGCACAGCGCGGGAAGTTGTTCCTATGGCGCCTACACCAACTGAAGAGGAAGTTAATGATGATGATCATGAAGCTTCGGATCAAGTTACTATTGAACCACGAAGGTCCACAAGGGCACGCTCCGCACCAGAGTGGTACGACAACCCTGTGATGGAAATCATGTTGTTAGACAACGGTGAACCTTCAAACTATGAAGAAGCGATGGCGGGCCCGGATTCCAACAAATGGCTTGAAGCTATGAAATCCGAGATAGGATCCATGTATGAGAACAAAGTATGGACTTTGGTGGACTTGCCCGATGACCGGCGAGCCATAAAAAATAAATGGATCTTCAAGAAGAAGACTGATGCAAATGGCAATGTAATCGTTTATAAAGCTCGACTTGTCGCAAAGGGTTTTCGACAAATTCAAGGAGTTGACTACGAAGAGACTTTCTCTCCTGTAGCGAAGTTGAAATCAGTCCAAATCATGTTAGCAATTGCCGCCTTTTATGATTATGAAATTTGGCAAATGGACGTCAAAACAGCGTTCCTTAACGGGAACCTCAAGGAAGAGTTGTATATGATGCAACCAGAAGGTTTTGTCGACCCTAAGGGTGCTAACAAAGTGTGCAAGCTCCAGCGCTCCATCTATGGGCTGGTGCAAGCATCTCGGAGTTGGAACATTCGCTTTAATGAGGTGATTAAAGCGTTTGGGTTCATACAGGTTTACGGAGAAGCCTGTCTGCACAAGAAAGTGAGTGGGAGCTCTATAGCTTTCCTCATACTGTATGTGGATGACATATTATTGATGGGGAATAATATAGAGATGTTGGAGAGCATAAAGGCCTATTTGAACAAAAGTTTTTCAATGAAGGACCTTGGAGAAGCTGCATACATATTAGGCATCAAGATCTATAGAGATAGATCAAGACACCTCATAGGTCTTTCGCAAAGTACATACCTTGACAAGATATTGAAGAAGTTCAATATGGAAAACTCAAAGAAAGGGTTCTTGCCAGTTTTGCAAGGTATGAGATTGAGTAAGACTCAGTCGCCGACCACGGCAGCAGATAGAGAGAAGATGAGTTCTGTCCCCTACGCATCAGCCGTGGGCTCTCTAATGTATGCCATGTTGTGTATCAGACCTGATATAAACCTTGCCATAAGCTTGGTAGGGAGGTACCAAACTGATCCCGGTATGGAACACTGGACAGCGGTCAAGAATATCCTTAAGTACCTGAAAAGGACTAAGGAAATGTTTCTCATTTATGGAGGTGATGAAGAGCTCATCGTAAAGGGTTACGTCGACGCTAGCTTCGACACATATCCGGATGACTCTAAGTCACAGACCGGATACATATATGTGTTGAATGGTGGGGCAGTGAGCTGGTGCAGCAGCAAGCAAGAAGTCGTGGCAGCATCTACATGTGAAGCGGAGTACATAGCTGCTTCAGAAGCGGCTCATGAAGGAATTTGGATGAAGGAGCTCATCGCCGACCTTGGAGTGGTTCCAAGCGCGTCGGGTCCAATGACACTCTTCTGTGATAACACTGGAGCCATTGCCATAGCCAAGGAGCCCAGGTTTCACTGGAAGACGGAGCACTTCAAACGCCTCTACAACTCCATCCAGGACCATGTCCAGAGTGGAGTGATAGATATTTGTAAAGTACACACGGATCTGAATATTGCAGACCCGTTGACTAAACCTATTCCACGAGCAAAACATGATCAACACCATAATGCTATGGGTGTTCGATACATCACAATGTAACTAGATTATTGACTCTAGTGCAAGTGGGAGACTGTTGGAAATATGCCCTGGAGGCAATAATAAAATGGTTATTATCATATTTCCCTGTTCATGATAATCGTCTATCGTTCATGCTATAATTGTATTAACAGGAAACAGTAATACATGTGTGAATAAATAGATCACAAAGTGTCCCTAGCAAGCCTCTAGTTGGCTAGCTTGTTAGTCAATAGATGATCATGGTTTCCTGATCATGGGCATTAGATGTCATTGATAACGGGATCACATCATTGGGAGAATGATGTGATGGACAAGACCCAATCCTAAGCATAGCACTAGATCGTATTGTTCGTATGCTAAAGCTTTTCTAATGTCAAGTATCTTTTCCTTCGACCATGAGATTGTGCAACTCCCAGATACCGTTGGAGTGCTTTGGGTGTATCAAACGTCACAACGTAACTGAGTGACTATAAAGGTGCACTACGGGTACCTCCGAAAGTGTCTGTTGGGTTGGTACAAATCGAGATCGGGATTTGTCACTCCGTGTGACGTAGAGGTATCTCTGGGCCCACTCGGTAGAACATCATCATGAGCTCAATGTGACTAAGGAGTTAGTCACACGATGACGTGCTACGGAATGAGTAAATAGACTTACCGGTAACGAGATTGAACAAGGTATTGGTATACCGACAGTCGAATCTCGGGCAAGTTCTATACCGACAGACAAAGGGAACTGTATACGGGATTGATTGAATCCTTGACATCGTGGTTCATCCGATGAGATCATCGTGGAGCAAGTGAGAGCAACCATGGGTATCCAGACCCCGCTGATGGTTATTGGCCAGAGGGGTGTCTCGGTCATGTCTGCCTGTCTCCCGAACCCGTAGGGTCTACACACTTAAGGTTCGGTGACGCTAGGGTTATAGGGAATTGTTATAAGAGGTTACCGAAAGTTGTTCGGAGTCCCGGATGAGATCCCGGACGTCACGAGGAGCTCCGTAATGGTCCGGAGGTAAAGATTGATATATAGGACGGATGGTTTCGGACACCGGAAGTGTTTCGGGCATCACCGGTAACGTACCGGGACCACCGGGACCACCAGAGGTGGCCTTGGGGGTTCACCGAAGGGGGGCAACGACTCCGGGAGGTAAGATGGGCCAAGTAGGGGAGGGAACCAGCCCCTAGGTGGGCTGGTGCGCCTCCCCACTCAGCCCAATGCGCAGGGGAGAGAAAAGGGGGGCAAACCCTAAGCCAGGTGGGCCTAAGGCCCACCAGGGGTGCGCCACACCCCTCCTCCCCCCCTTGGCCGCCGCACCAGCCCCCATCTAGGGTTGCCGCCCTCCCAGGAGGGGGAAACCCTCAAGGGGGTGCAGCCCCTCCCTTCCCCTATATATACCGGGCACTTTTGGCCATTGGGAGATAGACTTCTCCCTCTCCCTCGGCGCAGCCCTGCCCTTCTTCCTCCTCCTCTGTGCCGGTGCTTGGCGAAGCCCTGCCAGGAGACCTCATCTCTCCATCGACACCACGCGCGTCGTGCTGCTGGAGTTCTTGCCCAACCTCTCCCTCCTCCTTGCTGGATCAAGGTGCGGGAGACGTCACCGGGCTGCACGTGTGTTGAACGCGGAGGTGACGTAGTTCGACACTAGATCGGAATCGCTGCGAGTACGACTCCATCAACCACGTTCTAGCAATGCTTCCGCTTAGCGATCTTCAAAGGTATGAAGATGCTATTACCACTCTCTCGTTGCTGGTCTCTCCATAGGAAGATCTGAATATGCGTAGGAAAATTTTGAATTTATGCTACGTTACCCAACAATACTATGATGACTTTTATCGAATTACCACTGTCGTTTTTGGGTTATGCATTAGAGACAACCGCATTCACTTTAAATAGGTCACCACATAATTCCATTGGGATGAGTGATACGTCTCCATCGTATCTACTTTTCCAAACTGTTTTGCCCTTGTTTTGGACTCTAACTTGCATGATTTGAATGGAACTAACCCGGAGTGACGTTGTTTTCAGCAGAATTGCCATGGTGTTGTTTTTGTGCAGAAATGAGAGTTCTCGGAACGTCCTGAAAATTTACGGAGAATATTTTTGGAAATATGAAAAATACCTGTGCAAAGATCCACCGGAGGGGACGGACCAGTGGGCCACAAGCCCTGTAGCCCCCCACCCCCGGCCACGGCTACCAAGCTTGTGGGGCCCACATGCCACGTGGCTCTGCCGCCCCCAATTCCAGCGCTATTTATTCCCTTTCGTCCCGGAAAAAAAATCAAGAGAGAAGAGTTCATCGCGTTTCACGATCCAGAGGCGCCGCCACATCCCGTTCTTGCCCTGGAGGGCAGATCTGGAGTCCATTTTGGGCTCCGGATCAAGGAGATCGTCGCCATCGTCATCATCAACCTTCTTCCCTCTCCAATTCCATGAAGCTCTTCATCGTTCGTGAGTAATCTATTCGTAGGCTCGCTGGGCAGTGATGAGTAGGATGAGATCTATCATGTAATCGAGTTAGTTTTGACGGGGATTGATCCCTAGTATCCACTATGTTCTGAGATTGATGTTGCTACTACTTTGCCATGCTTGATGCTCGTCACTAGGGCCCGAGTGCCATGATTTCAGATCTGAAATTATGATGTTGTCACCAATATATGTGTGTTTTAGATCCGATCTTGCAAGTTGTAGTTACCTACTATGTGTTATGATCCGGCAACCCCGGAGTGACAATAACCGGAACCACTCCCGGTGATGACCATAGTTTGAGGAGTTCATGTGTTCACCAAGTGCTAATGCGTTGGTCCGGTTCTTTATTAAAAGGAGAACCTTAATATCCCCTAGTATCCATTTGGACCCCGCTGCCACGGGAGGGATGGACAATAGATGTCATGCAAGTTCTTTTCCCTAAGCACGTATGACTACACACGGAATGCATGCCTACATCACATTGACGAACGGGAGCTAGCCACATATCTCTCCATGTTATAACTGTTGCATGATGAATGTCATCCGACAAATCACTGATCCATTGCCTACGAGTTTGTCCCACTGCTACTGTTACTTGCTTTGTCCTGCTGCTGCTGCCACTACTGTTGCTACAATTGTTACTTGCTCTGCTGTTACTACTGTTGATGCTACTGTTACATGCTGCTACTGTTACTTGCTTTGTCCTGCTGCTGCTACTGCCACTACTGTTGCTACTACTGTTACTTGTTGTTGCTGTTACTTGCTACTGTTGCTACTTGCTACTCCTGTCACTATTGCTGTTCCTTGCCACTGTTGTTACTCGTTACACTGCTACTACCTGCTAAAATACTTTTCTGGCGCCATTGATACTTTAGTTAGGAATAATCTGCCGTCAATAGATTCTTTCCTAGCACCGTTGCTATCATACTACCTTTGCTGCTTATATCCTGCTTGCAGATACTAATGTTTCAGGTGTGGTTGAGCCGACAACTCAACTGCTAATACTGGAGAATATCCTTTCACTCCCATCGTGTCGAACCAACAAATTTGGGTTGAATACTCTACCCTCGAAAACTGCCGCGATCCCACACGCCGGTGTGCCATTGCAAGACAATTGCGAATTGTTGAGCAACTGGAAGCAGTTCTTTTCTGGCGCCATTGCCGGGGACTGCCAGCAGCTCTTTTCTGGCGTCGTTGCCGGGGAGGATAGCTATATTCTGTGAGTCACTTGGGATTTATATCTGCTGATCACTATGAAGAATATGAAAGATCCAAGAACCAAAGTCTTGGCCTCAACTACGAGGGGAGGTAAGGAACTGCCATCTAGCTCTGCACTTGATTCACCTTCAGTTATAAGTAAGTTTGCGACACCACCTCCTGCTAGAAATCTTGATATGTCGCCTGTGCTTGATGATGCTTATGATGCTACTATGCCTGATACTGCTAGAGATGCTATGCCTGATACTGTTAGAGATGCTATGCTTGATACTGCCTTGCGTGAGGATGCTAGAGATGCTATTTTGCCTGATGATGCTATGCTTGATACTGCTAGAGATACTACTTTGCCTGATATGCCACTAGGGGTATTCCTTGATGCTCATATTGCTAGAGTTACTGCCAATGCTCGTGATGCTTCTGAAATTGCCGATACTACTGAGATAGAACGTGCTTTTGCTCCTGCTAGATCTAGCTCTCCTAGATATGAATTGCCTGATATACCTGACGGTTATGTTATGGAGGGAGAGATAGCTGAGGATTTTCTTGCGTGTAAGGATGCCTATTACGCTGAGAAATTACTTCTCAAGTGGAAGGAAAAATATCTAAAAGCTAGGATGAAATACGACCCGAAATTTGCCACTTCACCTATCTTTATCACCGATGAGGATTATGAATTCTCTGTCGACCCTGAGATAATCTCTCTAGTCGAATCTAATCCTTTCCACGGTTATGAGTCTGAGACGGTCGTAGCCCATCTTACCAACCTACACGATATAGCCACCCTTTTCACTAGTGAGGAGAAGATTCGCTACTACTATATCCTTAAGTTATTTCCTTTCTCTCTAAAGGATGACGCTAAAGCCTGGTCCACTTCTCTTGCTCCTGGATGTGTGAGTAGTCCCGAGGATATGGTCTATTACTTCTATGAGAAATATTTCCCTGCCCATCTGAAGCAAGCTGCCTTGCAGGAAATATACAACTTTGCTCAACTCAAGGAAGAGAGTCTCCCACAAGCTTGGGGGAGGCTCATCCAGCAACAGAATGCTTTGCCTGATCACCCTCTTAAGAAGAACGAGATACTTGATATCTTCTATAACGGACTTACCGATGCTTCTAGAGACCACCTAGATAGTTGTGTCGGTTGTGTTTTTAGGGAACGAACTGTAGAACAAGCTGAGATCCTACTGAATAACATCTTGATCAACGATAATGCTTGGACTATTCCCGAACCACCTCCTAAGCCAACTCCTAAGAAAAGAGGTATTCTACTCATCAGTCCGAAGATGTGCAAGAAGCCAAGAAATCTACGCGAGAGAAAGGCATTAGATCTGAAGAAGTCAAAAATCTACCGCCCATCGAAGAGATCCATGGTCTCGATAACTCGATACAAGTAGTAGAGGTGAATTCTGTGCGTAGATTCGATGAGAGTGATATTCCTTTTGACAAACCTGCTAGCCTATGCGTTGATGAATTTGACAACTTTGTTACCAAACAACAGAGTTTCAATGATTATGTTAGCAGACAATTGGAGCAAAGTACTTGTATGCTTAGTCATGTAAGTGCTTGTGTAGACAGAAATGTCAATGATCTGAAGCTTCTGAGTAAACATGCCTCTATGATTACTACTCAGGTAGAACAAGTACTTAAAGCTCAGAATGACTTGCTCAATGAATTAAATGACAACTCTGTCAGAGTCATTACTAGAGGAGACAAAATGACTCACGAACCTTTGTATCCTGAAGGCCATCCTAAGAGAATTGATCAAGATTCTCAAGGAATTAATGCTGATACACCCAGTCATCCTAAGAATAAGAAGAAGGATGATAGAGACCTACATGTCATTTCGCCAAATACTGTCACACCTGAAGAACCAAATGATATTTGTGCATATGATGCAGAAACACAATCTGGTGATGAACGTGAACCCGGTGACAATATGGATAGCGA
The DNA here is from genome assembly GCF_904849725.1 of Hordeum vulgare subsp. vulgare. Lineage (NCBI taxonomy): Eukaryota > Viridiplantae > Streptophyta > Magnoliopsida > Poales > Poaceae > Hordeum > Hordeum vulgare. Next base: position 515,066,230 of record NC_058523.1, read on the forward strand.
TGTTCATAATAATGCTCAACCTAGCAATGATAAGGATGTGGAGATTGAACCTACAGTTAATCCTGATAACCCACAACCTAAGAGATACGATAAGAATGACTTCACTGCTAGGCAGCATGGTAAAGAAAGGGAGCCATGGGTTCAGAGACCCATGCCCTTTCCTCCAAAGCCATCCATGAAAAAGGATGATGAGGATTTTGAGCGCTTTATTGAAATGTTGAGACCCGTCTTTCTGCAGATGCGGTTAATTGATATGCTCAAAATGTCTCCATATGCCAAGTACATGAAAGATATCGTGACCAATAAACGGAAGATACCAGATCTTGAGATCTCCACCATGCTTGCCAATTACACTTTCAAAGGTGGAAATCCTAAGAAACATGGTGATCCCGGAGTGCCCACTATACCTTGCTCCATTAAAAGAAACTACGTAAGTGTGACCTTGGAGCCGGTGTTAGTGTTATGCCTCTCTCTCTTTATCGTAGACTTGAACTGGATAAGTTGACACCCATTGAAATCTCTCTGCAAATGGCCGAGAAATCAACTGCTTTCCCTGTCGGCATTTGCGAGGATGTGCCTGTTGTGGTTGCTAACGTTACTATCTTGACGGTCTTTGTTATCCTGGATATTCCTGAGGATGATGCCATGGCGATCATTCTTGGAGGACCGTTCTTAAACACCGCAAGGGCTGTTATAGATTGCAGCAAAGGCAATGTCATCTTCCATGTCAACGGTAATGAGCATACAGTGCACTTTCCGAAGAAACGATATCAATTACATTGCATCAATGCTATCGAAAAAACTTCATCGATTCTTATTGGGAGCTTTGAATGTCCTATTCCTCGTGTTAAGATGAAGTATGATTTGCTTGTCGGGGAGATTCATATCCCCATTGAGGTGACTTAGTGGCTATTCGACAATTCTCCGTTTCCTTTTGCGATTCGAAAAGGTTTTGTCGAGGGGATTTGATCAACCCCGTTGACGGATTTTTTTGATGACCATGAAATGGATGAATCAAGGAGTCACATACCTCTGTTTTAAGCTTTCACTTTCTGTTTCATAGAAGGAAATGATAGGTTTAGTTTAGTTTTTCCTGTTTTCTGTTTTAGCGTCCCGGAGAAAAGTACCCCAAAAATAAAAGTTCTCCGATGGTCCTGAAAATCAAATATGAATTTTTCTAGATTTTTTGAAAAATACTGGGACTCAGAGCTGGCCTGGGAGCCACACCAGTGGGCCACAAGCCTTGTAGCCACGGCCTCCCCCTGGCCGCGGCTACCAAGCTTCTGGGGCCCATAGGGACCCCCTCCACTCATTCCAGCTCCCATCCTCTTCTTCTACCTCTAGAAAAAATCGTTTCGCAGCTCAAACCCTCGTTCTTGCTCATTTGGCTGTGATTTTTGATCTCCTTGCTCAAAGCACCATTCTCCGAACCGTTTTGGGGAAATTACTCCTTGGTAAGTGACTCCTCAAGTGCTTTATCCTTCGTGTATTCTTGCTACCTTGGTGACCCTGTTCTTGAGCTTGAAATGTTAATTTTAGCTGGTCCCAAGTAGTTTTAGCACGTGATACGGTCTCTAGGTACTAGTAGGAGTAGTTTCTACGAGTTGGGTTAATCCTCACTCACTTTTCTTTCGAAGTCTCTAAAAATTTCAGAATTTTACAGAGTTAGAAAACGGAAAATATGAGGAGGTTCTTGAGAGGCTCTCCAAGCTGTAACCCCAAGGAGGATGAGAAAAACCACCCCAAATATGTGGTTCCTCGAGTCACATAAGTTCGAGCGTGCGAGTGGGCAAGTGATGAATTTTAGCGCGCCGTTGGGCTTTTTGAAGACTTTTATTACTTGGTGGAGAACGCGGGTCTTACCGCGTTCGTTGAAGATAATTGCCCACAATACCTCCTCCTCACCAATATTTTCGTTCAAAGCTTCAACTTTTATCCGAGGAAGAATCCTCCTATGGTTGAGTTCATGTTATACGATATCCCCCAGTGCATGACACTACAGGATTTTTGCAATGTGTGCAAATTACCTTATGTTGGGGATATTCATGATCCTCGTCCACGGGACTTGGAGGCTTTCATAGATACTATTGTTGTTGGAGAGGAGAGAGGAGTGTCTCGCGCTAGAATTGCTAGCATACATTTTCCTGTGCTTCGGTACTTCTCATTATTTGTGGGAAAATGTTTGATTGGCCGTGGGGAGGCTGGATCACTTAGCTCTCCTGACCTTGCGGTTTTGCGCGAAGGCCTTTATAACAATAAGACTTATAGCCTAGGTGCTATAGTAGCTCAGCGGTTGAACACAAACCGTTCCAAAGGTGTCGACTATTGAGGTATCTATGCTACCCATCTTGCCAGACACTTTGAGATACCCATTAGACTGGAGGAGGAAGAAGAGATGCTTCTTCCTGAGAAATATCTGGATTATGACAACATGGTTCGCCATGATTTTCTGGATAGAGATGCTAGTAGACGGATGATTTATAACCTGGTATTTAGTCAGGGTACTCCAGAGACTATTACTTTGCTTGCTCCTTCTTTGTTCGATCTTTATGCAGGCAGGTACATTATTATGCCCTCGGACATCTACGCGTATTGGGGCTTGGCCCAACCACAGGTGCCCGTGCCCGAGCCGCCAGTCGAGTACCAGACGCGAGTTTATCAGTGGGAGCCAGAGGAGCTCACACAGCAGTGGCATCCACAGTCCGCTCCGGAGTATCCCGGAGCTGGTTATTTCCCTCCTTGGGAGTAGACCAAGCTAGGCCAAAATCCTAAGCTTGGGGGAGTACGTGTTTGCACCAACTTTACATTCATGCTTATGCTTTCACTTTGTTAGTCGGTGTTTACACTTTGCCACTGTATTATCCATGCTAGTTTATTTTTGTTTTCTTGTTTTCTTGTTTTGTGTCCTTTTGAGAAAACCCAAAAATATTTTCCTTTCTTCTTTTGCTTGTTGGGAGCTTTCCCGTGTAAATAGTTTTCTTTTTCTTTGAGTCGAGGTAGAAGACCATGGTTACAATGTTTAGTGGCTCTCGCATGAATACCTGTTCATTTGTTAAAGAGCCATATTACTTTGTCTTCTCCTTTGTGTTTGCCTGCAGATTCAGCTTAGTCCAATGCACGAGCACTCTTATTATTGTTCACATCGTTCGATCGTGCAAGTGAAAGGCAATAATGATGATATATGATGAAGTGACTGAGACTGGAAAAGCTGGTATGAACTCTATCTATTTTGTTTTTGTAAATATGACTAGCTTGTCGTCCCAGATTCAGCTCCGTCGAGAGAGAACCATGTTTGCAATGACAACTTAGAGATCATAGTTTCTGATGCCATGCTTAATTAGCTAGGAGCTTATAATGGTTTGTCTTGAATGCCAACATAGATTTTGAGATGACTATGATGTAGTATCATAGGATGGTATTCTCCTTTGAATGATTCAAGTGGCTTGACTTGGCGCATGTTCATGCATGTAGTTGAAACAAAATCAACATAGCCTCTATGATGTTCGTGTTCATGGTGATTTATATCCTGCTCATGCTTGCACTCAATGTTAGTCAAACTCATTGCATCTTGATGACTGTTGTCGCTCTCTAGTTGGTCGCTTCCCAGTCTTTTGCTAGCCTTCACTTGTACTAAGCGGAATACTGCTTGTGCATCCACTTCCATAAACCCAAAAGTTTTTCCATGAGAGTCCACCATACCTACCTATTTGCGGTATCTACTTGTCGTTCCAAGTAAATTTGCATGTGCCATTCTCTAAACCTTCAAGAAATAATCTGTTTTGCATGCCCGAACCGCTCATGTGGTGACAGGGGGCTATTGATATCTTCCATGTTAGGCGTGTTATCCTCGACATGTGTTTATTCACTGTCATTCATGAGAAAGGGGCCGGTAATTGGAATGCCGAGTTCCACGCTTAAATCGAAAACATAGCTGTAAAACAAGACTCCCCCCGGATTGATGTTAGTATGGACGGTACCCGAGGATTCGGCTAGCCGTGGAGTGTGATTGATTGGTGGTGGGGGAGTTAAAACTTTACTTTTCTGTTTAGGAACCGCCTATAGCATGAATAGCATGAAAGATATTGAGAACTCTTGGTCATTGCGTTGACAATGAAAGCATGCCACCCAAAATTATTATCTCTATTTTCAAAGCTTGAGCTCTGGCACCTGTGCAAATCAATGCTTCCCTCTGCGAAGGGCTTGTCTATTTATTTTCCTGTTGAGTCATCCTCTTCTTATATAAGCACCAATTAGAGAGCACCTCTGTCATTTTTATGCTTTGCTTTTGATTGATATTGAGTATGACTATGACTGGATCTTCGTTGCTATGAATTACAATGTTTAGTCAGCCCTTGATCTTTGAAAGTGCTCTGCATTTATGTTTTGCGGTCTCAGAAAGAGCTAGCGAGATACCACCTATTCATGCTGCTTCATGCTTGTTTTTATTGAATTGTTGGTATCTGAAACTCATTATTGTAAGTGCATCTAGTGCCCCTTAGTGATTTTGGTGGTGTGAAGACTTATAGGTTAAGTATCTAATGTGTTATTGACTGTACAGAGGATCTATAAGTCGTTGAGGAGTTTGAAATAATCGATGAATATCGACCCCTAAAAATGTATATCTTCGGTTGAAGAAATTGGTTTGAAGCTGAAGAATTGAATCGCGAAGAATTTGCGATGAAATTGATATTCCTCATGAAGATATTGAAATTGAGGAATTCGGTGTGTCCTGAAGAAAATCAATCTAAAGATTTTGAAGCATGAATATTTATCCTTTCTGCTTTGTTTTCTTCACACTTGAGTAATAGGAACACCGTACTGTTAAAGGGGGTCGAGGTAACACATGGAAATGAATTTCCTCATGATTCTCAACCCAAGCCTAATCCTACCAAAAGCCTCAAGTGAGGAATATGAGAGACATGAGGACTCTCACAGTTGAGGGTCCCGGCCGTTATCGATAGCCACGCCACATCATTGGTCTTATCCACATCAACGGTCATATTATTTAAGGGCATTAATGTCAAATCCTGTCGGGATGCTCCCAGGCTATAAATAGCCACCCCCCACAACCATTAGCTGGTTGGCTGGTCCGTTAGAAATTGACAATTGTCATAAGAGCAACCCAAATTCCTCAGAGTCTTCGAGAGTAATTCATCTGTGAGGAAATACCCCAAACACCAAACTACAAACCGAGAACCAAGTGATTGAGCATCGCTGAAGAAGTTGTTCCTGTGTGGGACTGAAGCCTTTTACCTTTGAGGACTGTGCATCCTCCAGACGGCTAGGCGTCATGGTCTATAGCAATCCAGCAGTCAAATTTGTGGATCGCCGGGTGACCAAGTTTGTGAGGGTTTGGAAGTCTGCCCTGAAGACTTACCATGAGTGTTGGGCGAGGACTGTGTGTTCTTAGCCCAAGGAGAATACAGTAGGGACTGTGTGTCTTTTGGTTTCAATACCAAGCCGCTCCAAACCAGATGTACAACTATCACAGCAGTTGGAACTGGGTCATCAACTACTGTCTTCACTGTGAAACGGGTTCTATTTCCTCAACTCTTTATATTCCTCAGATTATGTGTTGATGATTTCCATTGTCACTGTTTGAAGAATTTGCTGAAGACTTTCTCTGAAATTCCTCAACCCCAAATTCTTCACGCAAGTTAATCCTTATCTGTTTTCTGAGTACGTGCATACTGTGCAAACTGTTTTCATATTCTTCATCCTGAAAAACTGATGTAGTGAAACTTTGCACTCCTGATCCTTTACTGTTTCCGTTGTAAGTTAGTCATCCGTGAGGAATTTCCTCAAAAGGAATTTCCTCAGTGATGAAATTCTAAAAATCTCCCATTCACCCCCCTCTAGTCGATATAACATACTTTCAATTGGTATCAGAGCAAGGTACTCCCTTGTTCTGTGTGATTTTCGTTTAATCGCCTGGAGTTTTACTTATGTCGACTGCAGGCATGATTAAGGTTACTGCAGCATGTCCTACTTTCGAAGGAAAGGTCTTTCCCTTCTGGAAGACCAAGATGCAGATGCATCTACAAGCTATTGATAATGATCTCTGGTATATTGTGGAACATGGCGTCCCCATCATCTCTGCTAGTATATCTGCTGCTGATGTGAAGAAATTCAAGCAACTTGACTCTCAAGCGAAGAATATCATCTGTGGCCATCTGAGCAAAGGCCAGTATGGCAGAGTGAGTGCTTTGGGCTTAGTGAAACTTATCTCGCAAAGATTGTCCAAAGTTAATGAAGGAGTATCAACCCAGCGTGATTCTCGTGTTGATGTTCTTCGCAATCTCTTCAATCGCTTCAAGAGGTTTGACAATGAAAGCTGCCAAGATACCTTTGATCGCCTCACTGACATATCAAATGAACTGCAAGCACTGGGAGCTCGAGACATTACTGATCACGAAGTTGTGAAGAAACTGCTAAGATCTTTGGATTCTTCATTTGATACTTTAGTTCTGATGATTCAAGAAAGACCAGACTACAAGATGCTTGATCCAGCTGACATACTCGAAAGACTCAATACTCATGAATTCCAACAAGAAGAAAAGAGAGATCTATATGGACCAAGCTATTCTAGACCACGTGCGCTGAAGGCTAAAGCAATGTCCTCATCTGAAGAAGAAGACTCGGATGATAGCATTGGTGATCCTGAAGAATTTGGACAGGAGCTTGCAATGCTCGTGAGAAAATTCCAGAGGTTTACACGACGTGGCCAGTTCGGGAAATCTTCAAGAAGAGATATGAGGAAATCAGAATCTTCATGTGAGGACTACAAGAAAAGAACCTGCCACAAATGCAAGAAATCAGGTCACTACATTGCTGATTATCCTCGTTGGGGAAAGGAATCAAAGAAGAAGAAATAAAGGATGACAGTTCTGATGACTCGAAGAAAAAGAAGAAATCTTCAAAATCCTCATCTTCAAAGTCCTCATCGCACAAGAAGACTAGTTTCAGAAAGGCTCGGGCACTTATTGGCAAGGAAATGGATTCCGAGGCAGAATCAGAGGAATGTGATGAAGAGGAGGGTTCTGATGAAGACTCAGAATCCGGAAAGGCTAGTCTTGCACTTGCAACCACATTCATCAGCAAGTCAATCTTCAACCTTGAAGAAAATGATAACACCATCCACACTGATGACTATGTTGATGACTTCGCTCCAACCTATTGCTTCATGGAAAAAGGTTCAAAGGTACCGAATGATGCTTCCTCCTCTGACTCAAGTGACTGTGAACCTGATGATTATAAAAAAAACCCAGTTACAGTAAACTTGCTCTCATATCCACTAAACAACAAACTGCCTTGGAAAAGCTTCAGAAACTGCTAGATAGAAGCGATGATCTGTTGAATGATGAAATGAATCTTACCCAAATCCTCACTGAAGATGTGAAAAGTCTTCAGTCTAAATTTGATAATCTTCAAGATTGTCATGATACACTCCTTGTTGATCATGATAAACTTTCCTATGAATTTCTTCAAAGGAAGCTTGATCTAGAGAAGTTGAGAATTTCTCAGGATGATCTTCATATGGAAAATGATTCATTACTAGCTCAACAGATCAGCTACTCAAGCTGAGTTCATTCCTCCATGTCTTAAATGCATTGAACGTGAAACTGCTAATTCTTCATCGGAATCATCAAATGCTTCAATTGCTACAAATTCTTCAACTGCTCCTGTAGTGTCAAATTCCTCACTTGAGGAAAACACAAATGTCACTGATGAAAATGCAGGGCTGAAGGAATTGTATATGACAGGCATATACAAAAGTCTCAAAGGACATCAAACCCTTTGTGATGTGCTCAAAAAGCAGATCTTGAACAGGAACCCGGGGAAAGAAGGAATTTCCTTTGAGAGGAAATTGAATGCTGATGGATCTTATTGGAAACCTGAGCAGTATCCCAAAATCTCATGGGTTGCTGCTACTGGGCCTCCTTTTGATCCATCCAATCCAATAGGCTTTCATGTGAATTATCCTATTCCTCACATGAGTCATTTGACTCCAACTATAAACTGTTCAAAAATCAAGTTGGTGAAGTATTTTCTCGATATGTTGGAACTAACTGCAGGAATGGCCCTCCCCTGAGGAAAATCTGGGTTCCCAAAAGTTGTCTTGAAAATCTTCAGGTGAATGTCCTCATGACGCCACCGATGAAGAATCTGAACCCCAGATCAAATTCCTCAGGAGGACCAAAGTCTTCAAGAGGATCAAAATCCTCAACTGGTCAAAACTATGCTCGTACCCGTGCTAATGTTTCTAACATACAGGGAAACTAGAAGGAATATGAATATGAGCATTATTCTTCAAATCATTATGTTCATAAATCCTCAAACCAGTTCTTTGCATATTCATATGATTACTTTAACCCCCCCTACTGTTAAGAGAAGTGCATTAGCTTCAATGTCCCCTTTCTCATATGGTGCTCGTAGGATGATGAATGCTTTATCACCCCTTCAGATGTGGGTGGTGAAGAAATTGAACTATTCACTTCTGCAGGTCAGGTCTCCAAATGAAAATCAGCATCTGAAGAATTTGCTGGAGACCTGAGGAAAATGCTTGATAGGACGCAAGCTAATATTGATGAAATAGAAATATTTCACACGTTCTTATAATTTTGTTATGATGAAATTCCTATCTGATGAAATTGATATCATATTCTTCAAGTCTGAAGCATATGAGATGGTAAGCTATAATAATTCATCTACAGGATGACAAACCCAAGAGTACTGAGTGGGTTCTTGATAGTGGTTGCACACATCACATGACTGGTGATAAAAGCTTGCTGATGAATATGCCACTAACTCCATCACCCGTGAAGCAAATCACATATGCTGACAAAGGTAAAAGCAAGGTATTGGGACTTGGCAAAGTGGCTATTTCCAAGGATAGACATATGGACAAAGTAATGCTTGTTGAATCCCTTGGATTTAACCTCATGTCAGTCTCGATGCTTTGTGATCTTGATATGATTGTTATCTTTGACAGATATAGATGTGTTGTCATCATGGAATCTGACAGATCCAAAGTCTTCGAAGGTGTCAGAAGAGGGGATTTGTACATTGTTGATTTCTCTACAGGTCCTCAACCAGCCACTTGCTTACTAGCAAAAAACTCAAAAGGGTGGCTGTGGCATCGAAGACTCGGTCATGCAGGCATGAGGTGTCATCGGCATCGAATCAGCCAAATTCCTCAAGGATCACCTTTGTGGTGCATGTGAATCTGGGAAAATGACCAGATCCAAGCATCCCTCGAAGACTATCATGACCACTACTCGTCCATTTGAATTGCTTCACATGGATCTATTTGGACCTACTCATTATGCCACACTAACAAATGCATCAGCTTTATATGGCTTCGTCATAGTTGATGATTATTCCAGATATACATGGGTGCATATCATCTTATATAAAACTGAAGTGCAGGAAATCTTCAAACCATTTTCTTCAAGGGCCTCGACGAACTTCAGCATCAAGATCAAACACATCAGGAGTGATAATGGAACAGAGTTCAAAAACACTGGTCTTGATAATTATCTTGATGAACTTGGTATTACTCACGAATTATCTGCTCCTTATACTCCTCAACAGAATGGAGTCGTTGAAAGGAAGAACAGGACTCTGGTAGAGATGGCAAGAACCATGCTTGAAGAATATCAGACTCCTCGTCGCTTTTAGCCTGAAGCAATCAACACCGCGTGCCATATCATCAACAGGGTATATCTTCATAAATTCCTCAAGAAAACCTCATATGAACTCCTCACTAACAAGAAACCCAATGTAAGTTATTTCAAAGTCTTCGGTGCAAAATGTTGGATTAGAGATCCTCACCATAGCTCAAAGTTTGCACCTAAGGCACATGAGGGTTTTATGCTCGGTTATGGAAAGGACTCGCACACCTACAGAGTCTTCAAAAACTATCACAACAAAGTTATTGAGACTGTAGATGTGCGGTTCGATGAAACTAATGGCTCGCAAAAAGAGCAATTGCCTTCTGATCCAGATAAGCTGTCTCTTGAGGAAGCACTAAATCTCAAAGCTACTAAAGACATTGTTCCCACTGAGGAAATTGATGAAGAAATCATTCCCATCACTGATGAAAATCAAGAAGATGCTCCTGAGAAAATTGCTCCAGAACCAATTCCTCAGCCCAGACGAAATCCTCAACCAGCTCATCCGAGGATTGCAAATGAAGTGGAACTTGACAAAATCCTTAATGACATCAACGCACCAGGTCCTCTCACTTGCTCAAAAGCTTCACACTTAGTTAACTTTTGTGGGCATTTATCCTTTGTATCTATCACAGAACCTTCAAAAGTTGCTGAGGCTTTCCTGGAATCGGAGTGGATCCAAGCTATGCAAGATGAACTTCTTCAATTCAAGTTGAATGACGTATGGGAGCTAGTCAAACGACAGATCCTCGCAAGCACAATATCATCGGAACCAAGTGGATTTTCCGAAAGAAGCAAGATGAGGATGGTCAAGTGGTGAGGAATAAGGCACGACTTGTAGCCCAAGGCTACACACAGGTTGAAGGAATATATTTCGATGAAAATTTTGTACCTGTTGCTAGACTTGAAGCTATTCGAATACTACTTGCTTATGCTAATCATCATAACATCATCTTATATTAAATGGATGTGAAAAGTGCATTCCTAAATGGTAAGCTTGAGGAAGAAGTATATGTTGCTCAACCCCCAGGTTTTGAGGATCCAAAGAATCCAGACAAAGTCTTTAGACTCAAAAAGGCGCTCTATGGTCTCAAGCAAGCCCCTCGGGCATGATATGATACATTGAAGGAATTCCTCATGAAGAAAGGCTTCAAACTTGGTTCACTCGATCCAACTCTTTTCACTAAATCCTATGATAATGAGCTATTTGTGTGCCGGATATATGTCGATGACATCATATTTGGCTGTACTGACAAATGATACAGTGATGAATTTGCTTACATGATGAGTGAAGAATATCAGATGTCTATGATGGGGAAGCTGAAATTCTTCTTAGGTCTTCAAATTCGTCAACAGTGCAATGGAATCTTCATATCACAGGAGAAATACCTCAAGGATGTTCTGAGAAAATTTGACATGCATGAATGCAAAGGTGCCAAGACTCCAATGCCTACCAACGGCCACCTCTGCACTGACGAAAATGGTCAAGAATTCGATCAGCAGGTATATCGCTCTATGATTGGCTCTTTATTGTATCTATGTGCATCTAGGCCAGATATAATGCTTAGTGTTTGCATGTGTGGATGTTTTCAAGCAAAACCGAAGGAATCACACCATAAGGTTGTGAAGCATATTCTTCGATACTTAGCTCACACACCAACACTAGGATTATGGTACCCCAAGGGCTCAAATCTTCATCTTGTGGGATATTCTGATTCTGACTATGCTGGTGACCGTGTGGATCGCAAGTCAAGATCTGGCACATGTCATTTCCTCGGAAGATCACTAGTCTGCTGGTCCTCAAAGAAGCAGAACTGTGTATCACTCTCCACTGCCGAAGCTGAGTAGATTGGTGTTGGTTCATGCTGTGCTCAATTGATATGGATGAAGAAAACCCTCAAGGACTACGGCATCAACATGAAGAATGTGCCTCTCTACTGCGACAATGAGAGTGCAATCAAGATTGCATACAACCCAGTACAACACTTGAAGACCAAGCACATCCACATTCGTCATCAATTTTTTTGGGACCATGTCCTAAAGGGCAATATCCTCATCGACCATGTGAAGACTGATGATCAACTCGCAGATATCTTCACTAAGCCCTTGGATGAGAAAAGTTTTTGCAAGTTGCGGTGTGAGCTAAATATCTTAGAATCTTCAAATGTTTTGTAAAAACATGCACACATCCTAACACTTATGCAAAATTGATGACTTAGATGTGCAACACACGATGAATCGATTTTCTTCAACGAATGAAGAATATCACTCTTAGTGTGAATAAATCAACAAAGAAATTGATTCTCAGGGCCCTACGACAATTGTACGCGGCGTCTGTAATCAACATTCTTATATGGTGGGTCACGCCACCGCCCAACGTGAAATTCCTCAAGTTGAATTTCTTCAAAGTTTCATTTCTTCAAAATTTGATTTTCTTCAAAACAGAAATTCATCATCATGACGCTTTATCACAAAATCCTCAAGTCATTCAAATCTTCAAAAACACTTGATGATTTTTGTTTACCTAGATAGACTGTGATTTCAAGTCCTCAACAACATTCACTTATAGTTATTTCTTCAATTGGATATTTCATCTAAGTGAATGTGATCGGACCCTACTTTCCCTCTATGCTATTCTCACCCAGTCTATTCAATTCTTCATATGCGTTGTACTTGAAACTTTGTTCGAAATTCTCACTACGTCCTTGTCAGCTGATGATTTTGTAAAAAAATCCTCAAATCTTCAAAAATGTTTTTTTAATGCACAGTAACTAAACCCCACTTTCCTCGTTCGGATAACCACGATCTCCACAATCTCCACCGCTTCTCTCATGATCTACACGTGTCCTGCGGAGACGTAGAGACACGGGCTATTTGGTCTGATTTCCTCGCGCCAACAGTTACCGCCTGGCTATAAATATGTCCCCATCTCCCTCGGTAAAATCTTCTTCGTTCCATCGCCCTCCTGCTATAGTAAAGCTGCAAGCCCTAGCGCCACCGCTAGAAGTCTCGACGCCGACGAAGAAGAGCTTGACTGCCTCGACCTCTCCATCGTCAAAACCACGCCGGAGCCGGACCATCTTCGTCTGCCGCCGCCGTAGCCGTCCTCTGCTGCCGAGTTAGGGCGCATTGGACACGCACCGAAAGAGTACCTACTGCTACTACTTCTCTGTTCTTCGTGCGCACCATCTAGGGTAAATAAAAACCCTATTTTTACAGCCTGTTTGATCTACTATTTTACCTTTGAGATGTGAAATCTGTTTTTCCTCAAGAATCCGTCGGTTTCTTTTCCTCAAACACTACCTATCACCAAACTATTGATGAACTTCACTAAGCATCTAAGATTTTCACGAGATTCCTCAGTTGTGCGAATTTTCGGATCTGTACAACTCTGGACCCAAGAACAGTATGCTTAGACAAATTCCTCAACCACTGGTCAAATTTCTCAACTGTCAAAAAAAATTCATTTCATCAAATCTGAGAACGCATATGACCTCCCCAAATTCCTCGCAACTATACTCTGTTCACACGTACACACATGTCAGCTGATGAATCTCTCGGTTCTCATCAAATTAACTCATTTGCAGCGTTTCTTGAAGAAAATCTGCAAATCTCATCAGAATCCTTAAGAGTTCAATCTCATCACCAAAAGTCTCAGCTGAAGAAAATTGAGGATGAAAGGAAGCAAAAGGGAGGCAAGAAACTTGAGCAGAACACTGCCGCAGATATCCCTGAGGATATATACCTGGATTACTGCACTCCTGATGAAAATGAAACTATGCCCAAGAGAAAAATTAGGCTTCAAAAGATAGAACGTCGATGGGCTAAGGAGTGGAAGGAGTACAAATTCGTCACTCCCAAATACGCGAAGAAATTCGCTCTGAAGCCTACTGGCAAACGGGCTCCACTTAAGGATTATCATGAAGCTCATCCCTCAAGCCTCAAGACAATTGATGACTATCCTGATGAAAAGTTTGAACACTTGTCAAAGCTCAAGAAGCAGGCAGAGGCTGCTGTGAGGAAGTTCAATGAAGAATCTGCTGGTGCCGCAACCGCCGCTACTTCCTCTGCACCTGAGACTTCTGGTACAGCAATTCCTCAACTGAAGTTTGTGCCACCAAAACCAAAGGCTTCAAAGCCTCAAGAGAAAACAGCTCCAGCATCAGCACCAAAACCCTTCGCACCAAAACCCTCGGCACAACCACAGGCTTCAAAGCCTGAGCAGAAGCCAATAGTGAAGCAATTGCCTACTGTCTCCAGCTCCTCAGTCCCTTCTGCAACAAGCTCGGAGACAAAGTCTTCACCAACTCCTCTGAAGACTAAAGTGACTGCTGGGAGAGGAATAAGACCAAGCCCAAGCAAAATCATTAAGGTCCGTTCTGCATCAGAAGGTAGTGATGAATTTGATGATGACACTGTGCAGGCCATCATCAGAAACAAACAAGAGAGGGTAGCTCAAGGTTCTGGCAGCTCCATTCCTCTGGCCATGGACCCAAAAGTCCTACTCGACTACATCAACATCTGGTATGAGGACCTCAACACTCCACTTGATGATTTGAAACTTCCCCCAGGCATCAGCCACATGGTGGCCACATTCATCAACGAGGCCAAGTGGAAGTAGCAGCAAGCCAAACAGGCCAAGGTGGCTAAGCTCAAAAAGGAGAAATTCCTCAGGCAGAATCTCCTCAACCTGACGCGTGATGCACTTGTGTCAACACAGGCTGAATCGAAGACTTTGACAGATAAGTACTCCAAGCTTTCTGACCGTCAAAGTCTCAAAAGCAGTTTCATCAAACTTGCCACTGAAGCTGTTGACAACTACAACAAGAAGGTTGCCCCTCCAGTACCAGCTCCTCAGCCTCTGATTGAAGAACCAACTGATGAAACTGCTCATGCTGAGGAAATCCCTCAAGGAAGACGTGTAGATGAACCGGCAATTGAGGAAATCACCACGGAAATCCAGCTGATGACTTTCCCACAGCTGGTGAGACTGACCCTGCTCCAGCTGATGCTTCAAAGCCAGTTGATGACTCTGCTCCAGCTGCTGCTTCAAAGCCAGCTGTAGACTCTGCTCTAACTGGTGCCTCAAAGCCAGCTGATGAAAATGTCTCTGCTGAGAAAACACCTTCACCAAAAGCTTCAAAGGTGAAGAAAATGACTCCGTCTGCATCAGACGTGAAAAAGACCAGGGCTGCTGAAAAGGAAGCCAAGAAGAGAAAAGCTTCATCAGCAGAAGAACACACTGAGGCCAAGCGCCTCAAAGCACTTGAAGAAAATGCTCCTCTGGATCATGTGCCTCTTAACATCGCTCCATCTTATGAGATGATCCCCTTCGCAAGCGAAGACCAGGAGCAAGGGCCAGATGAGGAAATGAAGAATGCTGAATCTGAGGAGCATACCGACGAGCAAATTCGCATTGATGATAGTCCTCAGCCCTCCATTCCTCACGAAGAAACTGCACAAGGATCAGCCGCACCAGCTGATGAATCTGGCTACGTCACCAAGCAAGCTGAGGAAGAACAAAGTGAAAATCCTCAGCCTGATGAAAGTCACATTCCTGAGCAAAATCCTCAACCTGAGGATCAGGCTGACCCAACTCCTCCTCCTCCTGAGCAAAACCCTCAAGCTGAGGCTCAGGATGAACCTATTCCTCCTCCAGAGCAAAACCCTCAACAACATGCTCCGGTTGACGACATTCCTCAGCGTGAAGCTCAAGCTGATGAAATTCCTCACCCCGAGGACCATGCTGAGGAAAATGCACCAGACTCAGACAATGCCTTCGTTGTCCTCAACCCAGAGTCTGCAATAGTTGTCTCCCCTCAAGTCCAACAGCAATACCTTCAGCCAATGCAGCGTCAGCCGTTCTCCAAGCGGCCAAAGTTTCAAAAGGAGTCCTTTTAAGAACGCATGTTCTTCATTGGAGAATATCCTTATGACAAGCCTCACATCAGGCATCTGAAGTTTTGGACAAGGACACAATTACTATGCCTCTGTGCTGTGTGGAAGAAACAAGATTTTCCAGCACAGGCATATTCGTCACGTTGAGCTTGAAGAAATACCATGCCTTGCTCCAGTCCTCAACGTCCTTTTTGAAGCTGGACTCCTCCCAATGTGCTCGGATATGTGTGATTGGAACAGTGAGCTTATTATTCAATTCTATGCAACTCTTCACATATCAGGATATCCAACAGACATCAACACATGGGTGCTAGACTGGATGACGCAAACCACACACTACAAGGCTCCTGCCATTGAGCTACTGCATGAACTACCAGTGTCAATTCCCTCAGAGCAGGCCGTGAAGCTTTATGGTGAACGTGAGCTGCCTAACAAGATGATGGATGTCCTCATGAAGCCTTTGGCTAAGGGGCAACCACCAAGAACAACCTTTCTGATCCATGAGCTCAAATATGAACCCAGAACGGTCTACAGAATCCTCTGCAGCGCTCTTGCGCCAATCAAGGGCCATGATGATGAAGAAGATGTCATAGGCATCATGAAGAATATCCTCTTCAACATCATTCATGGTATTCCAATCAACATCCATTATTTCTTCTTGAGGACTTTGGCCGACAATGCAATGTGTCCTTTTGACCACAAGATATATGCTCCATGGATCTTGAGATTCATCAGAACAAGGTCAGACATCAATTATCATGCTGATTTCAACAACCATGTTGGTTATATGCCTCCTATAAGGGTCAACAAGAAGACTTTCGAGCCTGTTGAAGGAAAAGGCAAGTCAGTCATTGATGAAGGCAGTCGGCCCCTTGATGGCCAGTTCAGAGAGCCCGAAGCTTATTCTTCATGGGATGACACTCAGACTCACCTTCCAAGTCCTGTTGCTCCTCGGGTGATGAATACTAGAGAGCTTCTTCTCAGTCTTCACCAGAAGGTGGATCAGAATCACAAGTGGGTCAAACGCCAGTTCGGCGCCATTGTGAAAACCCTCAATGAAACGCAGAATGTTGTGAAGCTTAACCACTATTATCTTCATCAGGTTTTTGATCGCACCTGGGCTACACTAGCTCATTTGAAGACTCCAGCAGAACTTGAAGAATTGGAGTTTGCGCGAGACTTCGACTGGTCGTGGCCACCAAAGAAGAAATTCAGGCCAATTCCAGTTCCAGACCTTGAGGACAGTTCTTTTTCTTCATTCCGCACTGCCGAATCTGATGAAGAACAACAAGACACTGCCACCGGTCCAAGGAGGAAGACTGCTCCCAAGAATCCTCACGCGTCTTCATCAACTGCCAAGGAGTGAAAGTCTTCACGGGCGTTAGTCCTCAGTTTGACCCTTTTTGTCACTTGATGACAAAGGGGGAGAAACTTGAGAATTAGTCTTCACGCAGGATATTTTGGGGGCTTATAGACTTTATTTAAGTTATAAACTCTTGGCTCTTCTGAAGTGTTTATGTAATGAGTTTTAACTTAAGCCCGATGGTACTCTGACGGTTTTGAACGTTTTTCTTCGCATACTTATTCCTCAAAATTTTAATGCACGCATGCTGGAATTCGTCAGATACCATTTGTCATCATGCATCCTCAATTTCTTCATACTATATGTCGTATGTATGCATGATTTACAAGGCTCAGGGGGAGATCTCCATGATATAAATCATCAATGTGCATTTGCTGTGAAAAGCAAAATCCTCAAGATATGCACATCTTCAGGGGGAGTCTCTTTGAATCTTGATTTCAAATTCCTCAGATGAGTATTTACACTTCATATGTTTATCCCTATTGAAGACTTAACCTGATTGTCATCAACCACCAAAAAGGGGGAGATTGTAAGTGCATCTAGTGCCCCTTAGTGATTTTGGTGGTGTGAAGACTTATATGTTAAGTATCTAATGTGTTCTTGAGTGTACACATGATCTATAAGTTGCTGAGAAGTTTGAAATAATCGATGAATATCGACCCCTAAAATGTATATCTTCGGTTGAAGAAATTGGTCTGAAGCTGAAGAATTGAATCGCGAAGAATTTGCGATGAAATTGATATTCCTCATGAAGATATTGAAATTGAGGAATTTGGTGTGTCCTGAAGAAAATCAATCTGAAGATTTTGAAGCATGAAGATTTATCCTTTCTGCTTTGTTTTCTTCACACTTGAGTAATAGGAACACCGTACTGTTAAAGGGGGTCGAGGTAACACATGGAAATGAATTTCCTCATGATGCTCAACCCAAGCCTAATCCTACCAAAAGCCTCAAGTGAGGAATATGAGAGACATGAGGACTCTCACAGTTGAGGGTCCTGACCGTTATCGATAGCCACGCCACATCATTGATCTTATCCACATCAACGGTTATATTATTTAAGGGCATTAATGTCAAATCATGTCGGGATTCTCCCAGGCTATAAATAGCCACCCCCCACAACCATTAGCTGGTTGGCTGCTCCATTAGAAATTGACACTTGTCATAAGAGCAACCCAAATTCCTCAGAGTCTTCGAGAGTAATTCATCAGTGAGGAAATACCCCAAACACCAAACCACAAACCGAGAACCAAGTGATTGAGCATCACTGAAGAAGTTGTTCCTCTGCGTGACAGAAGCCTTTTACCTTTGAGGACTGTGGATCCTCCAGACGGTTAGGCGTCATGGTCTAGAGCAATCCAGCAGTCAAATTTGTGGATCGCCAGGTGACCAAGTTTGTGAGGGTTTGGAAGTCTGCCCTGAAGACTTACCACGAGTGTTGGGCGAGGACTGTGTGTTCTTAGCCCAAGGAGAATACGATAGGGACTGTGTGTCTTTTGGTTTCAATACCAAGCCGCTCCAAACCAGATGTACAACTGTCACAACAGTTGGAACTGGGTCATCAACTACTGTCTTCACTGTGAAACGGGTTCTATTTCCTCAACTCTTTATATTTCTTAGATTATGTGTTGATGATTTCCACTGTCACTGTTTGAAGAATTTGTTGAAGACTTTCTCTGAAATTCCTCAAGCCCAAATTCTTCACGCAAGTTAATCCTCATCTGTTTTCTGCGTGCCTGCATACTGTGCAAACTGTTTTCATATTCTTCATCCTGAAAAACTGTTGTAGTGAAACTTTGCACTCGTGATCCTTTCCTGTTTCCGCTGTAAGTTAGTCATCAGTGAGGAATTTCCTCAAAAGGAATTTCCTCAGTGCTGAAATTCTAAAAATCTCCGATTCACCCCCCCTCTAGTCGATATAATGCATTTTCAATTATTATTTGCTCGCTAGCTGATTATGCCATTGATATTAGTTTACCGTGAGACCTATGTGTCACTTGCTTATGTGGTTAACTTGTGATCTTGCTGAAATTCTAGTTATGAGTTAGACATAGTTAGAACAACAAGATCAAACAGAGTTTGTCAAAGTTTTTCTTTCTCTTTCAGTTTGTCAATTGAGTTGCTTGTGGACAAGCAAGGTTTTAAGCTTGGGGGAGTTGATACGTCTCCATCGTATCTACTTTTCCAAACTCTTTTGCCCTTGTTTTGGACTCTAATTTGCATGATTTGAATGGAACTAACCCGTACTGACGCTGTTTTCAGCAGAATTGCCATGGTGTTGTTTTTGTGCAGAAATGAAAGTTCTCGGAACGTCCTGAAAATTTACGAACAATATTTCTGGAAAATATGAAAAATACCTGCGCAAAGATCCATCGGAGGGGATGGGCCACTGGGCCACAAGCCCTGTAGCCACGCCCCCTGGCCGCGGCTACCAAGCTTGTGGGGCCCACGTGGCTCTGCCACCCCCAATTCCACCGCTATTTATTCCCTTTCGTCCCGGAAAAAATCAAAATAGAAGAGTTCATCGCGTTTCACGATCCAGAGGCGCCGCCACATCCCGTTCTTGCCCTGGAGGGCAGATCTGGAGTCCGTTTTGGGCTCCGAATCAAGGAGATCGTCGCCATCGTCATCATCAACCTTCTTCCCTCTCCAATTCCATGAAGCTCTTCATCGTTCGTGAGTAATCTATTCGTAGGCTCGCTGGACGGTGATGAGTAGGATGAGATCTATCATGTAATCGAGTTAGTCTTGACGGGGATTGATCCCTAGCATCCACTATGTTCTCAGATTGATGTTGCTACTACTTTGTCATGCTTAATGCTTGTCACTAGGTCCCGAGTGCCATGATTTCAGATCTGAAATTATTATGTTGTCACCAATATATGTGTGTTTTAGATCCGATCTTGCAAGTTGTAGTTACCTACTATGTGTTATGATCCGGCAACCCCGGAGTGACAATAGCCGGAACCACTCCCGGTGATGACCATAGTTTGAGGAGTTCATGTGTTCACCAAGTGCTAATGCGTTGGTCCGGTTCTCTATTAAAAGGAGAACCTTAATATCCCGTAGTATCCATTTGGACCCCGCTGCCACGGGAGGGATGGACAATAGATGTCATGCAAGTTCTTTTCCCTAAGCACGTATGACTACACACGGAATGCATGCCTACATCACATTGACGAACGGGAGCTAGACACATATCTCTCCGTGTTATAACTGTTGCATGATGAATGTCATCCGACAAATCACCGATCCATTGCTACGTGTTTGTCCCACTTCTACTATTACTTGCTTTGTCCTGCTGCTGCTGCCACTACTGTTGCTACTAGTGTTACTTGCTCTGCTGTTACTACTGTTGC
This sequence comes from Hordeum vulgare subsp. vulgare, assembly GCF_904849725.1. Lineage (NCBI taxonomy): Eukaryota > Viridiplantae > Streptophyta > Magnoliopsida > Poales > Poaceae > Hordeum > Hordeum vulgare. The sequence continues at coordinate 515,086,524 of NC_058523.1, forward strand.
TGCTACTGTTACTTGCTTTGTCCTGCTGCTGCCACTACTGTTGCTACTATTGTTACTTGCTGTTGCTGTTACTTGCTATTGTTGCTACTTGCTACTGTTGTCACTATTGTTGTTCCTTGCCATTGCTGTTACTCGTTACACTGCTACTACCTACTACAATACTTTTCTGGCGCCATTGATACTTCAGTTAGGAATAATCTACCGTCAATAGATTCTTTCCTAGCACCGTTGCTATCATACTGCCTTTGCTGCTTATATCCTGCTTGCAGATACTAATCTTTCAGGTGTGGTTGAGCCGACAACTCAACTGCTAATACTGGAGAATATCCTTTCACTCCCATCGTGTCGAACCAACAAATTTGGGTTGAATACTCTAACCTCGAAAATTGCCGCGATCCCACACGCTGGTGGGCCATTGCAAGACAATTGTTAATTGTTGAGCAACTGGAAGCAGTTCTTTTCTGGCGCCGTTGCCGGGGACTGCCACCAACGACACCGTATGAACTATGGTTTGGAGAAACCTAAGCTGTCGTTTCTTAAATGTTTGGGGTGGCGACGCTTATGTGAAAAAGTTTCTGCGTGATAAGCTCGAACCCAAAGCGGATAAATGCATCTTCATAGGACACCCAAAACAGTTGGGTATGCCTCCTATCTCAGATCCGGAATCAAAGTGTTTGTTTCTAGAAACGGGTCCTTTCTCGAGAAAAAAATTCTCTCGAAAGAATTGAGTGGGAGGATGGTGGAACTTGATGAGGTTACTGAACCATCACTTCAACCAGTGTGTAGCAGGGCGCATGAAGTTGTTCCTGCGGCGCCTACACTAATTGAAGTGGAAGTTGATAATAGTGATCATGAAGCTTCACGATCAAGTTACTACATACCTTGTAGGTCGACAAGGTCACGTACTACTCTAGAGTGGTACGGTAACCCTGTCTTGCAGGTCATGTTGTTGGACAACAACGAACCTACGAGCTATGAAGAAGCGATGGTGGGCCCAGATTCCAACAAATGGCTGGAGGCCATGAAATTCGAGAGAGGATCCATGTATGAAAACAAAGTGTGGACTTTGGACTATTTGATGGTCGTAAGACTATTAAGTACAGATGGATCTTTAAAAGGAAGACAGACGATGATGGTGAAAAGTCACCATTAAGAAAGCTCGACTTGTCTCAAAGATGTTTCCGACAAGTTCAAAGAGTTTACTATGATGAGACTTTCTCACTCGTAGTGATGCTAAAAGTATGTTGGAATTATGTTATTAGTTGCTGCATTATTTATGAAATATTGCAGATAGGATGTCAAAACATTGTTTCCTCGACAGTCTCCTTGAGGAAAGGTCGTATGTGATACAAGCAGAAGGTTTTGTCGATCCTAAAGATGCTAACAAGTATGCAAGATCCAGTGATCCTTCTATGGACTCGTGCAAGCATCTCGGAGTTGGAATATACGCTTTGATGAGATGATCAAAGCTTTTGGATTTACACAAAATTTATGAGAAACTTATATTTCCAAGTAAGTGAGTGGGAGCACTATAGAGCTTCTGATGAGTATATGTGGTTGACATATTGTTGATCGAAAATAATGTAGAATTTCTCGAAAGCATAAAGGATTGTTTGAAAGGAGTTTTTCAAAGGAAAACCTGGATTAAGCTACTTGAACATTGAGCATCAAGATTTATAGAGATAGATTAAGACGCTTAATAAAACTTTCAATGAAATGCATGCCTTGACAAGATTTTTAAGGAATTCAAAATAGATCGGCAAAGAAGGAGTTCTTGGTTGTGTTGTAAGGTGTGAATTTGAGTAAGACTCAAAAGCTCGACTATGGCAGAAGAAAGAGAAAGGACGAAGGTCGTCCCCTATGCTTTAGCCATAGGATCGATAGTATGCTATGTTGTGTGCCGCCCCTGATGTGTGCCTTGCCATCAATCTGTCAAGGGGTATAGTAACTAGTGGACTAAGGAATTTTTCTCGATTATGGAGGTGATACAAGAGTTCGTCGTAAAGGGTTACGTCGATGCAAGCATTGACACTAATCCGGATGACTCTGAGTAGTAAACCGGATTCGTATAGTGGAGCAGTCATTTGGAACAGTTCCAAATGGCGAGTGGTAGCAACATCTATAGGATGACATAGGGATTTGTAAAGCGCACACGGATCTCAAAGGTTCGGACCCATTGACTAAAAACCTCTCTCATAAGCAAGACATGATCGAACCCGAGAACTATATGGGTGTTAGATTCATTACAATCAGATAGTGATGTAAACTAGATTACTGACTCTAGTGCAAGTGGGAGACTGTTGGAAATATGACCTAGAGGCAATAATAAATTGGTTATTATTATATTTCCTTGTTCATAATAATATTTTATTATCCATGCTAGAATTGTATTGATTGGAAACTCAAATACATGTGTGGATATATAGACAACACACTGTCCCTAGTGAGCCTCTAGTTGACTAGCTCGTTGATCACAGATGGTCGAGATTTCCTGGTCATAGACAAGTGTTGTCACTTGATAACGGGATCACATCATTAGGAGAATGATGTGATGGACAAGACCCAAACAATAAACGTAGCATATGATCACGTCAGTTTGTTGCTGTTGTTTTGTGCATGTCAATGTGTGTGTTCCTATGACCATGAGATCATGCAACTCCCGGACACCGGAGGAATATCTTGTGTGTATAAAACATCGCAACGTTACTGGGTGACTATAAAGGTGCTCTACAAGTAGCTCCGAAGGTGTCTCTTGGGTTGGCATGGATCAAGACTGGGATTCGTCACTCCGTGTGACGGAGAGGTATCTCGGGGCCCACTCGGTAAGACAACATCACAATAAGCCTTGCAAGCAATGTGACTAAGGAGTTAGTCACAGGATCTTGTATTACAGAATGATTAAAGAGACTTGCCGGTAATGAGATTGAACTAGGTATAGAGATACCGACGATCGAATCTAGGGCAAGTAACATATCAAAGGACAAAGGGAACTACATACGGGATTAACTAAATCCTTGACATAGAGGTTCAACCGATAAAGATCTTTGTAGAATATGTAGGATCCAATATGGATGTCTAGGTCCCGCTATTGGATATTGACCGGAGAGTGCCTCGGTCATGTCTGCATAGTTCTCGAACCCGCAGGGTGTGCACACTTAAGGTTCGATGACGTTTCGGTATAGTTGAGTTATAGGTGTTGGTGACCGAAGGCTGTTCGGAGTCTCGTATGAGATCCTGGACGTCACGGGGAGCTCCAGAATGGTCGAGAGGTAAAGATTGATATATAGGAAGTCCTGTTTTGGTCAATGAAAAGGTCTTGTACTCATCGATAGTGTACCGGGAGTGCCGGGGGACCACCGGAAGGGATGTGACGACCCAAGAGTCTTGTGGGCTGTGAGAAGAGGTGGACCAGCCCCTGGTGGGCTGGACAAAGCCTCTCTCAAAGGCCCATGCGGCTAGGAGAAGAGATAAAAGGGTAAAGGACTTTTAAAAGGAAGGGAAGGAGGAGTCCAACCAAAGTAGTCCACCTTCCCACAAGGATGTAGGGGCCAAGGCAGCCTCCTCTCCTCTCCTCCTATAGATACTATAGGTTTTGAGGGTTTTTGAGACACAATAATCTGTCGCATGGTGTCCTCTCACTAGATTCGTTTCTCCTCTAGTCTAGTTTTCAGCGGTGCTTAGGCGAAGTCGTGCTGGACTAGCTCCACCACCATCGCCGTCACGCCGTCGTGCTGCCGGAGAACTCATCTACCTCTCCGCCCCCTCTTGCTAGATCAAGAAGGCGGATATCATCGTCAAGTTGTACGTGTGCTGAACGCGGAGGTGCCGTTCGTTCGGCGTTAGATCGGGACGGATCGTGGGACGCCGACGATTTGGATCGCGAAGACGTTCCACTACATCAACCGCGTTTCTTAACGCTTCCCACTTAGTGATCTACAAGGGTACGTGGATCCGATCTCCCTCTCGTAGATGATCATCACCATGATAGGTCTTCGTTTGCGTAGGAAAATTTTTGTTTCCCATGCAACGTTCCCCAAACACGTGCCGCGACACTACAATCTGAAGGGGCGATGTAGCAGCGGCTCGCGGTTCGGGGCAACCGCGGGGACAACCATTGGGCGATAGCCCGAAGGGGCGACACGAAGGTGGCGACGGCTTAGGGGGTAGCCGTCGGAAGGATCTCGGGGCGACGACATGGACCGCCTTCCGCGGCGCAACGGCCCGAAGGGGCGTCGACAGGAGCAGTGCGTGGGTCGGGACAGCCGACAGGAGGGCCTCAGACGGGGTGGAGCGGTCTGAAGGGACGACACGACGACATGTTGTGACTTGATCGGTGGTAGGCGCGTGCTCAAGGATGTGCTTGGTAATGACCACTTTAAGACTTTGGCCCTCTTTGTTTCAGAAGTCCCGGGACTTTTTTTAGTCCCAACTTAAAAGTCCCTAGTCCCTACCCGTTTGTTTCCAGGGACTAAATAGGGACTAGAGGTCATTAAATGACATGCAAAAAGACCATGTTACCTTTAGTAATGTAGTAGTAGTTATTAAATGACATGCTAAAAGTAGGGGCATTGTTGGAAAAGTGTAAAAAAAGTCTCAAAAAGACCCTCTTATAGGGACTTCTTCAAATAGTCCCAAATACTCCATTTTAGTCCCTAAAACCCCTCCTGTTTGTTTCACATAGGACTTTTTAGGACTCTTTTTAGTCCCTACATCAAAAAGTCCATGGAAACAAACACCCCCTTATTGTTTGTGTTAAGTATCGTGATTAGTCTATCTTATGTTTTTAACTAATCATGATACTCAACACAAACAGTAAGTCCTAAAATGGTCATTGATGCAATGGATGCAACCAAACAACGTGGAGATATTGGTTTATTGCTTTTTTTTTCTTTTCAAACAAGTTGTCTCGAAACGTGTATGAAATAAACACAATATTCACCGGAGGCTACCAAACACGCCCTCGATACATTTGGCTGGGAGAATCATGATCCAACTCTAGTGGTATTTTGCCAAGTTCAATTTTCACAAGTGGCATCCCGGCACAACGGCGTTGCGGATGGAATCCAGCTCTCGACAGGATCCATTAAACAACGAACAGTGAAACGCCGTGCGAGGGCGAGGAACCGAAATGAATGCTATTTCCCGGCCGTGCTCGCCGTCTCCGACAGCACCGATACCCGACCAACCACCACCGTTATGGCCTGCCACGCTCTCACGCTTCAATACAGGAGGGAGCAAACCCCATTGGGCACTTCACCGTTGCACGAGGCCACGAGCCGCTGCCGCAAACTGTTTAGCCGGACGCATTGATCCCGTGCCAGTCTTCTGCATCTGCATGCACATTGCCCGGTACTGGTACGTATGAACCGTCAAGGAGTAGTAGTACTAGACGTAGGTTGACCGGGATGCCTTTTTCTCCTTCGTTTCCGGCACGCTTTCCAGCCCTCGGCAGGCTCCCTGCCGCCGGGATCTTCCTCGCTGCGTGCCAGCCAGCCTACACGATAACACGAAGAACTATGCGCACCACTGCCACGGCTGTTTGACCGTCTAGGGCTGGCGATACATAGGAGTAGCCACCAATGGGAGAGACACTGCTGCCGGATCATCAAGTCATGGTGCATGCATACAGATACAGACATCTACCACAGTCTACTACAGTCCTACACCAGCAGTACTCCGCTTTGACCAGAACAGCACCAGCAGTGATGATTCATCGCCTACACTTGAACCGCTGAAGCTACGTTGAAGTTGTCTCGTGTAACGTCGTCGTCACCGTGCTTCGGTTTCGCTGCCACGGAGGAGCGCTTGGACCACGGCGACGCCATCCCTCTAGATAACTGCCGTGCACTGCACTGATGCGCACGCTTCACGGCCGGACGTCTCGGCCTCCCCCTCGCTGGTCTCTGCCACAGCTAAAGCTAAAGCTAGCCAGCATTGGCATGCTCTCATGAAACGGAACCACAAGCGATGCGCCTGCCGCTCCTTCGCTCGCTATCACTGTTCACTGGTGGTCAGTGGTCTAGTAGGGTGCCCTTGCTCATTCATTGTGACACGTATGAGGGCCAGTCAAGGGCGGCGTCAATCCCGGCCAAGTTTCCGAGAATGATAGCGATTGCTGTGGCGCCACCCAATTCCTTTTCGTCAAATAAATTGGAGCGCCGGCCCTGATTAACTGTCACACTCACGCTTTAATTGCGCATGCGATAGTTGCTATGGCTACTGTATCTGAGTACTACGCAAATTTACATGTCCTCCGGATTCTCAAAACAGAGGAATAGGAAAAACTCAGAAATATAGAGTGACGTATCCTATTATATCATAATAGTTCTCTCCTATTATATTTATTTAGGTACAGAGGAAGTACAAGATTACAAGACTGTACAACTTTGGATGGAAGAATGTTTAAGAGCACACACAAAGAAAAATATTACCGAGAGCTTCGAGCGCGTTTAAATTTTCAATCAAAATACAGTACAAATGAATCCTATGAAAATTTCCATAGATTCTAGTCATGCGAATCAAATGACAACCATATAACTTTTTTAAGGATTCAAATACTCTAGAATTCTATGAAATTCATTCGAAGGAAAGGAGCCTTGAAAAGTTCGGGGACCAATTTTTTCGCCACGTTGGAATTCGACAATGAACCTTGTATGTTCTAACACTTTGTAGGACCTATTTGGATTACAGGATTCAAAAAATGTATGAAGGAAAAACATAAGATTTGCATGTCACCTGCAGCAAAATCCTATAGGCTTACAAAACACAAGAATTCGACGATGGGTGGTTTTGAATGGCCCACATGAAAAAAAACAGAGAAATTTTATAGGATTGAGGAGAGGGAGTAGAGTAGGATAGAGTGTATTGGACTTCTCAAAGAAAAAGAAAATAAGATTCAAGCTCATGTTCACGTTCCTACAGAATAGAGAGCATATAAGTTTGATGACGCGAACCCTATAAAATAAAGCATTTTGTTAAAAGACCACCACAAAATTTCTTCAATCTATGAATCATGTGTAGTCGGATGGTTAGAAGGTCGATGGTATCATTGGTCTGTCAGCATTCAAATCATTGACTTAACACAGGCACTTGATTGATTTTGGATTTATATCAGGACCTTTGACGATGTGTGTTCAATGAATAAAGACTTTTTCGTCGACTATGAAATGTTTCTCGTAACTTTGTTAATTTTGAATGATATGCCAACTCGGTTTTTGAAGATGCTTATAAAGATAGCATGTGTGCGTGTGTACATAAAAGTGAGTGTTACAGCGTATTGTGTTAAAAATTCCTTCAATCTAAAAGGGCGTGTGGAGAGAGGAGTGGGATGGTGACACTAGGGGCCGTGGGTTTGCACCGAGTGGAGTGGTACTCCTACGTACGTGTACAATGTCACATGTGGCAGCGAGGGGTGGTCACCATCTCTGTCTCTTCCGACCTCCATGGCTCCATTCTGCAGCGGCATCTCAGTCTCCCTCCCATACATATACCCCCGTCTCGTCTCTTTCCTACTACCTCTCAACTCATCCGCTTTGCAACTTCGCTGCTCATAGGCCACTGACCACCTTCTTTTACCCTCCAATGTCCGACCCTTGGGCACCATCACTGCCCGGCCATCCGCACTAGCCGGCCAGCTTTAGCTCCAAGAAAGTAGCTAGGTTTCCCCTAGCTGTACCCGTGGCTCTGCCCACAGTCTGATCGAAGAACCTACACACAAGGCAAGCTGCAAGCTAGCTTCCTCTTCGACCTCTGCCTCTGCGTCACCCCAGGCTAGAAGCTTCTCTTCTCTTTAGCCTCGCCCTCACCGTCACCGGCACATAAGACATAACCTGTGGCTGTAACGACCGAGATGGTCGGATGGCCATGAGGTCATCTCCTCTCCGGGCGTTCCTGGCGGCCATGTTCCTCAGCTTCCTCCTCGGAGCTGCGACGACGACGTCCAGCCGCACCACGCCGCCGATGCTCTCCGCTTTTCAGGTACGCACGGCGACGGCGTCACCCTCCCTCCCTCCCTCACTCGTACCTCCATCAATTTACGTGGCTCTGGCTAACTAACTTGACGCCGGTGTCCATGTGCAGAACTTGGCCGAGGACAAGTCGCGGCTGGGGTCGACGCCGCCGAGCTGCCACAACCGGTGCAACGCGTGCAACCCCTGCAAGCCGGTGCAGGTGACCACGACGCTCCCGGTGGGGTCTAGCGGCCCGTCGACGGCGTCCAGCGGCTCCTCCTCCGGCGGCGCCGACGAGGTCGCGGCCAGCGTGCAGTACTCCAACTACAAGCCGCTGGGGTGGAAGTGCCGCTGCGCCGGCCGCCTCTACAACCCCTAGATCGATCGTCGGCTAGATAAGGCCGGCGCTCGCCACAACACCCCTTGACGGCGGCACGTACGTACGTACCCTAGAGGCTCCGGCCGGCCGGCCGGCCGAGACTCGAGAGCTACGGTCCGTCCCGGTCTAGTTTTGGTTAGTTCATTTGGTCCCATAAATTCCTTGGCCTCCCGTGTACCGTACGTCCTGGTCCTGCACTGCAGGCTTTGCATCGTCGTGTGCTGTGTTCTTTCTTGCTACGCCGATTCCAGCATTTTACGGTGTACTACGCCCACATGTAAGAGCGATCGGGATCCATCGAGCAAGCGGTAAATTATCATTATGTACCGTAGCGTAGATGTAATGGTAATGACAGTGGTAGTGGTGTGGTGTTGGCGGGTTAAAAAAGGCAGGCAGGCAGGCGTGCATGGCGGCACGTGACTCTCCACTGACGTGAATCTGAGATCCTGGAGCGGATCCGGTCCAAGTTGGTGCGCGCGGCCCAGCAATTAGCAGCGCGACTGGCCGGGCCGGGGTCTCCGACACGTTTTCCAGGAGCGGCTGAGCGGTGGCCCCGGCCGCGTCGCCGGAGTAATTGCGGTTGCATGCGTACGTGAAAACTCGCGTGGGTCCGGGGCGAATGGAGTCTAGCGCGGTTTTTTAGCCTGAGCATCATTATCGTGGGTACGGCTCTGGTGGATGGGCATGTGTTAATTTATGGCGGTGTCGCCCTCCCTCGCCCTGGGGCTGGGGCTGGGTTGGTATCGTCGTATGGGGGGTGTGTGGGGTTCGCCGCGCTTGGAAGTAGCCGCTCGGACGTGGCTCTTGTCGGTTGTCGGGCGGGCCTCTCCCTCCCTCGCTCGCTCGCTCGCTCTCTGTAGCGCCGTCCGGGCTCGGGCAGGCGCGCAGTGTGGGCGCACCGCGCACGTACGGACACGCCGGTAGCGGCTGTGGCGACGATGCAGGTGTTACTGACAGTATTTAATATAAAAAATAAAAATGAAGACAGGTAATTTAGGAGGCTTTAGTTTGTAAAAAACAGAGTTGAAAATTCGATATTTCCTCTTTGCAAATTCCAAAAAACATATAATCCCATGAAATTATGATGAAATTTCAATAAAAAGGGAGTCTTCATGTCCCGTCATCGCGGACCTTGTTTAAAAAATATACGCCGTTTGGGACCTTTACCAGGACTCACTAGAAAAACACCTAAATCCGGAAGTAATCTTTTTAAAAAAAATCAATTCTGGTCCATCCTATTTATATTCTGTATATAAGTATTGTTCAAAGTCAAAGTGTGTTCATTTTGCCCAAACTTAGAAAAGAACATCAACATTCACAATGTCATATCAATATTGTCAGATTCATTATGAAATGTAATTTCATAGTATATATATTTGGTGTTATAGATGCTGATAATTTTTAATGTAAATTTGGTCAAACTTTGAAATTTTTCATTTGACACAAATCTGATACACGGATTAAAAAGAACTGGAGGGAGTAACTATAGACATAATGTATACATTTATAAATTTTGAGGTTAAAATATAATTAATATGAAAGGTACACAAAAAATAAAAATATGAAGCTTTTTGGCATATGTACTGATACCAGGAAAAAAAATATGTATTGTTCATCCTAAAAGTCCAAGAAATTCATTTTATTTTGTGCATCTGCCAGGTCAAAATATTTCTTCCTCAATTTTGAAGCACATACACATTACATCCTTGTATACATGTGTATTTTTTCTGAATTTTTTCAAACTGAAATTTTTATTTTTTTATTTTTTTAATTAAGACCTTCATGAAGCTCGGTCTTTAAAATGCCCTACTCGCAAGAGTAGACAGGGATGTAAATGGTGCGATGATCGGTGCCACAATGCCCGTTTAGTTACCTTGATAGTTCATTTTTTGGGGATTTTTTTTTTCTTGACCATTAGACCGATAAACGGGGCGCCGTGTACATCCCTAGCCTTCTGCAGGAAATGAAATTATGTCAAGAGAGGGTTTGAGGAGTGCTGCTCAACATTCCGAGTCTATGATCATGAAGTTGATTCATCACGACACTACTTGAAGCACATGTGAGGCTATCAACCGCACCCATACCTGTAGTGATATACATCACCACGTCGAGTTGTTGACCACACGGCGGTTCAGGCCAGTCATATGACTACATACATTCGTATGTAGTTCATAGTGAAATCTCTAAAAGGTCTTATATTTAGAAATGGAGGGAGTATAACATAACTATTCAGCGCTGAAGACGCGCGTTGGCCCTTGCATGGGGGTACACGGGCCATGGCCCACTGGCGCTTACTCAATTGTTCAGTCACCAAGATCATCCCGCTCGATCCCAGAACGGTTGGTCCTCGGTTACACGGCCATTTCTCATACGAATGTATGTAGTCATATTTTAGGATGTAGATTCATTCATTTTGCTCTGTATCTAGTCTATATTGAAATCTCTAAAAGATCTTATATTAAGGAACACAAGGAGTATAACATAACTATTCAGCGTCGAAGACGCGCGTTGGCCCTTGCATGGGGGTACACGGCCCATGGCCCACTGGCGCTTATTCAATTGTTCAGTCACCAAGATCATCCTGCTCGATCCCAGAACGGTTGGTCCTCGTTCACACGACCATTTCTCATTTGGCGCTTTCAGCATCGTTTTCTACCTTTTCAGGGGTAAAGCCTAGTCTTTATTCATAAAAAAACTAAAATGTTGGATGATATTTTTTATGTGGTTGGTCAAACCATACATGACTCCCTGGAGCTAAAGAAAGAGCAAATCTAGCTAAGTTACGTGCTTCATCATTGCTAGTACGACCCTCGAATAGAGTACAAATGATCGATCCATATCTACCATGGTTCCTTTGTGTGATGTCCCCTAACACCTGTTTGGAGTCAGAAGCCACGATAAAGTGTTGCAGAAGGTGTTAGAGCATATATCTCCATATGTGGTTTTGGTAATTGATGACAATTCCTATGGACTAATGGTTGCCTTAAGTTATATTTATAGGATTTGTCCATAGGCACTTCTTGAAGTCCACCTGTTGGGTTCAAAGAGTTTATATGATGACCAAGATGGTATTCAAGGTATTATCCAAAGAATGGTCATAGAGACACTAGGTTGATCAAGATCTCAGACAAAGAGTAAATCAAGATGATCAACACACAAAACGTATAAGATGTACCGAGAGGGATCAAGTGATCCCATGGTATGGTAAGCATTGTCCATTACATGTTTGTGTACTAACCCATGGTCTTTGTGAGACTCCTATGTGGGGGTTAGGCGTGCTTCCATGGACTTGCGTCAAAAGGAAGATCTCATACAACTCATGAAGGATGACATCAAGTGGTGATCGTCATCAAGATTGTGGTGTGCAAGTTCAAGTGGATCAGCACGAATATATCATTGAAACTATTGTTAATGATCATGTGTTAATAAGGACAAGCTCATGTGAGAGTATCACCAAATCTTAGATCCCAAGAGCATTTGTGAGCCCCTTTGAGAGTTGTTCCAATCAAAAGATAGATCGTCTCCCTCTCCTCCTCTCAACCCAAGCTATTTGAGATTTGAGCAAGTTTTGAGCATTCCCCGTGATCTTGTTACTCTTGGAGGTTGGAGACTCCTAGGCGGTAGGAGTTCTTCGGAGAGGAATCAATCCGTGTGATTACCCCCCCCCCCACCCCCGGAAAAGTTTGTGAGGGTTTGGAAGCCACCTCAAAGGCTTACCACTAGTGGTTGAGAAACGCCTTCGTGGTGTTATCTCAAAGGGAGAATAGGGTGAGCCTTCGTGGAGTTGGTGTGCCTTCGTGGTAACAACCACCTCTCTAACGGTGACTAGCTTCCCTCCAAGGAAGTGAACATCGGGATACATCTTCGTCTTAGTGACCTTGGTTATCCTTAACCCAAAATCCTTACTTGTGGTTTACTTGTGTTACTTGAGCATACATACATTGCATATTGTTTGTGCTCATTATATTGTGTTGGCTATTTCTTGTACAAGATTAATCATTCAAGCATACCTTCTATATCCACACATTCATACTTGCAGCTTTTGATATATCGTGTGATATAGTGTGATCTAGTAACTTGTGTTGTTCACCTACTTGTCGTGTGATATAGATCAAGTAAGTTTCTGTAACTTACTTGTGCTTGTTAGTAACTGTATTGTGTCCATCTTGGTAGATCGTGTTGTTGATACACGTTGCAGTGCCTAGTGCATTTAGGATTTGTGCTTGACAAGTACCCTCTTAGTTTATCTCCGCATTAGTTTCAAGCCAAATCCGAAGAAGTTTTTAAATAGCCTATTCACCCTCCCCCTCTAGGCGTCATCGAGGTCTTTTCAATTGGTATCAGAGCTAGGTCTCTCTTTAATTAGGTTTCACGACCTAGAGAGTATCGATGTCGACTATTGGATTAGTGCACAATGACACCTTTGACTTTGATGGCACAAATTATACCCTATGGAGAATCCGTATGCTTCATCACTTTCGGGCCATGGGCCCAAATACTTTACGAATTGTTCTTGTAGGGATTGCCGACAAAAAGGATGATGCATCTTCGTCTCGTAATGAAATGTATCTTGATTGTGAGGCTTTTCTTGCCATTCATCGAACCATAAGTCCTGAAGTGTTTAAGTCTATCTCAGCTTGCAAGTCAGCTCATGAAGTTTGGACTAAACTTGAAGATATATATGGTGGGTCCAATCTTGATGAAGACGCTATTATGATGAAGGAGTTGGTGCATGAGCTCTTCACTCTTTTCGATCTTAAAGAGTCCACCACTACTTCCATATCCGATTGCTTGCACACCTCAGCATCTTAAGTCTCACAAGGTAATGACATGGTGAGTGAAGAAATATATGTTGATGAAAATGTCATAGCCTCTATGGACACGAGCATATCTAGCACCACACATAGTGTAAATTATTGTGCTCATAGGTCATGCATTTCACCTAACGATCCCTCGACAAATGTTTGTGGTGATATGCCTGCTTCCTCGTGTCCTCTTGATCAAAATATCTTGTTTCTCCCTAGTTGCTCTATGACTAATCATTTAGGGGAAATCAAGAAATATGAAGTACTTTTGACTAATGAAGAATCTGATTCACCAAAAGAATCATCATCAACTCCTCCAGTTCACATGTGCCTCATGGCAAGAGGTAATAATGAGGTATCATCTTCCCTGTGCAATAACGATGATATTTGCGATGAGGATGATGATGATGACTTGACTGAAAATATCTATGTGATCAGTAAAATTCTTCATAAAGCTAAAAATAACGCTCTTCAAAGATTCCAAGATGTTCTTGCTTACTTTGAAAATTGTAATGATTCACTTAATCATGAACAAGCTAAAAGTGAACAACTTGAACATGAACTTGAGAAGAGTCATCAAGCATGTAGAGACTTAAGATCTTCAAAAGGAGAGATTGAAGTTACTCATGATAAACTTAAAAAGGATTTTGAGGTCCTTCTCCTTGAATGCAATAATGTCAAGGGAGAGCTCATCAAAACCTCTAAGATCTATGAGGAGCTTCAATCTACTCATGAGAAGTCTCTATTTGCTACTTACTCCTCTCATATTGTTGATGACACTTGTACATCTAACTCTACCTCATTTGAAATATCAACATTGAAGGAGAATATTGAGCTACGTGCTCAACTTGATTTACTAACTAGCAATTATGGGAAGTTGGAAGAAAACCATGTAATGCTCACAAGCTCTCATGCCGATCTTCTAACATCCTATAATGTGCAAAGGTTAGCTCATGAGGCTATCATCACCAAGGTAGCATCAAGTGAGCCTCATGTGGACAATGGCACTACTTCTAGTCAAAGTACTATATTTCCATGTGCTAGTCCTCGTAATTCGTCTACTCATAATATTGCTACCTCGTGTGATGAATTACTTTCCTTGCCTTGTTGCTCTAACATTGAAGCTTACACTTCCTCTAGTACTTGCATTGATACTAACCGTGCAGAGGAAATCGAAGAGCTCAAGGCCCAAGTCACTTCTTTGAAGAAAGACTTGGAACAGTGTCATGAAGGGATGTCCACACTCAACAACGTCCTGTGTGAGCAAACATCTCCGAATGACAAAAATGATGTTGGAGTAAACTCAAACAAGAACAAGAGGGGCCTAGAACAAGTCAAGAATTCGGCCAAAATCATTTGCTTCAAGTGCAAAGTTAAAGGACACCATGTTAGATCTTGCCCTCTGAAGACGAAGTCTCAAAGTCACAATCAACAAGGGAAGCGGCCAAAACTCAATCACATATTTAACTACAAGTTGAAGGAAGGCCTCTTCCCAATAAGACCCAAGCCAACACTCCCCGAGGTGAGAAATCAACTCGGAAGAAAGCAAAGGGTAGATGTTGCTACTTATGTCGTGAGAAGGGTCACGTCGCTTCGTCTTGCACAAGAGGTAACTTATCCAACCCAATCACTATTGATGATATCTATTCCCTTGGGAAGGATAAGGTTGGCAATGTGTTTGCCAAGTTTGTTGGTACTCAAAATGGTGTCAAGAAAAGAACCATTTGGGTTGCCAAGTATATTGTGATTAACCTCTTAGGACCCAACGTAGTTGGGGACCAACAAGTTCAAACTTGATCAATAGGTGACTATGGATGACATTAGAGACTTGGATACATAATTAAGAATTAAGGGGTCTTCATCATTCATATTATCTCAAGCCAAGTCATTTGGATTATCGAGTTTCTATCTTATATCCAATGTGCCTCCTTACGGTAACTTATACTTAAACTGTTTACATTGTTAGGTGCTTGCCCCTTTGCATGTTGTGGTTTTGTACCTTGCATGCGTTTGTATATGTTGTGCTTCCAACTTTCTTATCTTGAGTAATTGAGTATGTGTATGTTGGTTTGCATATCATGTACATGTGAGTCTTGTATTGAGCCTTTTTGCGTCTTGTTTCTATTTTTGTTGGCTCTTGTGAGAGATTAATGGATTATCCCATTGTGGGGGAGTGATGTGCTTTTCCTGTGTAACTTGCCAATACATTCAAAGTATTGACCTATATGGCTGCAACGTATCATGTTGCAGGATATTCAGACGAGGAGTAAGGTACCGTTAGGGTCGCGAGTCTTCACTCAACATCGCCAGTGGGCTATGATGGGACTCATCGTTATTATTTTGCTACTTTTCCGCTGTTTATTAGAATAAAGCTAGCTAAGTGCTATGCAGATTGTTATATTTTATAAATTCTGGATCATACGTTATATTAAATGATGCACTTGCTATTCTGGTTTTCATCTATACTGTGTGTGCTAGCGAGTCGATCCAGGGACTAGCACAGTAAAGCACAGAGACTCAAATCCTTCGAGGTTTGGTCGTTACAGATGGTATCAGAGCAATGCGTTGGCTGTAGGTCGTGACCCTAGAAAATGTATTAGAAAAGCAATAGGAGTCTAAATTTATTCTATACACTTTGTCTACATCTTGCTCTTTCATTAGACAACCACTCTAGTATCTTGACCAGCTTAAGTAGGAACTAGTGTTGAGACCACCACTTATCTTGTTTTATTTGCGCTATTAACGTGTTAGCGTATCTGTTTATGCCTTCCTTGTGGCATGACGATACTAGGTTGCTTGCTTGGTTGTTATTTTGCTTGTTTGTTAAATTATGATCTTGTCGGGATTACTCGACTATATATATAGATATGTTTGATTATTGTTATGCTTGTTTGTGTTATTTGTTATGATGTTTTGTTGCCTCATATATATTACCTTGATCATAATATGCATATGGGTAGAATATCTATATTCCTTTAGACCTATTCTATCTATTTTCTTATCTATTCTTGCCACCAGATGCGGCCGAGACGTGAGCCTAGGGACGGGAATGCAGGAGCAGGCAACAATGATGGCAATGGCAATGATGCACCGCAATATGTGCGGCAGATACTTGAGGGACAAGGCCAGTTGATCCAGTTGCTTGCCCAGAGTTTGGCCAACAATAACAACAACAACCCACCGCCTCCGCCACCTATGGATATGCTCACTAGGTTCTTGAGGTTGAATCCTCAGAGGTTCTCCAGCAGCCCTGAACCTATTATGGCGGATGATTGGCTTCGTTCTATTGGTAGGAACCTGCAGACCGTTGGATGCACTGATGCAGAGAGGGTGAGGTTTGCCTCACATCTATTGGAGGGTCCTGCCGCAGCTTGGTGGGACAACTACTTGGTCACCTATCCCATTGATACTATCACATGGGCGCAGTTTGAGGCAGCTTTCCGCGCCGCACATGTGTCTGCTGGCGCCATGAGTCTAAAGAAGAAGGAGTTTCGCAGCTTGCGTCAGGGAGGTCGCTCAGTTAATGAGTATGTGGAGGAGTTCAACAAACTTGCACGTTATGCTCCTAATGATGTTAATACTGATGCAGCTAGACAAGAGAAGTTCTTGGAGGGCCTGAATGATGATTTGGGAGTTCAGTTGACTGTGGCCACTTTTGGTAATTATCAGGAGCTTGTTGATAAGGCTATTGTGCTTGAGGGAAAGCATCAGGCAATAGAGAACCGCAAGAGGAAGTATAGCAACAACAAGTTTAATCCAGGACCACAACAGAAGCCACGCACTTCATATCATCATCATGGAGGTAATGGCCACCATCATCATAATGGACACAAGGGAAATAATGGCAACGGTAATGGTAGTGGTAATGGAGGTAATAATAACCAGAACCGCCAGAATGTGCCAGTGCAGAGGGACCTTAATCAGGTCCAGTGCTTCAAGTGCAGAAAGATGGGCCACTACTCCAATGCATGCCCAGAGAGCAATAATGGTAATGGGAATTCTGGAGTCATCAAGCCAAACCCCTTTCAAAAGGGTCATGTCAACCACGTTAATGTGGAGGAGGTCTATAATGAGCCTGATGCAGTGATTGGTAAGTTCTTGATCAATTCAGTACCCGCTCTTGTTCTTTTTGATACTGGTGCATCGCATTCATTCATATCACGGGTATTTGTGGATAAACATAAGCTGCCTACCGTAGTCCTTAAGTCACCTATTCTAGTAAGTTCTCCTGGGGCTGAGATGGCAGCAAGTTTGGGATGTTTTCAGATGCCCTTGTCTATTGGGAAGCATGTTTTCCCGACAGATTTGATCATATTGAAGTCACAAGGTCTTGATATTATTTTGGGTATGGATTGGATGGCCAAATATGAAGGAGTTATCGATTGTGCTAGTCGATCTATTTCTCTCAGTGCACCAAGAGGGAAGAGAGTCAAATATGTATGTAAGTACCAGCATAAGAGGATGCAGGTGAACTCTCTTAAGGGGGGTAGCCTGGAAGAGGTGCCAGTTGTGAAGGATTATCCAGATGTGTTTCCGGAGGAGTTGCCAGGTATGCCACCAGATAGAGATATTGAGTTTCTCATTGATTTGATTCCTGGTACTGGGCCTATTGCAAAGAGACCATACAGAATGCCTCCTCAAGAGTTGGAGGAATTGAAGAAGCAGTTGAGGGAGTTACAGGCACAAGGATTTATTCGCCCAAGTTCATCACCTTGGGGAGCCCCTGTTTTGTTTGTGGAGAAGAAGGATGGAACCTTGAGGATGTGTGTTGATTATCGTTCTCTGAATGAGGTAACCATTAAGAATAAGTATCCCTTGCCTATCATAAATGATCTGTTTGACCAGTTGGAGGGAGCTACTGTGTTTTCGAAGATTGATCTTCGTTCTGGTTATCATCAATTAAAGATTCGTGAGCAAGATATTCCAAAGACTGCTTTCACTACGAGGTATGGGCTGTATGAGTATACTGTTATGTCATTTGGATTGACTAATGCCCCAGCATACTTCATGAATATGATGAACAAGGTGTTTATGGAGTTCTTGGATAAATTTGTGGTTGTTTTCATTGATGATATATTGGTGTTCTCCAAGAATAAGCAAGAGCATGAAGTGCATTTGCGTTTGGTGTTGGAGAAACTGAGGGAGCACCAGTTGTATGCCAAGTTCAATAAGTGTGAGTTTTGGCTGGATGAGGTAGCATTCCTTGGCCATGTTATATCAGGTAATGGAGTTGCAGTTGATCCATCCAAGGTTGCTGCTGTTACAGAGTGGGAGACACCCACGTCAGTTGGTGAGATTCGCAGTTTCTTGGGCTTAGCAGGTTATTATAGGAGGTTTATTGAGAATTTCTCAAAGATTGCAAAGCCTATGACTGAATTATTGAAGAAGGGAAGTAAGTTTGTTTGGACTGATGATTGTGAAGCTAGCTTTCAGGAGTTGAAGCAACGTTTAGTCACAGCACCAGTTTTAACTCTGCCAGACATACATAAAGACTTCCAGGTATATTGTGATGCTTCTCGTCAGGGACTTGGGAGTGTTTTGATGCAGGAAGGTAAAGTTGTTTCTTATGCTTCACGTCAGCTTAAGAATCATGAGCATAATTATCCTACACATGATTTGGAGTTAGCCTCAGTTGTGCATGCATTGAAAACTTGGAGGCATTATCTCGTTGGTAATCATTGTGATATATTTACTGATCATAAGAGCTTGAAGTACATATTTACTCAGAGGGAGTTGAACCTTAGACAGAGGAGATGGTTGGAGCTTATTAAGGATTATGATTTGAATGTACAGTATCATCCTGGTAAGGCTAATGTTGTTGCTGATGCATTGAGTCGTAGGAGCCATGCTAATGCAATTGATATTGAGGATATGCCACCGGAGTTATGTGAGCAGTTCAGAAATCTGAGATTGGATATGGTCCCTAGAGGCTATTTGGCTACACTTGAGGTAAGGCCTACTTTGCTTGACAGAATTAGAGAAGCTCAAAAGGATGATAAGTATATTGCTGAGATAAAGGAGAATATGCTAAAAGGGAAAGCAAAGGATTTCCATGAGGATGAACATGGAGCCATATGGTTTGAGAAGCGTATTTGTGTACCTCAGGATGCAGATATAAGGAAATTGATTCTTCAGGAGGCGCATGATTCACCTTATTCTATCCACCCAGGTAATACTAAGATGTATTTGGATTTGAGGGAGAGATTTTGGTGGCCTAGCCTGAAGAGGGAAATTGCTGAGTATATTGCAGTATGTGATGTGTGCCAGAGAGTTAAAGCAGAGCATCAGAAACCAGCAGGTTTGTTACAACCATTGCCTATACCTGATTGGAAGTGGGATCAGATTGGTATGGATTTCATCACTGGATTACCCAGGACTCGATCAGGTTATGATTCTATCTGGGTAGTTGTTGATCGTTTGACTAAAGTCGCTCACTTCATCCCGGTAAAGACTACCTATACTAGTGCTAAACTAGCTAAGATTTATATGTCCAGAATTGTGTGTCTGCATGGAGTTCCAAAGAAGGTAGTGTCTGATAGAGGTACTCAGTTCACTTCTAAATTTTGGCGTCAGTTGCATGAATCATTGGGTACTAGGCTGGAGTTCAGTACGGCATTCCATCCACAGACAGATGGGCAGACTGAGAGGGTGAATCAGATATTGGAGGATATGTTGAGAGCTTGTGCTTTGGACTACGGATCCAGTTGGGATGATAATTTACCATATGCAGAGTTCTCATATAATAACAGTTATCAGGCTAGTCTGCAGATGGCACCGTTTGAGTTTCTGTATGGCAGGAAGTGCAGGACGCCATTGATGTGGGATGAGGTTGGAGAGCGTCAGTTCTTTGGACCAGACTTGATTAGAGATGCTGAGGAGAAAGTCAGGTTGGTTCGTGACAGGCTAAAGATAGCACAGTCCAGACAGAAGAGTTATGCAGATGCAAAGCATAAGGAGGTGACATATGAGGTAGGAGACCGTGCATACCTTAGAGTTTCACCACTTCGTGGAATTAAGAGGTTTGGGATCAAAGGTAAGTTAGCACCACGGTTTGTGGGGCCTTACAGGATCTTGGAGCGTCGAGGAGAAGTAGCTTATCAGCTGGAGTTGCCAGAAGCTTTGTCAGGAGTTCATAATGTGTTTCACGTATCCCAGCTAAAGAAGTGTCATGCCGGGATGACAGATGTTCCTTTGAGAGATACAGTGCCACTTGAGGCAATTCAGTTGGAGACTGACTTGACATATGAGGAGAAGCCTGTTAAGATTCTGGAGACAGCAGAGAGAGTTACTCGCACCAAGACAATCAGGTTATGCAAAGTTCAGTGGGATCATCATACCGAAGAAGAGGCTACTTGGGAACGAGAGGAGGATCTCAAGCAGGAACACCCACACCTATTTGCTAGCCAACCCGAATCTCGAGGGCGAGATTCATCTTAAGGGGGGTAGGTTTGTAACATCCCAATTTTCTTAAATTCGGATGTTAATAGATCATTCATATGCATCTCATATTTTTATGCATTATTTGTTCTTTTGTATATTTTATTCAGTTGGCAACTTCGAGAAATTTATTGGAGTGGAGATAATATGACTTCTCCCGTGTGAAATAAAAAGTTCATGATGTTAAAATGTTATTTGAAGTTGTCCGATTTGGTTTTGCGAATTTTATAATCTCCGAAATTATTTTTAGTTAAGTTTTTAAATGCTTTTTGTGTGGCCTATTGCATAAAACTTATTTTAAAATTTCATTAGGAGGAACTAGGGTTCCTTTATTATTTATTAGGTGGATTTACTTTATATCTAGATTAGCATTTTAATATATATATATATATATTACTATATGCGTATATATCTATATATATATGGTATATATATAATTATATATTACTATATGCGTATGTATTTTTTTATACGTATATTATCGTTATTATTTTCTCTGTTTGTTTTTTTTAACATATATATATATATATGTTACTTTAATACTTTTTATATTTTTTTATTATTATTATTTTTCTTTAAAAAAAATAGCTAACTGGCCAAAGACCAGCTGGCTAAGCCAGCCAGCCCGGCCAGGCTCCACCGAGCCAGCTCCTGCCCGCATGTGCACTTGCTAACGTGCTCCAGCGAGCCAGGTTAGCATGCACAAGCTAGCCAGCCCGTTGACCGAGTCAACTGGCAAGGGCCAAGCCACCCCAACACGAACCAGGAACCGAGCCAGCCAGCTTCTTTGACCGATCGGCCAGCTCCTGTTGCCGCGAGCGGCCAGGACTCCCAGCGACCGAGCGCCTCGTTCCTGTTCCGAGCCGGACACAGGAGTCCCAACCCCAGACCAAGTGCTATCAGGAACAGACTCCCAACGCTAGGATAAATCATCATAGCCTTGTCCCGATTTCCCGTCCCGATTTCCTTCTGTCACCCCATCTCGCCTAGATCGCAAAGGAGCCACCCCTCACCGCGCCGACGACGGAGCCCCGTCCGGCGGAGCACCACCGGAGTTCGTCCGTGTTCGTCGGAGCTCGCGGAGCCGCCGTCACCGGAGTCCGTTTGACCATCACCGAAGCATCATTGGAGGAGCCACACCGAGACGGTTCCGTTTTTCCCCGCTGTTCGTGGTGAGAACGCACGCGCGAGCGATTCATCAAACCCCGATGAACAGCTTCAGGGCGAAATTCAATCTCTTTTTAATCTGTTTTTAGCTGTGTCAGATTCTCGGTATAATTTTGAAACGCGTTTATCTTTTTACTCGTAACTCCGATTCAGGAAATTCTTTTTCCTGTGATCTCGTATTGATGAGTAGAACATGTTAGAACCAGTAGTTTTCAGTTTTACGAATTTTTTTTTTTGTTAAAACAGATTATTTTTTAACCTATCGGAGGCCATATTTTGCAAACCGATCACCCGGTTTAGTTGATTCTTTTTGCGTTGTCATCGTATCAGCATGTAGATGATTTTATACCTGCTGCCATGCTATTTATGCTTTGGTTTTAAACAAGTTGTTTTATTGCCGATGATCTTATTTGGTGTTATGTGATTGTGGTGATTGATTGGTGTGGTTGTTTGCAACGTGTAGATTGTGCGGAGTGCGACGCAAACTATTGTCAGGAGTGTGACTTTCTGAATCAGAATCAAGGCAAGTTACATGTTGATCATCCTTTACCTATTGTCCTCTATGCATGTAGTATTATATCACCCTATGAAAATTTATGCATGTATAGGATTATTATTATTATTGCTATGCTATTGAGCTATATCCCTCGTCATTGAAGATCGTGGTATTTGTAGTTTTGCTATGCTATGTAGACGGGGATTGGTTCCTGTATTCATTGAGATTATGTGAGGATTACTACAAAATAAATTGAGTAGTAATTCAGGATATAATACACCTCTGGGCGGATATGGTATTGCTGGGTGGTTTCAAGAACATCATGGTTTCTACCCTCTGAATGTAAGTGGAATGCCGCCCAGGTTCAAAAAGATCAGACAGACTTAGTGACTAGTAGCTTTCGTGCGCAACCACTAGCTATATGGGCTCTAGCTTAGTTGAGTAGGTTGTGGGAACCTTGCCTGGGCAAAGCTAGCAGATGTAGATATAAATAGGTGTACCGGCTTGCCGTTGGGTGGAGGTGACTGCTTCTGAAAGACTTCGTCTCAATCTTCGGGTTGGGTCTAGTGGGTACAGTGTGCAAACCTCTGCAGAGTGTATAAACCAATCATGATTAGCCGTGTCCCCGGTTATGGACAATTTTGAGCAGCTAGGCCATTACAGTTGTTGGATGATCTTGACAGATGACACACTTAATAAAATTTGCTGGGAAACTTAATAATGGTAATAGGTTGGAGTTGGAGATGCCAATTCAACCATATGTGAGTTATTGTAGCAAACAAACTAAAACTTGACTATGAGGTAGCTATGAGGATAAAATCAGCTTTCTGCAAAATAACCATCAGCCTTTCTCTTGCTATACTATGCATATACATGTAGGTCTGTTATATTGTTTTTCCTGTGTAACTTGCCAATACATTCAAAGTATTGACCTATATGGCTGCAACGTATCATGTTGCAGGATATTCAGACGAGGAGTAAGGTACCGTTAGGGTCGCGAGTCTTCACTCAACATCGCCAGTGGGCTATGATGGGACTCATCGTTATTATTTTGCTACTTTTCCGCTGTTTATTAGAATAAAGCTAGCTAAGTGCTATGCAGATTGTTATATTTTATAAATTCTGGATCATACGTTATATTAAATGATGCACTTGCTATTCTGGTTTTCATCTATACTGTGTGTGCTAGCGAGTCGATCCAGGGACTAGCACAGTAAAGCACAGAGACTCAAATCCTTCGAGGTTTGGTCGTTACAGATGGTATCAGAGCAATGCGTTGGCTGTAGGTCGTGATCCTAGAAAATGTATTAGAAAAGCAATAGGAGTCTAAATTTATTCTATACACTTTGTCTACATCTTGCTCTTTCATTAGACAACCACTCTAGTATCTTGACCAGCTTAAGTAGGAACTAGTGTTGAGACCACCACTTATCTTGTTTTATTTGCGCTATTAACGTGTTAGCGTATCTGTTTATGCCTGCCTTGTGGCATGACGATACTAGGTTGCTTGCTTGGTTGTTATTTTGCTTGTTTGTTAAATTATGATCTTGTCGGGATTACTCGACTATATATATAGATATGTTTGATTATTGTTATGCTTGTTTGTGTTATTTGTTATGATGTTTTGTTGCCTCATATATATTACCTTGATCATAATATGCATATGGGTAGAATATCTATATTCCTTTAGACCTATTCTATCTATTTTCTTATCTATTCTTGCCACCAGATGCGGCCGAGACGTGAGCCTAGGGACGGGAATGCAGGAGCAGGCAACAATGATGGCAATGGCAATGATGCACCGCAATATGTGCGGCAGATACTTGAGGGACAAGGCCAGTTGATCCAGTTGCTTGCCCAGAGTTTGGCCAACAATAACAACAACAACCCACCGCCTCCGCCACCTATGGATATGCTCACTAGGTTCTTGAGGTTGAATCCTCAGAGGTTCTCCAGCAGCCCTGAACCTATTATGGCGGATGATTGGCTTCGTTCTATTGGTAGGAACCTGCAGACCGTTGGATGCACTGATGCAGAGAGGGTGAGGTTTGCCTCACATCTATTGGAGGGTCCTGCCGCAGCTTGGTGGGACAACTACTTGGTCACCTATCCCATTGATACTATCACATGGGCGCAGTTTGAGGCAGCTTTCCGCGCCGCACATGTGTCTGCTGGCGCCATGAGTCTAAAGAAGAAGGAGTTTCGCAGCTTGCGTCAGGGAGGTCGCTCAGTTAATGAGTATGTGGAGGAGTTCAACAAACTTGCACGTTATGCTCCTAATGATGTTAATACTGATGCAGCTAGACAAGAGAAGTTCTTGGAGGGCCTGAATGATGATTTGGGAGTTCAGTTGACTGTGGCCACTTTTGGTAATTATCAGGAGCTTGTTGATAAGGCTATTGTGCTTGAGGGAAAGCATCAGGCAATAGAGAACCGCAAGAGGAAGTATAGCAACAACAAGTTTAATCCAGGACCACAACAGAAGCCACGCACTTCATATCATCATCATGGAGGTAATGGCCACCATCATCATAATGGACACAAGGGAAATAATGGCAACGGTAATGGTAGTGGTAATGGAGGTAATAATAACCAGAACCGCCAGAATGTGCCAGTGCAGAGGGACCTTAATCAGGTCCAGTGCTTCAAGTGCAGAAAGATGGGCCACTACTCCAATGCATGCCCAGAGAGCAATAATGGTAATGGGAATTCTGGAGTCATCAAGCCAAACCCCTTTCAAAAGGGTCATGTCAACCACGTTAATGTGGAGGAGGTCTATAATGAGCCTGATGCAGTGATTGGTAAGTTCTTGATCAATTCAGTACCCGCTCTTGTTCTTTTTGATACTGGTGCATCGCATTCATTCATATCACGGGTATTTGTGGATAAACATAAGCTGCCTACCGTAGTCCTTAAGTCACCTATTCTAGTAAGTTCTCCTGGGGCTGAGATGGCAGCAAGTTTGGGATGTTTTCAGATGCCCTTGTCTATTGGGAAGCATGTTTTCCCGACAGATTTGATCATATTGAAGTCACAAGGTCTTGATATTATTTTGGGTATGGATTGGATGGCCAAATATGAAGGAGTTATCGATTGTGCTAGTCGATCTATTTCTCTCAGTGCACCAAGAGGGAAGAGAGTCAAATATGTATGTAAGTACCAGCATAAGAGGATGCAGGTGAACTCTCTTAAGGGGGGTAGCCTGGAAGAGGTGCCAGTTGTGAAGGATTATCCAGATGTGTTTCCGGAGGAGTTGCCAGGTATGCCACCAGATAGAGATATTGAGTTTCTCATTGGTTTGATTCCTGGTACTGGGCCTATTGCAAAGAGACCATACAGAATGCCTCCTCAAGAGTTGGAGGAATTGAAGAAGCAGTTGAGGGAGTTACAGGCACAAGGATTTATTCGCCCAAGTTCATCACCTTGGGGAGCCCCTGTTTTGTTTGTGGAGAAGAAGGATGGAACCTTGAGGATGTGTGTTGATTATCGTTCTCTGAATGAGGTAACCATTAAGAATAAGTATCCCTTGCCTATCATAAATGATCTGTTTGACCAGTTGGAGGGAGCTACTGTGTTTTCGAAGATTGATCTTCGTTCTGGTTATCATCAATTAAAGATTCGTGAGCAAGATATTCCAAAGACTGCTTTCACTACGAGGTATGGGCTGTATGAGTATACTGTTATGTCATTTGGATTGACTAATGCCCCAGCATACTTCATGAATATGATGAACAAGGTGTTTATGGAGTTCTTGGATAAATTTGTGGTTGTTTTCATTGATGATATATTGGTGTTCTCCAAGAATAAGCAAGAGCATGAAGTGCATTTGCGTTTGGTGTTGGAGAAACTGAGGGAGCACCAGTTGTATGCCAAGTTCAATAAGTGTGAGTTTTGGCTGGATGAGGTAGCATTCCTTGGCCATGTTATATCAGGTAATGGAGTTGCAGTTGATCCATCCAAGGTTGCTGCTGTTACAGAGTGGGAGACACCCACGTCAGTTGGTGAGATTCGCAGTTTCTTGGGCTTAGCAGGTTATTATAGGAGGTTTATTGAGAATTTCTCAAAGATTGCAAAGCCTATGACTGAATTATTGAAGAAGGGAAGTAAGTTTGTTTGGACTGATGATTGTGAAGCTAGCTTTCAGGAGTTGAAGCAACGTTTAGTCACAGCACCAGTTTTAACTCTGCCAGACATACATAAAGACTTCCAGGTATATTGTGATGCTTCTCGTCAGGGACTTGGGAGTGTTTTGATGCAGGAAGGTAAAGTTGTTTCTTATGCTTCACGTCAGCTTAAGAATCATGAGCATAATTATCCTACACATGATTTGGAGTTAGCCTCAGTTGTGCATGCATTGAAAACTTGGAGGCATTATCTCGTTGGTAATCATTGTGATATATTTACTGATCATAAGAGCTTGAAGTACATATTTACTCAGAGGGAGTTGAACCTTAGACAGAGGAGATGGTTGGAGCTTATTAAGGATTATGATTTGAATGTACAGTATCATCCTGGTAAGGCTAATGTTGTTGCTGATGCATTGAGTCGTAGGAGCCATGCTAATGCAATTGATATTGAGGATATGCCACCGGAGTTATGTGAGCAGTTCAGAAATCTGAGATTGGATATGGTCCCTAGAGGCTATTTGGCTACACTTGAGGTAAGGCCTACTTTGCTTGACAGAATTAGAGAAGCTCAAAAGGATGATAAGTATATTGCTGAGATAAAGGAGAATATGCTAAAAGGGAAAGCAAAGGATTTCCATGAGGATGAACATGGAGCCATATGGTTTGAGAAGCGTATTTGTGTACCTCAGGATGCAGATATAAGGAAATTGATTCTTCAGGAGGCGCATGATTCACCTTATTCTATCCACCCAGGTAATACTAAGATGTATTTGGATTTGAGGGAGAGATTTTGGTGGCCTAGCCTGAAGAGGGAAATTGCTGAGTATATTGCAGTATGTGATGTGTGCCAGAGAGTTAAAGCAGAGCATCAGAAACCAGCAGGTTTGTTACAACCATTGCCTATACCTGATTGGAAGTGGGATCAGATTGGTATGGATTTCATCACTGGATTACCCAGGACTCGATCAGGTTATGATTCTATCTGGGTAGTTGTTGATCGTTTGACTAAAGTCGCTCACTTCATCCCGGTAAAGACTACCTATACTAGTGCTAAACTAGCTAAGATTTATATGTCCAGAATTGTGTGTCTGCATGGAGTTCCAAAGAAGGTAGTGTCTGATAGAGGTACTCAGTTCACTTCTAAATTTTGGCGTCAGTTGCATGAATCATTGGGTACTAGGCTGGAGTTCAGTACGGCATTCCATCCACAGACAGATGGGCAGACTGAGAGGGTGAATCAGATATTGGAGGATATGTTGAGAGCTTGTGCTTTGGACTACGGATCCAGTTGGGATGATAATTTACCATATGCAGAGTTCTCATATAATAACAGTTATCAGGCTAGTCTGCAGATGGCACCGTTTGAGTTTCTGTATGGCAGGAAGTGCAGGACGCCATTGATGTGGGATGAGGTTGGAGAGCGTCAGTTCTTTGGACCAGACTTGATTAGAGATGCTGAGGAGAAAGTCAGGTTGGTTCGTGACAGGCTAAAGATAGCACAGTCCAGACAGAAGAGTTATGCAGATGCAAAGCATAAGGAGGTGACATATGAGGTAGGAGACCGTGCATACCTTAGAGTTTCACCACTTCGTGGAATTAAGAGGTTTGGGATCAAAGGTAAGTTAGCACCACGGTTTGTGGGGCCTTACAGGATCTTGGAGCGTCGAGGAGAAGTAGCTTATCAGCTGGAGTTGCCAGAAGCTTTGTCAGGAGTTCATAATGTGTTTCACGTATCCCAGCTAAAGAAGTGTCATGCCGGGATGACAGATGTTCCTTTGAGAGATACAGTGCCACTTGAGGCAATTCAGTTGGAGACTGACTTGACATATGAGGAGAAGCCTGTTAAGATTCTGGAGACAGCAGAGAGAGTTACTCGCACCAAGACAATCAGGTTATGCAAAGTTCAGTGGGATCATCATACCGAAGAAGAGGCTACTTGGGAACGAGAGGAGGATCTCAAGCAGGAACACCCACACCTATTTGCTAGCCAACCCGAATCTCGAGGGCGAGATTCATCTTAAGGGGGGTAGGTTTGTAACATCCCAATTTTCTTAAATTCGGATGTTAATAGATCATTCATATGCATCTCATATTTTTATGCATTATTTGTTCTTTTGTATATTTTATTCAGTTGGCAACTTCGAGAAATTTATTGGAGTGGAGATAATATGACTTCTCCCGTGTGAAATAAAAAGTTCATGATGTTAAAATGTTATTTGAAGTTGTCCGATTTGGTTTTGCGAATTTTATAATCTCCAAAATTATTTTTAGTTAAGTTTTTAAATGCTTTTTGTGTGGCCTATTGCATAAAACTTATTTTAAAATTTCATTAGGAGGAACTAGGGTTCCTTTATTACTTATTAGGTGGATTTACTTTATATCTAGATTAGCATTTTAATATATATATATATATATATATATATATATATTACTATATGCGTATATATCTATATATATATGGTATATATATAATTATATATTACTATATGCGTATGTATTTTTTTATACGTATATTATCGTTATTATTTTCTCTATTTGTTTTTTTTAACATATATATATATATATATATATTACTTTAATACTTTTTATATTTTATTATTATTATTATTTTTCTTTAAAAAAAATAGCTAACTGGCCAAAGACCAGCTGGCTAAGCCAGCCAGCCCGGCCAGGCTCCACCGAGCCAGCTCCTGCCCGCATGTGCACTTGCTAACGTGCTCCAGCGAGCCAGGTTAGCATGCACAAGCTAGCCAGCCCGTTGACCGAGTCAACTGGCAAGGGCCAAGCCACCCCAACACGAACCAGGAACCGAGCCAGCCAGCTTCTTTGACCGATCGGCCAGCTCCTGTTGCCGCGAGCGGCCAGGACTCCCAGCGACCGAGCGCCTCGTTCCTGTTCCGAGCCGGACACAGGAGTCCCAACCCCAGACCAAGTGCTATCAGGAACAGACTCCCAACGCTAGGATAAATCATCATAGCCTTGTCCCGATTTCCCGTCCCGATTTCCTTCTGTCACCCCATCTCGCCTAGATCGCAAAGGAGCCACCCCTCACCGCGCCGACGACGGAGCCCCGTCCGGCGGAGCACCACCGGAGTTCGTCCGTGTTCGTCGGAGCTCGCGGAGCCGCCGTCACCGGAGTCCGTTTGACCATCACCGAAGCATCATTGGAGGAGCCACACCGAGACGGTTCCGTTTTTCCCCGCTGTTCGTGGTGAGAACGCACGCGCGAGCGATTCATCAAACCCCGATGAACAGCTTCAGGGCGAAATTCAATCTCTTTTTAATCTGTTTTTAGCTTTGTCAGATTCTCGGTATAATTTTGAAACGCGTTTATCTTTTTACTCGTAACTCCGATTCAGGAAATTCTTTTTCCTGTGATCTCGTATTGATGAGTAGAACATGTTAGAACCAGTAGTTTTCAGTTTTACGAAAATTATTTTTTTTGTTAAAACAGATTATTTTTTAACCTATCGGAGGCCATATTTTGCAAACCGATCACCCGGTTTAGTTGATTCTTTTTGCGTTGTCATCGTATCAGCATGTAGATGATTTTATACCTGCTGCCATGCTATTTATGCTTTGGTTTTAAACAAGTTGTTTTATTGCCGATGATCTTATTTGGTGTTATGTGATTGTGGTGATTGATTGGTGTGGTTGTTTGCAACGTGTAGATTGTGCGGAGTGCGACGCAAACTATTGTCAGGAGTGTGACTTTCTGAATCAGAATCAAGGCAAGTTACATGTTGATCATCCTTTACCTATTGTCCTCTATGCATGTAGTATTACATCACCCTATGAAAATTTATGCATGTATAGGATTATTATTATTATTGCTATGCTATTGAGCTATATCCCTCGTCATTGAAGATCGTGGTATTTGTAGTTTTGCTATGCTATGTAGACGGGGATTGGTTCCTGTATTCATTGAGATTATGTGAGGATTACTACAAAATAAATTGAGTAGTAATTCAGGATATAATACACCTCTGGGCGGATATGGTATTGCTGGGTGGTTTCAAGAACATCATGGTTTCTACCCTCTGAATGTAAGTGGAATGCCGCCCAGGTTCAAAAAGATCAGACAGACTTAGTGACTAGTAGCTTTCGTGCGCAACCACTAGCTATATGGGCTCTAGCTTAGTTGAGTAGGTTGTGGGAACCTTGCCTGGGCAAAGCTAGCAGATGTAGATATAAATAGGTGTACCGGCTTGCCGTTGGGTGGAGGTGACTGCTTCTGAAAGACTTCGTCTCAATCTTCGGGTTGGGTCTAGTGGGTACAGTGTGCAAACCTCTGCAGAGTGTATAAACTAATCATGATTAGCCGTGTCCCCGGTTATGGACAATTTTGAGCAGCTAGGCCATTACAGTTGTTGGATGATCTTGACAGATGACACACTTAATAAAATTTGCTGGGAAACTTAATAATGGTAATAGGTTGGAGTTGGAGATGCCAATTCAACCATATGTGAGTTATTGTAGCAAACAAACTAAAACTTGACTATGAGGTAGCTATGAGGATAAAATCAGCTTTCTGCAAAATAACCATCAGCCTTTCTCTTGCTATACTATGCATATACATGTAGGTCTGTTATATTGTTTTTCCTGTGTAACTTGCCAATACATTCAAAGTATTGACCTATATGGCTGCAACGTATCATGTTGCAGGATATTCAGACGAGGAGTAAGGTACCGTTAGGGTCGCGAGTCTTCACTCAACATCGCCAGTGGGCTATGATGGGACTCATCGTTATTATTTTGCTACTTTTCCGCTGTTTATTAGAATAAAGCTAGCTAAGTGCTATGCAGATTGTTATATTTTATAAATTCTGGATCATACGTTATATTAAATGATGCACTTGCTATTCTGGTTTTCATCTATACTGTGTGTGCTAGCGAGTCGATCCAGGGACTAGCACAGTAAAGCACAGAGACTCAAATCCTTCGAGGTTTGGTCGTTACAGTATCACTTCCAAAATACTTCTTGTCCTTGACAATTGGTATTCCCATCATGTGATAGGAATTGCTAATCGTCTTTACATTGGATTTTGTGTTTCGTTTGTCTTCCTTGCCTCTTATGGATCTATTTTAACATGTCTAGTGTTTTTATAGATATAGAGAAAGGGATGATACCATCGTGTGCATTTTGTATTTAAATGCAAATTCTATATAATGCACGTCCATTGGGGGAGCTATCCTATTTTCTTTAGAACACTCTCTTTATTCACCCATCATAAAATCTTTTGATCCCCGTCAAGTGTGTGTTGATGGGAGGCAAGTCTTGTTCTTTATGATTCTTTGTGCCATCATGTAAATTTGTTGGAACCTAGCTCTCTTTTGGAAATTAGATACCTCGTGTTTGTTTTCCTTCAATTGGTTTCTTGTTTCCTTTTATTTGGCATGTGTCAATGGATATCTCATTCCTTGAGGTATCTTTTAGTTGATATCCTTCAAGAGATATTTCTTTTTTTGTTTAGGATCTTATTATCACTTGATACCTTGTCTTTTGGTGACTTATCAACTTTGTGCTGAGTTGATTCTTGAGAGTCTTGAGCATGCATATCTACTATATACAACTTCTTTTGCTTGCTTTCCTTCTTTGACCCAATATATAGGGGAAACTCCACCTTGTCATAAATTGGCTAAAGTGTGCATGAAATTCAAATTCATATCTATATGCACATATGTATGTGGAGTTTGTCCTATGTATTGCTGGTTTTCTAACTCTTTGGTCCCAATGAGTTTGGGCACCATTTTGTTTGTTTTTGCTGTTCCAGGAACAACTGGAGATGCATTGGATGCTCGGCTCACCTATAAGGAAGGTGTTGAGACCATGTGATTATTGGAGCCAAGTTAGGATGATCAAAGAAAAACTATCTACTACATCAATCCAATGTTGTCTCGGTAACAAGTATCCACTTCATGCATTCTTTTCTTGCAAAGGCCCCAACCTGTCTTTTCTTTTCCAGGTTGCATCATGGCATGAATATCTTGATTCGTTCTTGTAGTACTTGTTTGATTTCTCAAAGCATCCGAACGATGATGTCTTACTACTAGTTGGGATGTCTTTGATGTTCGTATGTTGGAAGTTCATATTGTACAATAAGAAAATATTAGGCCATGTGCTATGCTTCCAAGCAAAAGATCTCATTGATATATTTATGACTTCCTTTTGGATATCTAGTTTGTTACTTCTTGTAACCATTTCGTCTGTACATCCTTCTTTGTGGATATATATCATCATGATCGTCTTCTACTTATAATCTTTTACACATGAGAGAAGTTACACCTCTAATTGATATCCTCTTTTCTTTCACGTCCATCGTTGCATTTCCTTTTTCAGTTTTTGGTGGCTTCATGAAAGGATTTGTTTTGAGTGCGTATCTTATTTTCCTACATCTTGATGCACTCTTTGGCCGTGAAGATTATTTTTCCTCATGCTTGTCTTGATGAGGGTTTTGCCATTTCAATTAGTATCCCTCCTCTTGACAAGGTTCTTACTTCCTATCTTCACAATGGGTTGTCACAAGCGTTGGTTCTTATTTTGTTTATTAGTAAGCTTGTGAACCCATTTTCTAGTATGTGTGTGTGGGAATGATATGTCTTGCACTTTGTATCTCATTTCATCAAGACTATGTTGATGAGTAATGCGCATCCTTATCTTAGTCTTCTCAAGTGCTTTGCCATGACTCACACACATTACTTTGGTTGAGCCTATTCTCAAGTTGCTTCTTTTA
This sequence comes from Hordeum vulgare subsp. vulgare, assembly GCF_904849725.1. Classification (NCBI taxonomy): domain Eukaryota; kingdom Viridiplantae; phylum Streptophyta; class Magnoliopsida; order Poales; family Poaceae; genus Hordeum; species Hordeum vulgare. The sequence continues at coordinate 515,119,618 of NC_058523.1, forward strand.
CATGTTGCTCAACCATTTGTTTTGTGAAATTGACATGCTTATTGTCTCATCTATCTTCTTGCACTCATTGTGTGTTTTTATAAATTCTGGGGGAGCAACGATCCTATTTTGTGCACCTGTGTCAAATACAAAAATCTCGTATTAGTGCACAAATCATGGGGAGCTTCTCTAGTTTTTGATAAAACACTCTGTTGCCTTTATCATAATATCTTTTATTCATGTGGTTCGAAGGACCATATGATTGTTTGTTCCATCTGGAATCTTTTGATTGCTTGCCTCTATTGTTGGAAATATGCCCTAGAGGCAATAATAAATTACTTATTATTATATTTCTTTGTTCATGATAATCGTTTATTATCCATGCTATAATTGTATTGATGGGAAACACAGTGCATGTGTGGATACATAGACAAAACACTGTCCCTAGTAAGCCTCTAGTTGACTAGCTCGTTGATCAAAGATGGTCAAGGTTTCCTGACCATAGGCAAGTGTTGTCACTTGATAACGGGATCACATCATTAGGAGAATCATGTGATGGACTAGACCCAAACTAATAGACGTAGCATGTTGATCGTGTCATTTTGTTGCTACTGTTTTCTGTGTGTCAAGTATTTGTTCCTATGACCATGAGATCATATAACTCACTGACACCGGAGGAATGCTTTGTGTGCATCAAACGTCGCAACGTAACTGGGTGACTATAAAGATGCTCTACAGGTATCTCCGAAGGTGTTCGTTGAGTTAGTATGGATCGAGACTGGGATTTGTCACTCTTTGTGATGGAGAGGTATCTCGGGGCCCACTCGGTAATACAACATCACACACAAGCCTTGCAAGCAATGTGACTTAGTGTAAGTTGCGGGATCTTGTATTACGGAACGAGTAAAGAGACTTGCCGGTAAACGAGATTGAAATAGGTATGCGGATACCGACGATCGAATCTCGAGCAAGTAACATACCGAAGGACAAAGGGAATGACATACGGGATTATATGAATCCTTGACACTGAGGTTCAAACGATAAGATCTTCGTAGAATATGTAGGATCCAATATGGGCATCCAGGTCCCGCTATTGGATATTGACCGAGGAGTCACTCGGGTCATGTCTACATACTTCTCGAACCCGCAGGGTCTGCACACTTAAGGTTCGACGTTGTTTTATGCGTATTTGAGTTATATGGTTGGTTACCGAATGTTGTTCGGAGTCCCGGATGAGATCACGGACGTCACGAGGGTTTCCGGAATGGTCCGGAAACGAAGATTGATATATAGGATGACCTCATTTGGTTACCGGAAGGTTTTCATGCATTACCGGAAAAGTTTTGGGCTCATCGGTAGTGTACTGGGAGTGCCGGGAGGGGTGCCGGGGACCATCAGGAGGGGTGTCACGCCCCAAGGGGTCTTATGGGCTATGGGAAGAGATAAACCAGCCCCTAGTGGGCTGGAATAAGTTCCCACTAAGGCCCATAAGGTTTGAGAAGGAAAAAACACAAGGTGGAAAGAGTTTCCAAGTGGGAAGGTGGAATCCTACTCCAAGTAGGGTTGGAGTAGGACTCCTCCAGCTCCAATTTCGGCCAAACCTTTAGGTTTTGAGGCTGCCTCCTCCCCTCCTTCCCTCCTATATATAGTGTGGTTTTATGGCTGATTTGAGACAACTTTTGCCATGGCGGCCCGACCACATACCCCCACGGTTTTACCTCTAGACCGCGTTTCTCCGGAGCTCGGGCGGAGCCCTGCTGAGATTAGATCACCACCAACCTCCGGAGCGCCGTCACGCTGCCGTAGAACTCATCTACCTCTCCGTCTCTCTTGCTGGATCAAGAAGGCCGAGATCATCGTCGAGTTGTACGTGTGCTGAACGCGGAGGTGCCGTCCGTTCGGCACTAGATCGGAGCGGATCGTGGGACGGATCGCGGGACGGTTCGTGGGACGGTTCGCGGGGCGGATCGAGGGACGTGAGGACGTTCCACTACATCAACCGCGTTCACTAACGCTTCTGCTGTGCGATCTACAAGGGTACGTAGATCGGAAATCCCCTCTCGTAGATGGATATCACCATGATAGGTCTTTGTGCGCGTAGGAAATTTTTTGTTTCCCATGCGACGTTCCCCAACAGTGGCATCATGAGCTAGGTTCATGCGTAGATGTGTTCTCGAGTAGAACACAAAAGTTTTTGTGGGCGGTGATGTGTGTTTTGCTGTCCTCCTTAGTCTTTTGTTGATTCAGCGGTATTGTTGGATCGAAGCGGCTTGGACCGACATTGCTCGTACGCTTACGAGAGACCGGTTTCATCGCTACGAGTAACTCCGTTGCTCAAAGATGACCGGCGAGTGTCGGTTTCTCCAACTTTATTTGAATCGGATTTGACCGAGGAGGTCCTTGGATGAGGTTAAATAGCAATTCATATATCTCCGTTGTGGTGTTTGCGTAAGTAAGATGCGATCCTACTAGATACCCATGGTCACCACGTAAAACATGCAACAACAATTAGAGGACGTCTAACTTGTTTTTGCAGGGTATGCTTGTGATGTGATATGGCCAACGATGTGATGTGATATATTGGATGTATGAGATGATCATGTTGTAATAGTTAATATCGACTTGCACGTCGATGGTACGGCAACCGGCAGGAGCCATAGGGTTGTCTTTAAACTAACGTTTGTGCTTGCAGATGCGTTTACTATATTGCTAGGACGTAGCTTTAGTAGTAATAGCATGAGTAGCACGACAACCCCGATGGCGACACGTTGATGGAGATCATGGTGTGACGCCGGTGACAAGAAGATCGTGTCGGTGCTTTGGTGATGAAGATCAAGAAGCACATGATGATGGCCTTATCATGTCACTTATGAATTGCATGTGATGTTAATCCTTTATGCACCTTATCTTGTTTAGAACGACGGTAGCATTATGAGGTGATCTCTCACTAAAATTTCAAGACGAAATTGTGTTCTCCCCGATTGTGCACCGTTGCGACAGTTCTTCGTTTCGAGACACCACGTGATGATCGGGTGTGATAGACTCAACGTCCACATACAACGGGTGCAAAACAGTTGCACACGCGGAACACTCGGGTTAAGCTTGACGAGCCTAGCATGTGCAGACATGGCCTCGGAACACATGAGACCGAAAGGTCGAGCATGAATCGTATAGTTGATATGATTAGCATAGACATGCTTACCATTGAAACTATTCTAGACTCACGTGATGATCGGACTTGAGATAGTGGATTTGGATCATGTACCACTCAAATGACTAGAGAGATGTACTTTTTGAGTGGGAGTTCTTAAGTAATATGATTAATTGAACTAATTGTCATGAACATAGTCTAATGGTCTTTGCGAATTACGATGTAGCTTGCGCTATAGCTCTACTGTTTTTATATGTTCCTAGAGAAAATTTAGTTGAAAGTTGATAGTAGCAGACTTTGCAGACTGAGTTTGTAAAACCGAGGATTGTCCTTGTTGCTGCGCAGAAGGCTTATGTCCTTAATGCACCACTCGGTGTGTTGCACCTCGAGCGTCGTCTGTAGATGTTGTGAACATCCGACATACACGTTTCTGATGACTACACGATAGTTCAGTACAAAATACTTAATGTCTTAGAAGCAAGGCGCCGAAGATGTTTTGAAACGTCACAGAACGTAAGAGATGTTCTAAAGAGATGAAATTGTGATTTCATGCTTGTGCCCTTGTTAAGAGGTATGAGACCTCCAACAAGATTCTTTGTCCATGAAGTAAAGGAGAAAAACTCAATCGTTGAGCGTGTGCTCAGATTATCTGAGTACGACAATCGCTTGAATCAAGTGGGAGTTGATCTTCCAGATAAGATAGTGATGGTTCTCCAAAGTCACTGCCACCAAGCTGTCAGAGCCTCGTGATGAACTATAACATATCAAGGATAGATACAATGATCCTTGAGCGATTCGCGATGTTTGACACTGCGAAAGTAGAAATCAAGAAGGAGCATCAATAGTTGATGGTTAGTAAAACCACTAAGTTTCGAGAAAGGCAAGGGCTAGAAGGGATACTTCGTGAAACGGCAAAGCAGTTGCTGCACTAATGAAGAGACCCCAGATTAAACCCAAGCCCGTGACTAAGTGCTTCTGCTATGAGGGGAACGGTCACTGAGGCGGAGCAACTCTAGATACTTGGTAGATAAGAAGGCTCGCAAAAGTCGAAAGAAGTATATTTGATATACATGATGTTGATGTGTACTTTACTAGTACTCCTAGTAGCACGAGGGTATTGGATACCGGTTCGGTTGCTAAGTGATTAGTAACACGAAATGAAAGCTACGGCATAAACGGAGACTAGCTAAAGGCGAGGTGACGATACGTGTTGGAAGTGTTTCCAAGGTTGATATGATCAAACGTCGCACACTCCCTCTACCATCGAGATTGGTGTTAAACCTAAATAATTCTTATTTGGTGCTTGCGTTAAGCATGAACATGATTGGATCGTGTTTATTGCAAATACGATTATTCATTTAAAGAGAATAATGGTTACTCTATTTGCTTGAATAATCACCTTCAATGGTTTATTGAATCTCGATCGTAGTGTTACACATGTTCATGATATTGGTGCCAAAAGATACGAGGTAATGATGATAGTACCACTTACTTGTGGCACTGCCGCTTGAGTCATGTTGGTATAAATTGCATGAAGAGGCTCCATGCTGATGGATCTTTATACTCACTTGATTTTGAATCACTAGTGACATCCAAATCATACCACATGTGCAAGGCCTTGTTTTCATTGAGATGAAACAAGATAGTAACTTGTTGGAAGTGATACATTTTGATGTATGCAGTCCAATGGGTGCTGAGGCACGCAGTGGATATCATTACGTTCTTACTTCAATGACGATTTGAGTAGATACAAGAGTATTTACTTAATGAATCACAAGTATGAAATATTGAAAAGTTCAATTCTGTTTCAGAGTCAAGTTCGTCGTAACAAGAGGATAAACTGTCTACGATATGATCATACAAATGAATATCTGAGTTACGAGTTTTGCTACGCAGTTAAGACAATGTGGAAATTGTTTCACAGTTCATGCCACCTGGAACATCATAGTGTGGTGATGTGTCTGAACGTCATAGCCACGCACTATTTGGTATGGTGCATGCTATGATGTCTCTTATCAAATTACTACTATCGTTTATGAGTTATGCATTAGAGACAACCGCATTCACTTTAAAATAGGGCACCGCGTATTTCCGTTGAGATGACAAAGTATAGACTAAGGTTTAGAGAAATCTAAACTGTCGTTTCTTGAAAGTTTGGGGCTTCGACACTTATGTGAAAAAGTTTCGGTCTGATAAGCTCGAACCCAAAGCGGATAAATGCATCTTCATAGGATATCCAAAACAGTTGGGTACATCTCCTATCTCAGATCCGAAAGCAAAGTGTTTGTTTCTAGAAACGGATCCTTTGTCGAGGAAAGGTTTCTCTCGAAAGAATTGAGTGGGAGGGTGGTAGAACTTGATGAGGTTATTGAACCATCACTTCAACCAGTGTGTAGCAGGGCACAGGAAGTTGTTCCTGTGGCGCCTACACCAATTGAAGTGAAAGCTGATGATGGTGATCATCGAGCATCGGGTCAAGTTACTACAAGCCTCCTAGGTTGACAAGGTCGCGTACTACTGCAGAGTGGTACGGTAACCCTGTCTTGGAGGTCATGTTGTTGAGCAACAGTGAACCTACGAGTTATGGAGAAAGCAATGGTGGGCCCGGATTCCGACAAATGGCTGGAAGCCATGAAATCCGAGAGAGGATCCATGTATGAAAACAAAGTGTAGACTTTGGAAGAACTACTTGATGGTCATAGGACTATTGAGTAAAGATGGATCTTTAAAAGGAAGACAGACGATGATGGTGATAAGTTACTATTTAGAAAAGCTCGACTTGTCGCAAAGATGTTTCCGACAAGATCAAACAGTTGACTATGACGAGACTTTCTCACTCGTAGCAATGCTAAAAGTCTGTTAGAATTATGTTAGTAGTTGATGCATTATTTATGAAATATTGCACATAGGATGTCAAAACATTGTTTCCTCGACGGTTTCCTTGAGCAAACATTGTATGTGATACAACCAGGAGGTTTTGTCGATCCTAAAGATACTAGCAAGTATGCAAGCTCCAGCGATCCTTCAATGGACTGGTGCAAGCATCTCGGAGTTGAAATATACACTTTGATGAGATGATCAAAGATTTTGGGTTTGTACAAGGTTTATGAGAAACTTGTATTTCCAAAGAAGTGAGTGGGAGCACTATAGAATTTCTGATAAGTATATGTGGTTGACATATTATGGATCAGAAGTAATGTAGAATTTCTGTAAAGCATACAAGGTTGTTTGAAAGGAGTTTTCAAAGGAATACGTGGATTGCGCTACTTGAACATTGAGCATCAAAGATCTATGGAGATAGATCCAAAGCGCTTGATAGAAGTTTCAACAAGATGCATGCCTTGACAAGTTTTTGAAGGAGTTCAAAATAGATCAACAAAGAAGGAGTTCTTGGTTGCGTTGTAAGGTGTGAATTTGAGTAAGACTCAACACCCGACCCCGGCAGAATAAAGAGAATAGACGAAGGTCGTCTTCTATGCCTTGGCCGTAGAATCTGAAGTATGCCATGCTGGGTACCGCACCTGATTTGTGCCTTGACTCAAAGTCTGTTGAGAGGTACAGAGAGTGATCCATGATTGAATCACTAGCTACGGTCAAAATTTATACTTAGTAACTGATGGACTAAGGAATTTTTCTCGATTATGGAGGTGGTTAAAAAGTTCGTCGTAAAGGGTTACGTCGATGCAAGCTTTGACACTAATCCGAATAGCTATGAGTAGTGAAACGGATTCGTATAGTAGAGTAGATATTTGGAGTATTTCCGAATAGCACATATTAGCAGCATCTATAAGATGAGTAAAGATTTGTAAAGAACACACGGATCTGAAAGTTTGAGAACCGTTGACTAAAACCTCTCTCACGAGCAAGACGTGATCAGACCCCATAACTATATGGGTATTGGATTCGTTGGAATCACATGGTGATGTGAACTAGATTATTGACTCCAGTGCAAGTGGGAGACTGTTGGAAATATGCCCTAGAGGCAATAATAAATTACTTATTATTATATTTCTTTGTTCATGATAATCGTTTATTATCCATGCTATAATTGTATTGATTGGAAACACAGTGCATGTGTGGATCGAGACTGGGATTTGTCACTCCGTGTGACGGAGAGGTATCTCGGGGCCCACTCGGTAATACAACATCACACACAAGCCTTGCAAGCAATGTGACTTAGTGTAAGTTGCGGGATCTTGTATTACGGAATGAGTAAAGAGACTTGCCGGTAAACGAGATTGAAATAGGTATGCGGATACCGACGATCGAATCTCGAGCAAGTAACATACCGAAGGACAAAGGGAATGACATACGGGATTATATGAATCCTTAACACTGAGGTTCAAACAATAAGATCTTCGTAGAATATGTAGGATCCAATATGGGCATCCAGGTCCCGCTATTGGATATTGACCGATGAGTCACCCGGGTCATGTCTACATAGTTCTCGAACCCGCAGGGTCTGCACACTTAAGGTTCGACGTTGTTTTATGCGTATTTGAGTTATATGGTTGGTTACTGAATGTTGTTCGGAGTCCCGGATGAGATCACGGACATCACGAGGGTTTCCGAAATGGTTCGGAAACGAAGATTGATATATAGGATGACCTCATTTGGTTACCGGTTTTCATGCATTACCGGAAAAGTTTCGGGCTCATCGGTAGTGTACTGGGAGTGCCGGGAGGGGTGCCGGGGACCATCAGGAGGGGTGTCACGCCCCAAGGGGTCTCATGGGCTATGGGAAGAGATAAACCAGCCCCTAGTGGGCTGGAATAAGTTCCCACTAAGGCCCATAAGGTTTGAGAAGGAAAAAACACAAGGTGGAAAGAGTTTCCAAGTGGGAAGGTGGAATCCTACTCCAAGTAGGATTGGAGTAGGACTCCTCCACCTCCAATTTCGGCAAAACCTTTAGGTTTTGAGGCTGCCTCCTCCCCTCCCTCCCTCCTATATATAGTGGGGTTTTAGGGCTGATTTGAGACAACTTTTGCCATGGCAGCCCGACCACATACCCCCACGGTTTTACCTCTAAATCGCGTTTCTGCGGAGCTCGGGTGGAGCCCTGCTGAGATTAGATCACCACCAACCTCCGGAGCGCCGTCACGCTGCCGGAGAACGCATCTACCTCTCCGTCTCTCTTGCTGGATCAAGAAGGCCGAGATCATCGTCGAGCTGTACGTGTGCTGAACGCGGAGGTGCCGTCTGTTCGGCACTAGATCGGAGCGGATCGTGGGACGGATCGCGGGACGGTTCGTGGGACGGTTCGCGGGGCGGATCGAGGGACGTGAGGACGTTCCACTACATCAACCGCGTTCACTAACGCTTCTGATGTGCGATCTACAAGGGTACGTAGATCAGAAATCCCCTCTCGTAGATGGACATCACCATGATAGGTCTTCGTGCGCGTAGGAAATTTTTTGTTTCCCATGCCACGTTCCCCAACATCTATCTTTGTATGTCTTTGTGGCATACGATCCTTTTATTTGCAATCTTTAGGTCCTCAATATAGTTTGTTTTCCTCCAACTACTTATCATTGTATTTGTATATTTTTCTGCACTCATTTGCTGAGAAATACACACTTTTTGGAGGACCACCTACTATATTGGCTTTCTAAACTTTTCGTCCATTTTGGCAATCGATGCCAATGGGGAGAAGTTTAGAGAGTTTACTTTGGATATGTTCAGAGGGTTTTTCTTTTATTGCGTAAGCATTTACATCTTGCACACATGCATTATTACCTTGTATGTGTGCGCTTGGTTATGCTTATTTCCTTATATAAACTCTCTTGAAGTGGTTGTCTTCAATTACCAAAATGGGGGAGATTGTTAGAGCATATATCTTCATATGTGGTTTTGGTATGTAAGGTACACAAAAATAAAAATATAATTAATATGAAAGGTACACAAAAAATAAAAATATGAAGCTTTTTGGCATATGTACTGATACCAGGAAAAAAAATATGTATTGTTCATCCTAAAAGTCCAAGAAATTCATTTTATTTTGTGCATCTGCCAGGTCAAAATATTTCTTCCTCAATTTTGAAGCACATACACATTACATCCTTGTATACATGTGTATTTTTTCTGAATTTTTTCAAACTGAAATTTTTAATTTTTTATTTTTTTAATTAAGACCTTCATGAAGCTCGGTCTTCAAAATGCCCTACTCGCAAGAGTAGACAGGGATGTAAATGGTGCGATGATCGGTGCCACAATGCCCGTTTAGTTACCTTGATAGTTCATTTTTTGGGGATTTTTTTTTCTTGACCATTAGACCGATAAACGGGGCGCCGTGTACATCCCTAGCCTTCTGCAGCAAATGAAATTATGTCAAGAGAGGGTTTGAGGAGTGCTGCTCAACATTCCGAGTCTATGATCATGAAGTTGATTCATCACGACACTACTTGAAGCACATGTGAGGCTATCAACCGCACCCATACCTGTACTGATATACATCACCACGTCGAGTTGTTGACCACACGGCGGTTCAGGCCAGTCATATGACTACATACATTCGTATGTAGTTCATAGTGAAATCTCTAAAAGGTCTTATATTTAGAAATGGAGGGAGTATAACATAACTATTCAGCGCTGAAGACGCGCGTTGGCCCTTGCATGGGGGTACACGGGCCATGGCCCACTGGCGCTTACTCAATTGTTCAGTCACCAAGATCATCCCGCTCGATCCCAGAACGGTTGGTCCTCGGTCACGGCCATTTCTCATACGAATGTATGTAGTCATATTTTAGGATGTAGATTCATTCATTTTGCTCTGTATCTAGTCTATATTGAAATCTCTAAAAGATCTTATATTAAGGAACACAAGGAGTATAACATAACTATTCAGCGTCGAAGACGCGCGTTGGCCCTTGCATGGGGGTACACGGGCCATGGCCCACTGGCGCTTACTCAATTGTTCAGTCACCAATATCATCCTGCTCGATCCCAGAATGGTTGGTCCTCGTTCACACGACCATTTCTCATTTGGAGCTTTCAGCATCGTTTTCTACCTTTTCAGGGGTAAAGCCTAGTCTTTATTCATAAAAAAACTAAAATGTTGGATGATATTTTTTATGTGGTTGGTCAAACCATACATGACTCCCTGGAGCTAAAGAAAGAGAAAATCTAGCTAAGTTACGTGCTTCATCATTGCTAGTACGACCCTCGAATAGAGTACAAATGATCGATCCATATCTACCATGGTTCCTTTGTGTGATGTCCCCTAACACCTGCTTGGAGTCAGAAGCCACGATAAAGTGTTGCAGAAGGTGTTAGAGCATATATCTCCATATGTGGTTTTGGTAATTGATGACAATTCCTATGGACTAATGGTTGCCTTAAGTTATATTTATAGGATTTGTCCATAGGCACTTCTTGAAGTCCACCTGTTGGGTTCAAAGAGTTTATATGATGACCAAGATGGTATTCAAGGTATTATCCAAAGAATGGTCATAGAGACACTAGGTTGATCAAGATCTCAGACAAAGAGTAAATCAAGATGATCAACACACAAAACGTATAAGATGTACCGGGAGGGATCAAGTGATCCCATGGTATGGTAAGCATTGTCCATTACGTGTTTGTGTACTAACCCATGGTCTTTGTGAGACTCCTATGTGGGGGTTAGGCGTGCTTCCATGGACTTGCGTCAAAAGGAAGATCTCATACAACTCATGAAGGATGACATCAAGTGGTGATCATCATCAAGATTATGGTGTGCAAGTTCAAGTGGATCAGCACGAATATATCATTGAAACTATTGTTAATGATCATGTGTTAATAAGGACAAGCTCATGTGCTAACAAGGACAAGATCAAGATAAGCATTCCTGATCACTACATGCTTGATTCTTGTGGATGTTCACATGGTGGACAAATGAAGATGAATACATAAGCTAGGCTTTCCACATTGTGTATGGGAGAGCTACTTGAAGACTGCATCATGTCTTGCTTTCAACTTGGGCCAAGAAGGAACAACAACATCAAGCTCAAGTGAAAGGGCTAACTCAAAGGTATCAGTCCCTTTGACGTTAGTGGTGCGGAGTGATGATCAGCGAATAAAAGTATACACTCAAGTATGGATCATCGGTGCCCCTTTTACAATTCTTGAGTCTTTAGGGATCCCGCACTATTAAGAGGGGATCACAGGTTTTGCAATGAACTTGCTCAAACTACATCTCCACTGTTCTGCTCAGACCACATATTCTCTACTCTGTTCCTATCTCAAAACAGGTCTATTGCCTCGGATTTCCGGCTCCCTCCGGATGTCCGAGGGCCGGACGACCGGCAGACTTCGGAAATCCGGAGCCCTCCGCAAGAAGTATTTGAGTCATATAACTCGGAATTCCGGCTCCCTCCGGACATCCGAGGGCCGGACGCCCGACCAGCTTCGGAAATCCGGAGCCCTCCACCAGAAGAACATGAGCTCTATAACTCAGATTTCCGGCTCCCTCCGGACGTCCGAGGGCCGGACGTCCGTCCCCTTTCGGAAATCCGGAACCTCCCACCAGAAGAAGTTGAGTCGAATAACTCGGATTTCCGGCCTTCTCCAAACGCCCGGTCGCTGTTCAATTCACAGTGTTTCCAGTCCTAGCTACAGCCCTCGGACGACCGACCCCTGTCGGACGTCCGACCCCTTGCGAACACCCGTACTTCCGAGAACTGCTCGACGTCCGGACCCTGTGTGACTTAAAGTGTCCCCAACGGCTGTTTTTCTCTCCCCACTATAAATACCCCCCTCCCACTTCGTGAGAGAGTGCCCAACACAGCCTTATCCTCATAAGAACACATTTCTACCTCACACACATTTTCTCACACCAAATCTTAGATCCCAAGAGCATTTGTGAGCCCCTTTGAGAGTTGTTCCAATCAAAAGATAGATCATCTCCCTCTCCTCCTCTCAACCCAAGCTATTTGAGATTTGAGCAAGTTTTGAGCATTCCCCGTGATCTTGTTACTCTTGGAGGTTGGAGACTCCTAGGCGGTAGGAGTTCTTCGGAGAGGAGTCAATCCGTGTGATTACCCCCGGAAAATTTTGTGAGGGTTTGGAAGCCACCTCAAAGGCTTACCACTGGTGGTAAAGAAACGCCTTCGTGGTGTTATCTCAAAGGGAGAATAGGGTGAGCCTTCGTGGCGTTGGTGTGCCTTCGTGGTAACATCCACCTCTCTAACGGTGACTAGCTTCCCTCCAAGGAAGTGAACATCGGGATACATCTTCGTCTCAGTGACCTTGGTTATCCTTAACCCTAACTCCTTACTTTTGGTTTACTTGTGTTACTTGAGCATACATACATTGCATATTGTTTGTGCTCATTATATTGTGTTGGCTATTTCTTGTACAAGATTAATCATTCAAGCATACCTTCTATATCCACACGTTCATACTTGCAGCTTTTGATATATCGTGTGGTATAGTGTGATCTAGTATCTTGTGTTGTTCACCTACTTGTCGTGTGATATAGCTCAAGTAAGTTTCTATAACTTACTTGTGCTTGTTAGTAACTGTATTGTGTCCATCTTGGTAGATCGTGTTGTTGATACACGTTGCAGTGCCTAGTGCATTTAGGATTTGTGCTTGACAAGTACCCTCTTAGTTTATCTCCGAATTAGTTTCAAGCCAAATCCGAAGAAGTTTTTAAATAGCCTGTTCACCCCCCTCTAGACGTCATCGAGGTCTTTTCAGAAGGAGGTCTTCCGCTAAACGTAGCGCTTCCTAGCATGTCATCACCTGTAAGGTAGCAAGATCGTCGACGTTGTCAATGACCAGTGTCGAGCTTCCTAGGTAGGTGCCATTGTTATCGTGAAAGTGCCGCCTTCTCAAGTCGGGCTTTCAATGTAAGCGTCGTTTTCTACTATTCCGTCAACTTGCCCACACCCCCCTTCGAGTTGTGCTCGCTCCAATTACTATTTATTTCTATGTTTTAACCATAAAAAATGGAGTGTGAGTACGACATTTGAGTTTCGAACTCCATCATTCATGGAAAAGTTCCACCATAGTTACAACCTAGGACAATTTACTAGACAGCTTACTAGCTGTGCCCACTTACTTCCTTTTTTCCTTCTTGCATGGTTGATGTAACACCAAGAAAAAGGCGGTACACCCCCCCTCTGTTTTCTCTGTTATGCTTGGCCAGTTTTTTTCCTTTCTTTTTTATTTCTTTCTTAATTCATTTTTTTAAAAAATCCACAAACTTTGTTCAAATTCATGAAAAAAAATTGAAATCATGAAATTCTTCAAATGCGTGAACTTTTCTTAATTGATGATTTTTTTTATCAAATTCAAGATTTTTTTATTTTTTTTCGTTTTTTAATCTATTAACATTTAAAATTGAACGGAGTAGCTCTCGCTTTAATCTCCCTAATTAAATTGAACTTTGCTAGCATGACCCTTGAACATGAAATTAAGATTTAAAGGAGTAGCTCTAGCTTTAATCTCCCTAATTATCGACCCATATCCCTAGTGTGATGTCCCCTAACACCTATTTGAAGCCAGAAGCCATGATAAAGTGTCACAAAAGGAGGTCTTCAGCTCAACATAGCGCTTCCTAGCATGCCATCGCCTCTAAGGTAGAAAGATCGTCAATGACGAGTATCGAGCTTCCTCATAAGAACACATTTCTACCTCACACACATTTTCTCACACCAAATCTTAGATCCCAAGAGCCTTAGTGAGCCCCTCTGAGAGTTGTTCCAATCAAAAGATAGATCGTCTCCCTATCCTCCTCTCAACCCAAGCTATTTGAGATTTGAGCAAGTTTTGAGCATTCCCCGTGATCTTGTTACTCTTGGAGGTTGGAGACTACTAGGCGGTAGGAGTTCTTCGGAGAGGAGCCAATCCGTGTGATTACCCCCCGGAAAAGTTTGTGAGGGTTTGGAAGCCACCTCAAAGGCTTACCACTAGTGGTTAAGAAACGCCTTCGTGGTGTTATCTCAAAGGGAGAATAGGGTGAGCCTTCGTGGCGTTGGTGTGCCTTCGTGGTAACATCCACCTCTCTAACGGTGAATAGCTTCCCTCCAAGAAAGTGAACATCGGGATACATCTTCGTCTCAGTGACCTTGGTTATCCTTAACCCTAACTCCTTACTTTTGGTTTACTTGTGTTACTTGAGCATACATACATTGCATATTGTTTGTGCTCATTATATTGTGTTGGCTATTTCTTGTACAAGATTAATCATTCAAGCATACCTTCTATATCCACACGTTCATACTTGCAGCTTTTGATATATCGTGTGATATAGTGTGATCTAGTATCTTGTGTTGTTCACCTACTTGTCGTGTGATATAGCTCAAGTAAGTTTCTGTAACTTAGTTGTGCTTGTTAGTAACTGTATTGTGTCCATCTTGGTAGATCGTGTTGTTGATACACGTTGCAGTGCCTAGTGCATTTAGGATTTGTGCTTGACAAGTACCCTCTTAGTTTATCTCCGCATTAGTTTCAAGCCAAACCCGAAGAAGTTTTTAAATAGCCTATTCACCCCCCCTCTAGGCGTCATCGAGGTCTTTTCAGAAGGAGGTCTTCCGCTAAACGTAGCGCTTCCTAGCATGTCATCACCTGTAAGGTAGCAAGATCGTTGACGCTGTCAATGACCAGTGTCGAGCTTCCTAGGTAGGTGCCATTGTTATCGTGAAAGTGCCGCCTTCTCAAGTCGGGCTTTCAATGTAAGCGTCGTTTTCTACTATTCCGTCAACTTGCCCACACCCCCCTTCGAGTTGTGCTCGCTCCAACTACTATTTATTTCTATGTTTTAACCATAAAAAAATGGAGTGTGAGTACGACATTTGAGATTCGAACTCCATCATTCATGGAAAAGTTCCACCATAGTTACAACCTAGGACAATTTACTAGACAGCTTACTAGCTGTGCCCACTTACTTCCTTTTTCCTTCTTGCATGGTTGATGTAACACCAAGAAAAAGGCGGTACACCCCCCCTCTGTTTTCTCTGTTATGCTTGGCCAGTTTTTTTCCTTTCTTTTTTATTTCTTTCTTAATTCATTTTTTTGAAAATCCACAAACTTTGTTCAAATTCATGAAAAAAAATTGAAATCGTGAAATTCTTCAAATGCTTGAACTTTTCTTAACTGATGAATTTTTATCAAATTCAAGATTTTTTTTTATTTTTTTTCGTTTTTTAATCTATTAACATTTAAAATTGAACGGGGTAGCTCTGGCTTTAATCTCCCTAATTAAATTGAACTTTGCTAGCATGACCCTTGAACATGAAATTAAAATTTAAAGGAGTAGCTCTAGCTTTAATCTCCCTAATTATCGACCCATATCCCTAGTGTGATGTCCCCTAACACCTATTTGAAGCCAGAAGCCATGATAAAGTGTCACAAAAGGAGGTCTTCAGCTCAACATAGCGCTTCCTAGCATGCCATCGCCTCTAAGGTAGAAAGATCGTCAGTGACGAGTATCGAGCTTCCAAGGTAGGTGCCATTCCAAGGTTGGGCTTTCAATGTAAGTGTCATTTTCTACTATTTTGTTAACTTGTCCCACATCTTTCTTCGAGCTGGCTTGGTCCATTTGAGATTCGAACTCCATCACTCATGGAATAGTTCCGCGATGGTAACCAACTAGGACAATTTACTAGATATCTTACTACTCGTGCCCACTTAGTTCCTTTTCCTTCTTGCATGGTTATTGTAACACCAAGAAATAGGTGCATTCCCTGTCTTTTTTTTTCTGTTTTGTTTGGCGAGTTTTTTTCCTTCCCTTTCTTATTTCTTTTCTGAATTCAAAATTGTGTCCAAATTCATGAGAAAACTTAATACCATGAAATTCCTCATAGTTGTGAACTTTTTCTAATTGATATTTGTTGTCATATTCATGTTTTTCTTTAGTATGTTTACATTTGTTTGAATCTATGAACATTTAAAAAAATCATAAACTTTTTCAAAACCGATTAATTTTTTTCGTACTTTTATTTGAGTCCGTTAACATTTTCAAGTCGACATTTAAAATCTGTGAAATTTTATTCAAAATCATTGAACTTTTTTGAATTGGTCAAGCTATTTCAAACTCATGATTTTTTTTTCGAAACCTATAACATTTTTTCCAAATTCATGTTTTTTCAATGTGATTTCTTAGTATTCATGTTTTATTTTTTCAAATTCATGAGCTATTTTCAAATTTATGTTTAAAAAACTGTTTTTTTGTCAAATTGACAAACTTATTTTTCAAAAGCCAGCGAGTTAGTTTTCCTCCAAAAACTATTGTAATGGTTTTCTTGAACCAGTAGGTATAGTTTTAACTGAACCGACCTGGACTAGTCGACATTGATCAGGGATAGCGAGCGGGCGAGCGGCAAAGAGTATGGGCGAACCCAATTGAGCCGGGTCTGAGCGCTGGCTTTACAAGTCGGCGGCTGGAGCGCGAATTAGGAGCACAGGCTCAAACGTCCCGCTCACTCACTCGCACGACTTTTGTTTAGTATGTACCAGTAGAAATGCCCGTGCGCTTGCACCGGGTTAAAAAAAAATATAAAACCTACTTGAATTATTACAAAAGGATTTTTTATTACAAAATCATGCGCCCCTCCCCCGCACGCCCGCCCGGGGCATGGCCGGCGTCGAGGGCTCGCCGGAGGGCCCGGCCCTCGGCGGCGTCGACCCCTTCGAGCAGGCTAGGAAGGCGATGTCCCTGCGGACCCCGTTCGAGGGCGAGGAGACGGCGCGCCTCGTCAGCTGGTCGGGCCCCAGCGATCGGCGCAAGAAGCACAAGAAGCTCGAGCTGGGGCGAGCGGCGCGAGCAGGCCAGTGGCGCGGCGAGCGGGGGAGGAGGCACGGCGCGGCGAGCGGGCCGACGAGGAGGAGGCGGGTGAGAGTGCGAGCGAGGCATTGATTGACCGCGAGACGTGGGGCAATTAGCGCTAACTAAAACTGGCTAGTTTCTTTAACGACATTTTTAGATCCTTGATTAAGTGATTAGACGGTTGAGATTGTGATTTGGATCTGCCCTCTCGTGCTTGTATTAGTAGAGATTCGTTCTCTCTTGTTGTTTTTCTTTTTTCTCGTTGACGCGGACCTTTTCTTAAATCGTGAAATATTTTTGTTCACCTAATTCGAAAAATGTTCATCTAATTCAAAAAGTGTTCATTAAATTATAATTCTGTTCACCGTATTCATAATTTGTTGACATAATTTAAAAATGTTCATCCAATTCAAAAAATGTTCACCCAACTTTGAAAAAGTCCATCCAACTTATAAAAAAAAACTGTTTTTGAATATAGAATTTGTTTATCAAGTTACAAAAATGTTTGTCTTATTGAAAATTTGTTCGGCATAATTTTTCAAAGTTTCATCAAATCCAAAAAGAATCATCCATTTTTTTAAATTTCATCCGATTTTTTCAGAAAATGTTCTTGAATTGAAAATTTCTTCATCAAGTTAAAAACATGTTCATCAAATTCAAAAATTGTTTTTCTCCTAAAAAATTGCTCATCAATATCCAAATTCAGGAACATATTTTGAAATCATGAACATTTTTTCAAATTTGTTAAAATTATTGAAATTCAAAGACATTTTTTTGGCTCCAGGAACATATCTCCAAAAAGCAATGGAAGAGAGGGGTGCTGCTAGTAATCAGAGCTCACCTCCCTGGTGGTTCAGTGACAACATGACTCACCGGAGTGCATTGCGTTACATGTGCTTGAGGACAAACATGCCGAAGGCGATGCCGAGGAAGGTGGCGATGGCGATCCCAAGGATGCCGGCCAGGATCCCGGGAACCACCAGGGAGGCCCAGCCCTTGGTGGTGGCCATCCCGCAGGCGGTGGTCGGGCCGCCGACGTTGGCGTTGGACGCGATGAGCACGAGCTTCCTCTCCATCCACAGCATCCTCCCGGCGCCCATGATCACCATCAGGTGCATGGCGATTTGCACGAACGCGAACGCCAAGATGTCGGGCGCCGTGTGGACGACGTTGCGGATGCTGCCGTTGGCCCCCACCACGGCGAAGAACACCTGCATGAGCACCACGGCCATGGCCTCGCCGGCGGGGGCGAGCCTGTCGATGCGGGACGGGAACAGCGTCGCCAGCGCCACCACGATCGCCGTGATGCAAGGGAGGCCGCCGCCCTGTACGCCCATCAGGGTTGCCATGTGCTTGCCCGCTCTGCATATCGCGAACGACACGGCCATCGTCGTCGCGCTCTCCAAGACCGGCAGCCTGTCGCCGCCGACGGCACCGGCAGCCGGAGCGGGCTCGCCGTTCGCGTTGGCTGCTTTCGGTTTCGGGTGCGGAGCCTCTTCGGCGGAGATCTTGGCGGCTAGCGCGAAGAGCGTGGTGAAGTAGAGCGCGCAGATGACGTTGTCGGGGGCCAGCCCTGCCGCCAGCACCGACGGGGTCACCTGCAGGGCCTCCGCGACGGCGACGTAGTTGACGGCTCCTCCGATGTGCCGGCTCATGAGCGCCGCCGCGATCTTCCAGCGGTCCTGTCCGAGGGACCGCATCAGGACCAGCACGAACGCCACCACCGTGCCCGCCGTCGTCGCCACTGCCAGCCGAAGATCCACGGACGGCCATTAGCTATAGCTAGCCGACGGCCACCGGAACTGCAGATCGACGAAGCGTACCGGATCCGAGGAGGAAGGCGAGGAGGAGGGCGCCGGAGGAGCGGAGGACGCGGCGGAGGTCGGCGCGGAAAAGGCGGAGCGGGACGGCCAGCGGGAGCTGGTAGTCGAGGACCACGCGGTAGGCGGGGGCGTCGGCGGCGACGAGGCTGGCCGTGCTGGCGGCGAGGCCGAGCAGCACGGTCACCAGCGCGCTGCTCAGCGCCTTGCCCGCGCCGGTGCTTTTCTCGGACCAAACGCCCAGCGCGGCCGCCGACAGGAGCACCGTCCAGTTGCCCCAGTGGTCGGAGGCCGGGACCAGCGGGAGGCCGCAGGGCGGCAGGGCTCGGGGGAGGCGCCGGCGTGCTGCAACAGCTAGGCGGGGGACAAGAGCGGTGCGGCCGGCTACGGCGGGGGAGAGAGAAGAGGGGTGGTGGGTTGAGACTCGGAAGTGTGGGGACACGACCACGAAGGCGGCCGTCGCCATCGCCGTGCACGAGGTCGCCGACGAGGCCGAGCACGCCGCCGCGGTCACCAGGGACGAGGTCGTCGTCGCTCTGCCCTCTCCTTTCGAGGCCGATCGGTCGAGATGTACCAGGCGATCCCGTATAGCGCGGGCCGGCTGCCGGCGTGGCCGCGGCGGTCCGAGAAGGCCGAGGCCGAGGGCGCGGGCGGCCAGGAGGGCGCGCCGGCGAGGGGCGACGGCGGGGAGGCGGGCGGTGGCGGAGAGCCTGTTGCTGGTGGTGGGGAGGCGAGGGTGATTGCGAGGGGGTTCACGTAAAAATGAAATGTTTTTTAACTCACAAAAGGACCGCGGGTTGAATAGCCGAAAACATAAGGACTTTTTTGCAAAACCGCCAGCGACGTACGGCAGAAGCGATCCGTGGTTTATTATTAGGGGAGATGGCACGTTGGTACGATTATTTTCCTGGCTATCGCTGCTGCTTTGGTTTTGATTTTATTGATAGAATTGTGGCAAATGAAATGTTCACGGATTTTTTCAAAAGTACAAATTTAATTAACTGTTCACTATTTTTAAAAATTGTTTGCGGATAGAGAAAAATCATGAATTTCGAAAAGTTCATGGACCTGCACGAATAAACTCATGAATTTGAACATAATTTGCCAATTCTAGAAAAAATTCACGAATTTGTGTAGAATTAATAAGTTTTAGAAAGTTCATGAATAGAAAATAATATATGAATTCAAAAACGTTCACATATTCAAACAACATTCAAATCTGAAACTAGTTCTCGAATTTAAAAATTTTGCAAATATGAAAAGAATCTTGAATTTGAAAAAAAATCACGAATAGAGAAAATTTCACGCATTTGACAAAATTCACAAAATTGAAAATATATTCGGGAATTTGGAAAAATGTCCTCATTTTGGAAAAAATCGGGAAGTTCAAATTTTTACTAATTTGAAAATTTTCATTCGTTTGAAGAAAACTTCACCGATTTGAATTCCTTCATGAATTTGAACATTTCAAAACTTTTTAAAATGTTCAATGATCAGAAAAAAATAGTCAATTTGACAAAAATGTTCCCTCATTTGAAATAAGTTGGGAAAATGAAAAGGAAAAAAGAAGAATAGAAAGAGAAAGAAAAGGGAAAATAAAAGGTAAAAACAGAAGGAAAATGAAAAAAAAGAAAATTGCAAGAAAATCAAACTAGATCCGTCTAGAAGCTTACGTAATTGAAAAGGCGTCTAGAAAGTTGCATGCTGCGTACAGCTGATGCGGGATGCGAACATGTAGAAAAAAATTAAGTGGGCTTAGGCGAGGACATGGGGGTGCCCATCCAAAAATAAATAAAATCAATCACGTACCCGCATAGGTCTCTTTTGGGGCCCTAGAGCGCACTAAGTGATGCGTCGTCACAAGTTGGACGCACCCTCAAGATTTCATATTTTTTTCACATTTCTTTTCATTATTTTTTCTAGGTTTTAAAGAAAATCCTTCCTTTTTCTGGTAAGCTATGTTTTTCTGCAAGAAACATAACTATGCTTCTTTGAAAAATAAATAAAAGCACGACATGTTCTACCATGAGAAGCACAATTGTGTTTCTCAAAAAATAGGAAAGTGTAATAGTGGTTCCCGGAGAAATAGACATGTGCTTTACGAAAAGAGAAAATAAAAGTTTTTTTTTGTTTAAAAAAGGAGAATGATGCTTGTGCTTCTATGAAAGGCACGGTTGTGCTTGCCCAAAAATGGGGAAAAGCCCAACCTGTGCTTCCACCAGAAGCAAAGCCGTGCTTCCCGAAAGAGAAAACACAACTGTGTTTTCGAAAAATATTTGAAAAAAGTGCAACCACGCTTCAGATTTACTGGTTTTTTCAGTTTTGATTTTGTTGCTTTTGCTTTTTTTCTTTTTTGATTTCTGAATTTTCAGGTTCTTTCATATGAACATGTGATTTGTTTTATAAATCTCGACGAGATAAACCCTACGATGAAAATGGTTGGTCATTTGACCACACGGTTCAAGAGAAGAAAATATTCTGAAAAAAAAATCTATGAAAAAAAACTTTTAAATTACGATAAATGACGTATGCAGTGCATGATTTGTCAGCTCAGAAATGATGGGGAGTGAACTTTGCAAGCTTATCCCAGAAAGTTCTATAAGTGCTAAATAGCAACCAGCCCATTTAGCGTGATTGCTATTTGACCTACTTCGCGGAGAGATGTCAGGCAAATGTGGAAGGGGCAGCTAAATGGGACCGCCAAACTAGAGGTGTGTTCGGAAACCCTCCACTCCGCTACTCCAGTTCAGGAGCGGGTGGAGCTGCCATTCAAAACTACAGAGCTGGCCAATAGGTATTTCTCGGATTCTTAAATTACAGGGAGCCGGTGGATTGCCGAACAACCCTTAGGATTTGGGATTTGAAAGGTTCAAATTTAGGTTTCACGACTTTAGGGAGCTTCTAGAATGTTTGGTTTTGGGTTGTGTCGTCTTTTTCTGTTGCTTTTCTCTACCATTTTTTTCAGGCTTCAATTTTCTTTTTATTTTCTTTTTAATATAATCCTACAAAATTAAAAATATTCACAACTTTTTTAACCAATGTTCACGACGTAATAAAAATTGTTTGTGTTTTCCCAACACGTGTTCACGAAGGTTTTATAAGATGTTCATGTTTTTACAAAAATCTGCTCAAATTTTATAGGGCAATGCTACGTGTTCACCGGCGGATTATTTCAAATGATCCACCACCTTCATAGCCGTTTGATTTAGTGCATCCAGCCGATCTCATTCATCCGATCCGTACGGGGGGCTTTGGCCTAATTTCTGAAACGATGCTCGAGTTTCTGAAACAATCGCTTTGTTGCAGTTTTTTTTCTTCGCGCGCGCTTCGGCTGGGTACCCGGTAATTCCTGAAACAACGCTCGAGTTTCTGAAACAATCGCTTTGTTGCAGTTTTTTTCTTCGCGCGCGCTTCGGCTGGGCATCCGGTAATTCCTGAAACAAGGCTCGAGTTTATGAAACAATCGCTTTGTTGCAGTTTTTTTTCTTCGCGCGCGCTTCGGCTCGGCACCCGGTGATTCCTGAAACAACGCTCGAGTTTCTGAAACAAACGCTTTGTTGCAGTTTTTTTTCTTCGCGCGCGCTTCGGCTCGGCACCCGGTAATTTCTGAAACAACGCTCGAGTCTCTGAAACAATCGCTTTGTTACAGGTTTTTTTTGCGCATGTTTCGACGTTTTCTTCGTTTTTATGTTTTGCAACGTGTATATGTTTATGGAGGAAAATTTTGCAACACAGGTAAAGTTACAGGAAAGAAACACGCGTTGTACACAGGAGCCGGCGGATCGCTCGCGTGCGATCCGTCGGCTGAACGTAAACTTTTCCCAATTTTATAACCTTAAAAATGTATTTAAGAATGTTCTTTAAATAAGCAGACTTTGGGTGTGAAAGTTCAGATTGCTAACTGAACAAATCCGCGGTTTATCGAGTTTGCACTATAATGCTGCTTTGGGTGTGATTTGATTTCCGTGTTGCATCGCTGTTGTGTAGTCCTTGGTTAAATCCTGTAATGGACTGAAATTGTGCTGTTGCTATGACCAAGTAACGTTCAGTTTGGAAATCCTCCAGACCTTGTTTCTGAATCATATTGTCACGAATATCTTCTGAGTCCTGTAATACGCTGAAATTATGGTGTTGTTGTGAGCAGGTGCCGCCTAGTTAAACCTTTTCGGTTTGGAAATCTTCCAGGCATTGTTTCTGAATCAGATTGTCGCCAGTGTCTTATGAATCTTGTGGTGTGCAGTTGGACAGACAAAACCGCCATCTATCCTTCGCATCTTCAGTTGCACACCAATTTTTTATTTTTTTGCTTCCCTATGAATCTAGAGTAGACGCGGCGTGGACGAATGAAAAAAAGGGTACGACGCTGAAAAACGGCAGATGCCTGCTTGCGTGGCGCTCATCCAGACAATAGCACACTGTACAGATTTCGGCCTCCATGATGCGCGACCATCAAATGGCATTTTCGCATTCATTGTCACATGTCTTCCCTTGTTTGGACTGTATGTTATATGTACGGTATTGATCAATGTTGCATGCTTGTTTGGATTTGAGGGCTGTCGGGGTTCGCAAACATGGACCGGCCACCGCTGCGCGCAGACCTGTCCTTAAACATAGGATGGGCGAAAAATACCCACTCCGATTGAAGATGCTCATGTTCTTAGGCCCTGTTTGAAATTATAATAAATTTTAATAATCTGAATTATGAACATACATTATATAATTTAGTTTTTATAAAAATAATTTAGGTAAACATGTTTGGAGCCAGATTATATAAACTGTAATTCAAGTTTTACATTGCATAATGACCTATCTGTCCTCTGTTGTTTGAGACCCGCTTCGGTACAACCCCCCTCCCCCCCACACACACAAAACGTAGAAGGATAGGAGGGTCATTTCGCTTGAAACGTATTCGCAGATAGTATACGTACGTCACCACGCCGGTCTGCCCCGTCCCGCCTCGCCACGTCGCCACCGCTGATGTGGAAAATCGTCGCCTCGTGACGCCGTACGCCCACGCCCCCGACCCGGTTGACCCGTCGTGCATGCTGGTCCAGCACGTCGCTTGACCTAATTCAGCGTCGCACGCGATTGACCTCGCCGCCGCCGACGCCCCGTCAAGATCACCTCGCCGCCGACATTGTTCCCGATCACCCCGCAGTGGCCCCGGTTCCACGTTCACCGATGTCGCACCTCCACCACATCGCCGCCGACGTTGCTGCCCCATTCCCGACCACCACATCGCCACCCCATTCCCGATCACCCCCCCGCCGGCCCGTCCACGTTCACCGCTGCCGCACGTCCAACACATTGCTACCTCTTGAGCTTGCGTTGGTTTTTTCCTTGAAGAGGAAAGGGTGATGCAGCATGGTAGCAGTAAGTATTTCCCTCAGTTTGAGAACCAAGGTATCAATCCAGTAGGAGTACCAAGACAAGTCACCAATGTACCTGCGCAAAAACAAACAAACTTGCACCCAACGCTATAAAGGGGTTGTCAATCCCTTCACGATTAATTGCAAGGTGAGATCTGAAGGTAGAAAGTGCAACAAAGTAAAAGTGTAGAGCTGAAAATATGATGTGAAGTAGACCCGGGGGCCATAGTGTTCACTAGAGGCTTCTCTCATGATAGAAAATATTACGGTGGGTGAACGAATTACTGTTGAGCAATTCATAGAACCGCGCAAAGTCATGACGACATCTAAGGCAATGATCATACATATAGGCATCACGTCCGAGACAAGTAGACCGATACTGCACTATTACTCCACACATCGACCGCTATCCAGCATGCGTCTAGTGTATTGAGTTCATAACAAACAGAGTAACGCCTTAAGCAAGATGACATGGTGTAGAGGAATAAATTCATGCAATAGATATAAATTCCATCTTTTTACCCTTGATGGCAACAACATGATGCGTGCCTCGCTACCTCTTCTGTCACTGGGTGAGGACACCGCATGGTATGAACCCAAAACCAAGCACTTCTCCATTGCAAGAATTATAGATCAAGTTGGCTAAACAAAACCCACAACTCGAAGAGAATTACAAGGATACGAAATCATGCATATAAGAGATCAGAGGAGACTCAAATAATATTCATAGATAATCTGATCATAAATCCACAATTCATTGTATCTCGACAAACACACCGCAAAAGAAGATTATATCGGATAGATCTCCATGAAGATCATGGAGAACTTTGTATTGAAGATCCAAGAGAGAAAATAAGCCATCTAGCTACTAGCTATGGACCCGAAGGTCTGTGTTGAACTACTCATGCATCATCGGAGAGGCAATGATGTTGATGAAGAAGCCCTCCGTGTTCGAATCCCCCCTCTGTCACGGCACCAGAACGTGCCCCAGATGGGATCTTGCGGAGAGCCGGAGAGAGAAGCTTGCGGCGGCAGAAAAGTATTTTGTGTCTCTCTCTGGGAGTTTGGGATTTTCCAGGGATTTATAGGCGGAAGAAGTAGGGCAAAGGAGCCACGGGGGGCCCACAAGCCTGCTAGGCGCCCCCAGACCGTGGCTAGGGGGCTTGTGGCCTCCCCCGGAGTCCTTTGCCTTGGTTCTCAAGCTCCCTGCGTATCTTCTGTTACGGAAAAAATCTTTTCGAAGGTTTTATTTCGTTTGGACTCCGTTTAATATTCTTCTCTAAAAAGGGTCAAAAATACGGAAAAACAGGAATTGACACTTGGCACTGAGTTAATAGGTTAGTCCCAAAAAAGATATAAAATAGCATGATCATGCAAACAAAACATCCAAAGTTGACAAGATAATAGCATGGAACCATAAAAAATTATAGATACATTGCAGACGTATCAAGCATCCCCAAGCTTAACTCCTGCTCGTCCTCGAGTAGGGAAGTGATAAAGAATGAATATTTGATGTGGAATGCTACCTAACATATTTGTCCTTTGTAACTTCTTTCTTGTGACATGAATGTTCAGATCCGTAAGATTCAAAACAATAGTTTGCTACTGACATAAAAACAATAATACCTCAAGCATGCTAGCAAAGTAATCATGAACTTTTGAAATAACAAGGTCAAAGAAAGTTATCCCTACAAAATCATATAGTCTCGCAATGCTCCATCATCCCCACACAATGAATTTAAATCATGCACAACCCCGGTATTGGCCAAGTAATTGTTTTCGCACTCTTACTTTCTCAAACTTTTTCAACTCCCACGGAATACATGAGTGTGAGCCATGGATATAGCACTATAGGTGGAATAGAGTGTGGTGGAGGTTGTGAGGCAAAAAGGAGGAGATGGTCACATTGACTCGGCGTATCAACGGGCTATGGAGATGCCCATCAATAGATATCAATGTGAATGAGTAGGGATTACTATGCAATGGATGCACGAGAGCTATAAGTGTGTGAAGGCTCAAAATGAAAACTAGTGGGTGTGCACCCAACTTGCTTGCTCACGAAGACCTAGGGCAATTTTGAGGAAGCCCATCATTGGAATATACAAGCCAAATTATATAATGAAAATTCCCACTAGTATAAGGAAGTGTCAAAACAAGAGACTCGCAATCATGAAGAACATGGTGCTATTGTGAAGCACAAGTGTGGAAAAAGATAGTAGTGTTGTCCCTTCTCTCCTTTTCTTTTCTTTTGTTTGGGCTCTTTGGCCTCTTTTTTTTCATTTTTTTTGGTGGGCAACTTTGGCCTTTTTTCTCACATGGGACAATGCTCTAATAATGATGATCATCACACTTTTATTTACTCACAACTCAATACTTAGAGCAATGATGACTGATGTCCCACAAGCGTATGAGATCGCAGCAGTTTTCGAGGGTAGAATATTCAACCCAAATTTGTTGATTCGCACGACGGGAAGCGAAATAATATTCTCAAGTATTAGCAGCTGAATGTGTTAGATTCAACCACACTTGAAAGATTAGTGTCTACAAGCAAAGTATCAGTAGCAAAGCAGTATGATAGCAACGGTGCCAGAAACGATAAATGGCGCCAGCACGTTGACACGGGGATTGTTCTTAAGAAGAATGCTTCCCCGGCTACGGCTCCAGAAAAGCCTTGCAACAAGTAGCAGCGAAGTAGCAAGGAACAGAAGTAGCAGCAGCAGCAAAGTGGCCCAATCCCTTTTGTAGCAAGGGACAAGCCTAGGTAAAGTAACGTAGCGAGGACCAGCAGTAAAAGACTCGTAGGCAGTGGATCGGTGATGGATAAGTGTGACGGATATGATTCATCATGTAACATCTATAACACGGAGAGATATGTGACTAGCTCTCGTTCATCAATCTAATGTAGGCATGTATTCCGTATGTAGTCATACGTCCTTAGGGAAAAGAACTTGCATGACATCTATTGTCCATCCCTCCCGTGGCAGCGGGGTCCTAATGGAAACTACGGGATATCAAGGTTCTCCTTTTAATAAAGAACCGGACCAACGCATTAACACACGGTGAATACATGAACTCCTCATACTATGGTCATCTACGGGAGTGGTTCCGGCTATTGTCACTCCGGGGTTGCCGGGTCATAACATATAATAGGTGACTACAACTTGCAAGATAGGATCTAAAACACACATATATTGGCGACAACATAATAGGTTCAGGTTTGAAATCATGGCACTCGGGCCCTAGTGACAAGCATTAAGCATAGCCAAGTAGTAGCAACATCAATCTAGAACATAGTGGATACTAGGGATCAATCCCCGTCAAGAACTAACTCGATTACATGATAGATCTCATCCAACTCATCACCGTCCAGCAAGCCTACGATGAGATTACTCACGAACGATGAATATCATCATGGAATTGTCGATGGAGAAAGGTTGATGATGACGATGGAGACGATTTCCCCTCTCCAGAGCCCGAAACGGACTCGAGATCTGCCCTCCAGATGAAGAACAGGATGTGGCAGCGCCTCCGTATCGCAAAACGCGATGAAACCTTCTCTCTGATTTTTTTCCAAGCGAAACGGAAGATATATAGCTGAGTTTTGGGCGGTGGTGCCACGTGGGCCCCACAAGCCTGCACGGCGCGGCCATAGGGGGTGGCCGCGGTCTGTGGGCTTGTGCACAAGCCTGCACTGGCACGCCCCCTCAGGTGGATCTTTGCGCAGGTATTTTTCTTTCATTCCAGAAAAAATCTCCATAAATTTTCAGGACATTCCGAGAACTTTTATTTGTGCACAAAAACAACACCATGGCAATTCTGCTGAAAACAACGTCAGTCCGGGTTAGTTCTATTCAAATCATGCAGATTAGAGTCCAAAACAAGGGCAAAAGAGTTCGGAAAAGTAGATACGACGGAGATGTATCAACTCCCCCAAGCTTAAAGCCTTGCTTGTCCTCAAGCAAGTCTGTTGACAAACTGGGAGAGACAAAAGAAAAACTTTCAGGAACTCTGTTTGATCTTGTTGTTGCAACCATGTCTAACTCATATTCAGAGTTTCAGCAAGATCACAAGCAAACCACATAAGCAAATGACATCTAGGTCTCACGGTAAACTCATATCAATGGCATAATCAACTAGCGAGCAAATAATAATAAGCCTCAAGTGTCAACACTTCAATCAAAACAACATGAAGCAGTACGAATAGATGGTATCTCGCTAGCTCTTTCTGAGACCACAAAACATAAATGCAGAGCACCTTCAAAGACCAAGGGCTGACTAAACATTGTAATTCAAGGCAATGAAGATCCAGTCACAGTCATACTCAACACAGTTAAAAGCAAAGCATAAAAATGACAGAGGTGCTCTCTATTTGGTGCTTTTGTAAGAGGAGGATGACCCAACAGGAACATAAATAGACAGACCCTTCGCAGAGGGAAGCATTTATTTGCAGAGGTGCCAGAGCTCAAGCTTTGAAAACAGAGATAATAATTTTGGGTGGCATGCTTTCATTGTCAACGCAATGACTAAGATTTCTCAACATCTTCCACGCTACACATGCTATAGGTGGTTCCCAAACAGAAAAGTACAGTTTACTCCCCCACCACCAATCAATCACACTCCACGGCTAGCCGAATCCTCGGGTACCGTCCATACCAACAACAATCCTGGGGGAGTTTTGTTTGTAATTATCTTTTCGATTTGAGCATGGAACTGGGAATTCCAATTACCGGCCCCTTTCTTGTGAATGATAGTGAATAAACACATATTGAGGATAACACGCCTAGCATGGAAGATACCAATAGCCCCCTGTCACCACATGAGCGGTTCGGGCATGCAAAACAGATTATTTCTTGAAGATTTAGAGAGTGGCAGATGCAAATTTACTTGGAACGGCAGGTAGATACCGCACATAGGTAGGTATGATGGACTCATAAGGCACAACTTTGGGTTTATGGAGGTGGATGCACAAGCAGTATTCCCGCTTAGTACAAGTGAAGGCTAGCAAAAGACTGGGAAGCGACCAACTAGAGAGCGACAACAGTCATCAAAATGCATTGAGAGTAACTAACATTGAGTGCAAGCATGAGTAGGACACAAATCACCATGAACATGAACATCATAGAGGCTATGTTGATTTTGTTTCAAATACATGCGTGAACATGCGCCAAGTCAAGCCACTTGAATCATTCAAAGGAGGATACCATCCTATCATACTACATCATAGTCATCTCAACATTCATGTTGGCAACCAAGGCAAACCATTATAAGCTCCTAGCTAAGTAAGCATGGCATAAGCAACTATGATCTCTAAGTTTTCATTGCAAACATGTTTCTCTCACAATAAAGCTGAATCAGGCATGATGAGCTAGTCATATTTACAAAAACAAAATAGATCGAGTTCATACCAGCTTTTCCAGGCTCAGTCACTTCATCATATATCGTCATTATTGCCTTTCACTTGCACGACCGAACGATGTGAACAATAATAAGAGTGCTCGTGCATTGGACTACGCTGGAATCTGCAGGCAAACACAAAGGAGAAGACAAAGTAATATGGTTCTATGAAAGCTAAACAGGTATGCATGCAAGAGCCACTAAATAGTGTAAGCAATATCTTCTACCTTGACCCAAAGAAAAAGAAAACTATCTACACGGGAAAGCTCCCAACAAACAAAAGAAGAAAATACAATCTTTTTGGTTTTTCTCAAACTAGACAGACACACGAAAAGAAAACGAGAAAAAGAAAATAAACTAGCATGGATGATGCAGTGGCAAAGTGTGAACACCAGCTAACAAAGTGAAAGCATAAGCAAGAATGTAAAGTCAGTGAGAACACGTACTCCCCCAAGCTTAGGCTTTTGGCCTAACTTGGTCTACTCCCAAGGAGGGAAATAACCAGCTCCGGGGTACTTCGGAGTGTACTGAGGATGCCACTGCTGTATGAGCTCCTGTGGCTCCCACTGATAAACTGGCGTGTGGCACTCGACTGGCGGCTCGGGCACGGGCACCTGTGGTTGGGCCAAGCCCCAATATGTGTAGATGTCCGAGGGCATAATAGTGTATCTGCCTGCATGAAGATTGAACAAAGAAGGAGCAGGCAAAGTAATAGTCTCACGAGTACCCTGACTAAATACCAGGTTATAAATCATCCTTCTACTTAGATCTCTATCAAGAAAGTCATGGCGAACCATGCTATCGTAATCTAGATATCTCTCAGGAAGAAGAATCTCTACTTCCTCCTCCAGTCTAATAGGTATCTCAAAGTGTCTAGCAAGACGAGTAGCATAGATACCTCCATATACAACACCTTTAGAACGGTTCAGGTTCAACCGTTGAGCTACTATAGCGCCCAAGCTATAAGTTTTATCGTTATAAAGGGCTTCGCGCAAGACCGCAAGATCTGGGGAACTATGTGACCCAACTTTCCCACGACCAATCAAACATTTTTCCCACAAATAGTGAGAAGTACCGAAGCACGGGAAAATGTATGCTAGCAGCTCTAGTGCAAGACACTCCTCTCTCCTCTCCTACAACAACTGTACCGATGAAAGCTTCGAGGTCCCGTGGACGAGGTTCATGAATATCCCCAACGTAAGGTAATTTGCAAACATTGCAAAAATCCTGGAGTGACATGCGCTCGGGGATATCATAAAGTTTAAACTCAACCATAGGAGGATTCTTCCTCGGATAGTAGTTAAAGCTTTGTACGAAGATATTAGTGAGGAGGAGGTATTGCGGACACTTATCTTCAACGAAGGCGGTAAGGCCTGCGTTCTCCACCAAGTGACAAAAGTCCTCATATATTCCAGCGGTGCGTAAGAACGCATCGCTTGGCCACTCGCACGCTCGAACTTCTGCGACTCGAGGGACCAAATACTTGGGCTTCTTCTCACTCCCATCATCCTTGGGGTCACGGCTTGACGAGCCTCTTAAGAACCTCCTCGTCTTTCCCCTTTTCTATCTCTGAAAATTTCTGAATTTTTTAGTGATTCTAAGGAAAAGTGAACAAGACTCAACAAAACTTGTAGCAACTACTCACACAAGTGCCTAGAGGCCATATTACGCATCAAAACTACTTGGGACCAGCTAAAATCAGTATGCGAAGCTCAAGAACATGGTCACTAAGGCAGCAAAAATACGCGGAGTATAAGGCACTAGAGCAGAAACTAATTGAGCAATGGAGGAGTCAGTTACCAAGGAGTAATTTCCCCAAAATGGTTCGGAGAACGGTGATTTGAGCAAAGAGATCGAAAATCCCAGCAAGAGGAGCAAGAACACGGATTTGAGCTGCGAACCGATTTTTTCTGGAGGTAGGAGAACTGGACGGGAGCAAGAATGAGTGGAGGGGGTGCCTGTGGGCCCCACAAGCCTGGGTGGCGCGGCCAGGGGGGTGCCCGCTCCCCTAGGGCTTGTGGCCCCCTGGTGTGGTGATACGTCCATTTTGCATCATGCTTTCATGTTGATATTTATTGCTTTTTGGGCTGTTATATTACTTGTGGTACCATATTTATGCCTTTTCTCTCTTATTTTGCAACGCTTATTTGAAGAGGGAGAATTCAGGCAGCTGGAATTCTGGACTCGAAAAGGAGCAAATCCTAGTCCACTATTCTGCACATCTCCAAATGCCCTGAAAATTTGCGTGGGTTTTTTCTGGAATATATTAAAAATACTGGGCGAAAGAACTACCGGAGGGGGGCCACCAGGGCCCCACAAGCTTGCCCACCGCCAACACCCCCCCAAGTGGCGCAGAGCAGGCTTGTAGGCTGCCTGAAGGCCCACTAGCCCCCCCTCTTTTGCTATATGAAGCGTCCCGGTCTGGAAAAAAAATCAATAGGGAGCTTTTTCGTGGTTTCGCCGCTGCCACGAGGCGGAACTTGAGCGGATCCAATCCAGAGCTCCGGCAGGACGATCCTGCCGGGGAAACTTCCTCCCGGAGGGGGAAATCGTCGCCATCGTCATCACCAACACTCCTCTCGTCGGAGGGGAGGCATCTTTATCAACATCTTCATCAGCACCATCTCCTCTCCAATCCCTAGTTCATCTCTTGTAACCAATCTTCGTCTCGCAACTCCGATTGGTACTTGTAAGGTTGCTAGTAGTGTTGATTACTCTTTGTAGTTGATGCTAGTTGGATTATTTAGTGGAAGAGTTCATGTTCAGATCCTTGATGCTATTCATTACACCTCTGGTCATGATTATGATTATGTCTTGTGAGTAGTTACTTTTGTTCCTGAGGACATGGGATAAGTCATATTAATAATAGTCATGTGAATTTGATATTCGTTCGGTATTTTGATATGTTGTATGTTGTTTTTCCTCTAGTGGTGTTATGTGAACGTCGACTACATAACACTTCATCATATTTGGGCCTAGAGGAAGGCATTGGGGAGTAGTAAGTAGATGATGGGTTGCTGGAGTGACACAAGCTTAAACCCCAGTCTATGCGTTGCTTCGTGAGGGGCTGATTTGGATCCACTAGTTTAATGCTATGGTTAGACTTTTTCTTAATTCTTCTTTTGTAGTTGCGGATGCTTGCAAGAGAGGTTAATCATAAGTGGGATGCTTGTCCAAGTAAGGGCAGTACCCAAGCGCCGGTCCACCCACATATCAAACTATCAAAGTAACGAACGTGAATCATATGAACATGATGAAACTAGCATGACAGAAATTCCCCTGTGTCCTCGGGAGCGTTTTTCCTCCTATAAGACTTTGTTCAGGCTTGTCCCTTGCTACAAAAGGGATTGGGCCACTTGCTGCACTATTTCTACTACTTGTTACTTCTTACTCTTTGCTTGCTACGTTTCACCTCGCTACGCAATCACTTGTTACCGCTACTTTCAGTGCTTGCAGTTATTACCTTGTTGAAATCCGTTCATCAGAGGCTTCTGCTCCTCGTTGGGTTCGACACTCTTACTTATCGAAAGGACTACGATTGATCCCCTATAATTGTTGGTGAACGTCGCATGGGAAACAAAAAATTTCCTACGCGCACGAAGACCTATCATGGTGATATCCATCTACGAGAGGGGATGAGTGATCTACGTACCCTTGTAGATCGTACAGCAGAAGCGTTAGTGGACGCGGTTGATGTAGTGGAACGTCATCACGTCCCTCGATCCGCCCCGCGAACAATCTCGCGATCAGTCCCACGATCTAGTACCGAATGGACGGCACCTCCGCGTTCAGCACACGTACAGCTCGACGATGATCTCGGCCTTCTTGATCTAGCAAGAGAGATGGAGAGGTAGAAGAGTTCTCCGACAGCGTGACGACGCTTCGGAGGTTGGTGATGACCTTGTCTCAGCAGGGCTCCGCCCGAGCTCCGCAGAAACGCGATCTAGAGGAAAAACCGTGGAGGTATGTGGTCGGGCTGCCGTGGAAAAGTCGTCTCAAATCAGCCCTAAAACCTCCGTATATATAGGTGGGAGGGAGGGGACCTTGCCTTGGGGCTCAAGGAGCCCCAAGGGGGTCGGCCGAGTCCAAGGGGGGAGGACTCCCCCCCCAAACCGAGTTGGACTTGGTTTGGTGGGAGGGAGTCCCCCCTTCCCACCTCCTCCTTTTTTTTCCTTTCTCTTGATTTTTCCTTCTTGGCGCATAGATCTCTTTTGGGCTGTCCCACCAGCCCACTAAGGGCTGGTGTGCCACCCTCAAGGCCTATGGGCTTCCCCGGGGTGGGTTGCCCCCCCCGCTGAACTCCCGGAACCCATTCGTCACTCCCGGTACATTCCTGGTAACTCCGAAAATCTTACGGTAATCAAATGAGGTCATCCTATATATCAATCTTCGTTTCCGGACTATTCCGGAAACACTTGTGACGTCCGTGATCTCATCCAGGACTCCGAACAACATTCGGTAACCAACCATATAACTCAAATACGCATAAAACAACGTCGAACCTTAAGTGTGCAGACCCTGCGGGTTCGAGAACTATGTAGACATGACCCGAGAGACTCCTCAGTCAATATCCAATAGCGGGACCTGGATGCCCATATTGGATCCTACATATTCTACGAAGATCTTATCGTTTGAACCTTAGTGCCAAGGATTCATATAATCCCGTATGTCATTCCCTTTGTCCTTCGGTATGTTACTTGCCCGAGATTCGATCGTGAGTATCCGTATACCTATTTCAATCTCGTTTACCGACAAGTCTCTTTACTCGTTCCGTAATACAAGATCCCGCAACTTACACTAAGTTACATCGCGTGCATGGCTTGTGTGTGATGTTGTATTACCGAGTGGGCCCCGAGATACCTCTCCGTTCACACGGAGTGACAAATCCCAGTCTTGATCCATACTAACTCAACTAACACCTTCGGAGATACCTGTAGAGCATCTTTATAGTCACCCAGTTACGTTGCGACGTTTGATACACACAAAGCATTCCTCCGGTGTCAGTGAGTTATATGATCTCATGGTCATAGGAATAAATACTTGACACGCAGAAAATAGTAGCAACAAAAATGACACGATCAACATGCTACGTCTATTAGTTTGGGTCTAGTCCATCACGTGATTCTCCTAATGACGTGATCCAGTTATCAAGCAACAACACCTTGTTCATAATCAGAAGACACTGACTATCTTTGATCAACTGGCTAGCCAACTAGATGCTTGCTAGGGACGGTGTTTTGTTTATGTATCCACACATGTAAATGAGTCTTCATTCAATACAATTATAGCATGGATAATAAACGATTATCTTGATACAGGAATTATAATAATAACTATATTTATTATTGCCTCTAGGGCATAATTCCAACAGTCTCCCACTTGCACTAGAGTCAATAATCTAGCCCTCACATCACCATGTGAATTACATTGTAATAAATCTAACACCCATACAGTTCTGGTGTTGATCATGCTTTGGCCATGGTAGAGGTTTAGTCAGCGGGTCCGCTACATTCAGATCCGTGTGCATTTTGCATATATTCACGTC
This sequence comes from Hordeum vulgare subsp. vulgare, assembly GCF_904849725.1. Lineage (NCBI taxonomy): Eukaryota > Viridiplantae > Streptophyta > Magnoliopsida > Poales > Poaceae > Hordeum > Hordeum vulgare. The sequence continues at coordinate 515,154,626 of NC_058523.1, forward strand.
CTCTCCCTCGACGTAGTCGCGGATGAGGTTGAAGCGTCGTTTGATGTGTCTGGTCTTCTTGTGAAACCGTGGTTCCTTTGCTAAGGCAATGGCACCAGTGTTGTCACAGAACAATGTTATTGGATTCAGTGCGCTTGGCACCACTCCAAGATCTGTCATGAACTGCTTCATCCAGACACCCTCCTTAGCCGCCTCCGAGGCAGCCATGTACTCTGCTTCACATGTAGAATCTGCTACGACGCTTTGCTTGGAACTGCACCAGCTTACTGCACCCCCATTAAGAATAAATACGTATCCGGTCTGCGACTTAGAGTCGTCCGGATCTGTGTCAAAGCTTGCATCGACGTAACCTTTTACGGCGATCTCTTCATCACCTCCATACACGAGAAACATCTCCTTAGTCCTTTTCAGGTACTTCAGGATATTCTTGACCGCTGTCCAGTGATCCACTCCTGGATTACTCTGGAACCTACCTGCCATACTTATGGCCAGGCTAACATCCGGTCTAGTGCACAGCATCGCATACATGATAGAACCTATGGCTGAAGCATAGGGGACGGAGCGCATATGCTCTCTATCTTCATCAGTTGCTGGGCACTAAGTCTTACTCAATCTCGTACCTTGTAGAACTGGCAAGAACCCTTTCTTGGACTGTTCCATTTTGAACCTCTTCAAAACTTTATCAAGGTATGTGCTTTGTGAAAGTCCTATCAGGCGTTTTGATCTATCCCTATAGATCTTAATGCCTAGAATGTAAGCAGCTTCTCCTAGGTCCTTCATAGAGAAACTTTTATTCAAGTAATCCTTTGTGCTCTCTAAAAACTCTACGTTGTTTCCAATCAGTAATATGTCATCCACATATAATATTAGAAATGCCACAGAGCTCCCACTCACTTTCTTGTAAATACAAGATTCTCCAACCACTTGTATAAACCCAAATGCTTTGATCACCTCATCAAAGCGTTTGTTCCAACTCCGAGATGCTTGCACCAGTCCATAAATGGATCGCTGGAGCTTGCACACCTTGTTAGCATTCTTAGGATCGACAAAACCTTCGGGTTGTATCAAATACAACTCTTCCTTAAGGAAACCGTTAAGGAACGCCGTTTTGACATCCATGTGCCAGATTTCATAATCGAAAAATGCAGCTATTGCTAACATGATTCTGACGGACTTAATGTTGGGGAACGTCGCATGGGAAACAAAAATTTTCCTACGCGCACGAAGACCTATCATGGTGATGTCCATCTACGAGAGGGGATGAGTGATCTACGTACCCTTGTAGATCGTACAGCAGAAGCGTTTAGAGAACGCGGTTGATGTAGTGGAACGTCCTTATGTCCCTCGATCCGCCCCGCGAACAATCCCGCGATCAGTCCCACGATCTAGTACCGAACGGACGGCACCTCCGCGTTCAGCACACGTACAGCTCGACGATGATCTCGGCCTTCTTGATCCAACAAGATAGACGGAGAGGTAGAAGAGTTCTCCGGCACCGTGATGGCGCTCCGGAGGTTGGTGATGACCTTGTCTCAGCAGGGTTCCGCCCGAGCTCCGCAGAAACGCGATCTAGAGGAAAAACCGTGGAGGTATGTGGTCGGGCAGCTGTGAGAAGTCGTCTCAAATCAGCCCTAATTGCTCCATATATATAGGAGGAGGGAGGGGGCCTTGCCTTGGGGTCCAAGGACCCCCAAGGAGTTGGCCGAGCCAAGGGGGGGAGGACTCCCCCCCCAAACCGAGTTGGACTTGGTTTGGTGGGAGGAGTCCCCCTCCCTTCCCACCTCCTTCCTTTTTTTTTCCTTTCCTCTTGATTTTCTTATCTTGGCGCATTGGGCACTTGTGGGCTGTCCCACCAGCCCACTAAAGGCTGGTGTGGCTCCCCCAATGCCTATGGGCTTCCCCGGGGTGGGTTGCCCCCCCGGTGAACTCCCGGAACCCATTCGTCATTCCCGGTACATTCCCGGTAACTCCGAAAACCTTCCGGTAATCAAATGAGGTCATCCTATATATCAATATTCGTTTCCGGACCATTCCGGAAACCCTCGTGATGTCCGTGATCTCATCCGGGACTCCGAACAACATTCCGTAACCAACCATATAACTCAAATACGCATAAAACGACGTCGAACCTTAAGTGTGCAGACCCTGCGGGTTCGAGAACTACGTAGACATGACCCGAGAGACTCCTCGGTCAATATCCAATAGCGGGACCTGGATGCCCATATTGGATCCTACATATTCTACGAAGATCTTATCGTTTGAACCTCAGTGCCAAGGATTTGTATAATCCCGTATGTCATTCCCTTTGTCCGTCGGTATGTTACTTGCCCGAGATTCGATCGTCAGTATCCGCATACCTATTTCAATCTCGTTTACCGGCAAGTCTCTTTACTCATTCCTTAATACAAGATCCCGCAACTTACACTAAGTTACATTGCTTGCAAGGCTTGTGTGTGATGTTGTATTACCGAGTGGGCCCCGAGATACCTCTTCGTCATACGGAGTGACAAATTCCAGTCTTGATCCATACTAACTCAACTAACACCTTCGGAAATACCTGTAGAGCATCTTTATAGTCACCCAGTTACGTTGAGACGTTTGATACACACAAAGCATTCCTCCGGTGTCAGTGAGTCATATGATCTCATGGTTATAGGAATAAATACTTGACACGCAGAAAACAGTAGCAACAAAATGACACGATCAACATGCTACGTCTATTAGTTTGGGTCTAGTCCATCACGTGATTCTCCCAATGACGTGATCCAGTTATCAAGCAACAACACCTTGTTCATAATCAGAAGACACTGACTATCATTGATCAACTGGCTAGCCAACTAGAGGCATGCTAGGGACGGTGTTTTGTCTATGTATCCACACATGTAAATGAGTCTTCATTCAATACAATTATAGCATGGATAATAAACTATTATCTTGATACAAGAATTATAATAATAACTATACTTTTATTATTGCCTCTAGGGCATAATTCCAACAGTCTCCCACTTGCACTAGAGTCAATAATCTAGCCCTCACATCACCATGTGAATTACATTGTAATAAATCTAACACCCATACAGTTCTGGTGTCGATCATGTTTTGGCCGTGGAAGAGGTTTAGTCAGCGGGTCTGCTACATTCAGATCCGTGTGCACCTTGCATATATTTACGTCCTCCTCCTCGACGTAGTCGCGGATGAGGTTGAAGCGTCGTTTGACGTGTCTGGTCTTCTTGTGAAACCTTGGTTCCTTTGCTAAGGCAATGGCACCAGTGTTGTCACAGAACAAGGTTATTGGATCCAGTGCACTTGGCACCACTCCAAGATCCGTCATGAACTGCTTCATCCAGACACCCTCCTTAGCCGCCTCCGAGGCAGCCATGTACGCCGCTTCACATGTAGAATCTGCTACGACGCTTTGCTTGGAACTGCACCAGCTTACTGCACCCCCATTAAGAATAAATACGTATCCGGTTTGCGACTTAGAGTCGTCCGGATCTGTGTCAAAGCTTGCATCCACGTAACCTTTTACGGCGAGCTCTTCGTCACCTCCATACACGAGAAACATCTCCTTAGTCCTTTTCAGGTACTTCAGGATATTCTTGACCGCTGTCCAGTGATCCACTCCTGGATTACTCTGGAACCTTCCTGCCATACTTATGGCCAGGCTAACATCCGGTCTAGTGCACAACATTGCATACATGATAGAACCTATGGCTGAAGCATAGGGGACGGAGCGCATATGCTCTCTATCTTCATCAGTTGCTGGGCACTGAGTCTTACTCAATCTCGTACCTTGTAACACTGGCAAGAACCCTTTCTTGGACTGTTCCATTTTGAACCTCTTCAAAACTTTATCAAGGTATGTGCTTTGTGAAAGTCCTATCAGGCGTTTTGATCTATCCCTATAGATCTTAATGCCTAGAATGTAAGCAGCTTCTCCTAGGTCCTTCATAGAGAAACTTTTATTCAAGTAACCTTTTATGCTCTCCAAAAGCTCTACGTTGTTTCCAATCAGTAATATGTCATCCACATATAATATTAGAAACGCCACAGAGCTCCCACTCACTTTCTTGTAAATACAAGATTCTCCAACCACTTGTATAAACCCAAATGCTTTGATCACCTCATCAAAGCGTTTGTTCCAACTCCGAGATGCTTGCACCAGTCCATAAATGGATCGCTGGAGCTTGCACACCTTGTCAGCATTTTTAGGATCGACAAAACCTTCGGGTTGCATCATATACAACTCTTCCTTAAGGAAACCGTTAAGGAACGCCGTTTTGACATCCATCTGCCAGATTTCATAATCGAAAAATGCAGCTATTGCTAACATGATTCTGACGGACTTAAGCATCGCTACGGGTGAGAAAGTCTCATCGTAGTCAACTCCTGGAACTTGTGACAAACCCTTTGCCACAAGTCGAGCTTTATAAACGGTCACATTACCGTCAGCGTCCGTCTTCTTATTAAAGATCCATTTGTTCTGAATAGTCTTGCGGCCCTCAGGTAGTATCTCCAAAGTCCACACTTTGTTCTCATACATGGATCCTATCTCGGATTTCATGGCTTCTAGCCATTTGTTGGAATCTGGGCCCACCATTGCTTCTTCATAATTTGCAGGTTCATTGTTGTCTAACAACATGATTGATAAGACGGGATTACCGTACCACTCTGGAGCAGCGCGTGATCTCGTCGACCTGCGTGGTTCAACAGAAACTTGAACTGGAGTTTCATGATCATCATCATTAACTTCCTCCTCAACCGGCGTCGCAACGACAGAGGTTTCCCCTTGCCTTGCGCCACCATCCAGAGGGATGAGAGGTTCGACAACCTCGTCAAGTTCTATCTTCCTCCCACTCAATTCTCTCGAGAGAAACTCCTTCTCGAGAAAAGCTCTGTTTTTAGCAACAAACACTTTGCCCTCGGATTTGAGATAGAAGGTGTACCCAACTGTCTCTTTTGGGTAACCTATGAAGACGCACTTTTCCGCTTTGGGTTCCAGCTTTTCAGGCTGAAGCTTTTTGACATAAGCATCACATCCCCAAACTTTAAGAAACGACAACTTTGGCCTTTTGCCATACCACAGTTCATATGGTGTCGTCTCAAAGGATTTTGATGGTGCCCTATTTAAAGTGAATGCAACTGTTTCTAATGCATAACCCCAAAATGATAACGGCAAATCAGTAAGAGACATCATAGATCGCACCATCTCTAACAAAGTACGATTACGACATTCGGACACACCATTACGCTGTGGTGTTCCAGGCGGTGTTAACTGTGAAACAATTCCACATTGTCTTAAGTGAGCACCAAACTCGAAACTCAGATATTCACCGCCACGATCAGACCGTAGGAACTTGATCTTCTTGTTATGATGATTTTCCACTTCACTCTGAAATTGCTTGAACTTCTCAAATGTTTCAGACTTGTGTTTCATCAAGTAGACATAACCATATCTACTTAAATCGTCAGTGAAGGTGAGAAAATAACGATATCCGCCGCGTGCCTCTACGCTCATTGGACCACACACATCGGTATGTATGATTTCCAACAAGTCACTTGCACGCTCCATTGTTCCGGAGAACGGAGTCTTAGTCATCTTGCCCATGAGGCATGGTTCGCACGTGTCAAGTGAATCAAAGTCAAGTGACTCCAAAAGTCCATCAGCATGGAGTTTCTTCATGCGCTTTACACCAATATGACCTAAACGGCAGTGCCACAAAAATATGGCGCTATCATTGTTTACTCTAACTCTTTTGGTCTCAATGTTATGTATATGCTATCAAGATTCAATATGAACAATCCTCTCACATTCGGTGCATGACCATAAAAGATGTTACTCATCGAAATAGAACAACCATTATTCTCTGACTTAAAAGAGTAACCGTCTCGCAATAAACAAGATCCAGATATAATGTTCATGCTCAACGCAGGCACTAAATAACAATGATTTAAGTTCATCACTAATCCCGAAGGTAGCTGAAGTGACACTCTGCCGACGGCGATTGCGCAACCTTGGAACCATTTCCTACGCGCATCGTCACTTCGTCTTTCGCGAGCCTTCGCCTATTCCGCAGTTCCTGTTTCGAGTTGCAAATGTGAGCAACAGAACCGGTATCGAATACCCAGGCACTACTACGAGAGCCGGTTAAGTACACATCAATAACATGTATATCAAATATACCTGATTTTTCTTTGCCCGCCTTCTTATCTGCCAGATACTTGGCGCAATTGCGCTTCCAGTGACCCATACCCTTGCAATAGAAGCACTCTGTTTCAGGCTTAGGTCCAGCCTTGGGTTTCTTCGGCAGATTGGCAACAGGCTTGCCGCTCTTCTTCGAATTGCCCTTCTTGCCTTTGTCGTTTCTCTTGAAACTAGTGGTCTTGCTCACCATCAACACTTGATGCTCTTTACGGAGTTCAGACTCTGCGACTTTCAGCATCGCAAACAACTCGCCGGGAGACTTGTTCATCCCTTGCATGTTGTAGTTCAACACAAAGCCTTTATAGCTTGGCGGCAGTGATTGAAGGATTCTATCAGTGATAGCTTCTTGCGGGAGTTCAATCCCCAGTTCAGCTAGACGGTTTGAGTACCCAGACATTTTGAGCACATGTTCACGGACAGACGAGTTTTCCTCCATCTTGCAAGCATAGAATTTATCGGAGGTCTCATACCTCTCGATCCGGGCGTTCTTCTGAAAGATAAACTCCAACTCCTGGAACATCTCAAATGCTCCATGACGCTCAAAGCGACGTTGAAGTCCCGGTTCTAAACCATACAAGACTGCACATTGAACTATTGAGTAGTCCTCCTTACGTGCTAACCAAGCATTCCTAACATCCTGATCAGCCGTAGCGGGTGGTTCATCTCCTAGCGCAGCATTAAGGACATAATCCTTCTTCCCAGCTTGCAAGATTAGCTTAAGATTACGAGCCCAGTCTACAAAGTTGCTTCCATCATCTTTCAACTTAGCTTACTCTAGGAACGTATTAAAATTCAGGATGACTGTCGCGTGAGCCATGATCTACAACACAAATATATTCAAAGTGGACTTAGACTATGTTCAAGATACTTAGAGTTCAACTTAATCAAATTATATGCTAAACTCCCACTCAAAAAGTACATCTCTCTAGTCATTTGAGTGGTTCATGATCCACTTACACTATCCCAAGTCCGATCATCACGTGAGTTGAGTATAGTTTCAGTGGTAAGCATCCCTATGCTAATCATATCAACTATATGATTCACGATCGACCTTTCGGTCTCATGTGTTCCGAGGCCATGTCTGCACATGCTAGGCTCGTCAAGCTTAACCCGAGTGTTCCGCGTGCGCAACTGTTTTGCACCCGTTGTATGTGAACGTTGAGTCTATCACACCCGATCATCACGTGGTGTCTCGAAACGACGAACTGTAGCAACGGTGCACAGTCGGGGAGAACACAATTTCGTCTTGAAATTTTAGTGAGAGATCACCTCATAATGCTACCGTCGTTCTAAGCAAGATAAGGTGCATAAAAGGATTAACATCACATGCAATTCATAAGTGACATGATATGGCCATCATCACGTGCTTCTTGATCTCCATCACCAAAGCACCGGCACGATCTTCTTGTCACCGGCGCCACACCATGATCATCCATCAACGTGTTGCCATCGGGGTTGACGTGCTACTTATGCTATTACTACTAAGGCTACATCCTAGCAAAATAGTAAACGCATCTGCAAGCACAAACGTTAGTATAAAGACAACCCTATGGCTCCTGCCGGTTGCCGTACCATCGACATGCAAGTCGATATTTCTATTACAACATGATCATCTCATACATCCAATATATCACATCACATTGTTGGCCATATCACATCACAATCATACCCTGCAAAAACAAGTTAGACGTCCTCTAATTTTGTTGCTGCATGTTTTACGTGGTGACCAAGGGTATCTAGTAGGATCGCATCTTACTTACGCAAACACCACAACGGAGATATATGAGTTGCTATTTAACCTCATCCAAGGACCTCCTCGGTCAAATCCGACTCAACTAAAGTTGGAGAAACCGTCACTTGCCAGTCATCTTTGAGCAAAGGGGGTTACTCGTAACGATGAAACCAGTCTCTCGTAAGCGTACGAGTAATGTCGGTCCAAGCCGCTTCAATCCAACAATACCGCGGAATCAAGAAAAGACTAAGGAGGGCAGCAAAACGCACATCACCGCCCACAAAACCTTTTGTGTTCTACTCGAGAAGACATCTACGCATGAACCTAGCTCATGATGCCACTGTTGGGGAACGTCGCATGGGAAACAAAAAATTTCCTACGCGCACGAAGACCTATCATGGTGATGTCCATCTACGAGAGGGGATGAGTGATCTACGTACCCTTGTAGATCGTACAGCAGAAGCGTTTAGAGAACGCGGTTGATGTAGTGGAACGTCCTTACGTCCCTCGATCCGCCCCGCGAACAATCCCGCGATCAGTCCCACGATCTAGTACCGAACGGACGGCACCTCCGCGTTCAGCACACGTACAGCTCGACGATGATCTCGGCCTTCTTGATCCAGCAAGAGAGACGGAGAGGTATAAGAGTTCTCCGGCAGCGTGACGGCGCTCCGGAGGTTGGTGATGACCTTGTCTCAGCAGGGCTCCGCCCGAGCTCCGCAGAAACGCGATCTAGAGGAAAAACCGTGGAGGTATGTGGTCGGGCAGCCGTGAGAAGTCATCACAAATCAGCCCTAATTGCTCCATATATATAGGAGGAGGGAGGGGGGGCCTTGCCTTGGGGTCCAAGGACCCCCAAGGAGTCGGCCGAGCCAAGGGGGGGAGGACTCCCCCCCAAACCGAGTTGGACTTGGTTTGGTGGGAGGAGTCCCCCTCCCTTCCCACCTCCTTCCTTTTTTTTCCCTTTCCTCTTGATTTTTCTTCTCTTGGCGCATCGGGCACTTGTGGGCTGTCCCACCAGCCCACTAAAGGCTGGTGTGGCTCCCCCAATGCCTATGGGCTTCCCCGGGGTGGGTTGCCCCCCACGGTGAACTCCCGGAACCCATTCGTCATTCCCGGTACATTCCCGGTAACTCCGAAAACCTTCCGGTAATCAAATGAGGTCATCCTATATATCAATTTTCGTTTCCGGACCATTCCGGAAACCCCCATGACGTCTGTGATCTCATCCGGGACTCCGAACAACATTCGGTAACCAACCATATAACTCAAATACGCATAAAACAACGTCGAACCTTAAGTGTGCAGACCGTGCGGGTTCGAGAACTATGTAGACATGACCCGAGAGACTCCTCGGTCAATATCCAATAGCGGGACCTGGATGCCCATATTGGATCTTACATATTCTACGAAGATCTTATCGTTTGAACCTCAGTGCCAAGGATTCGTATAATCCCGTATGTCATTCCCTTTGTCCTTCGGTATGTTACTTGCCCGAGATTCGATCGTCAGTATCCGCATACCTATTTCAATCTCGTTTACCGGCAAGTCTCTTTACTCGTTCCATAATACAAGATCCCGCAACTTACACTAAGTTACATTGCTTGCAAGGCTTGTGTGTGATGTTGTATTACCGAGTGGGCCCCGAGATACCTCTCCGTCATACGGAGTGACAAATCCCAGTCTTGATCCATACTAACTCAACTAACACCTTCGGAAATACCTATAGAGCATCTTTATAGTCACCCAGTTACGTTGCGACGTTTGATACACACAAAGCATTCCTCCGGTGTCAGTGAGTCATATGATCTCATGGTCATAGGAATAAATACTTGACACGCAGAAAACAGTAGCAACAAAATGACACGATCAACATGCTACGTCTATTAGTTTGGGTCTAGTCCATCACGTGATTCTCCCAATGACGTGATCCAGTTATCAAGCAACAACACCTTGTTCATAATCAGAAGACACTGACTATCATTGATCAACTGGCTAGCCAACTAGAGGCATGCTAGGGACGGTGTTTTGTCTATGTATCCACACATGTAAATGAGTCTTCATTCAATACAATTATAGCATGGATAATAAACTATTATCTTGATACAGGAATTATAATAATAACTATACTTTTGTAATTGCCTCTAGGGCATAATTCCAACACTTAAGCATCGCTACGGGTGAGAAAGTCTCATCGTAGTCAACTCCTTGAACTTGTGAAAAGCCCTTTGCCACAAGTCGAGCTTTATAAACGGCCACATTACCGTCAGCGTCCGTCTTCCTCTTAAAGATCCATTTGTTCTGAATGGCCTTGCGGCCCTCAGGCAGTACCTCCAAAGTCCACACTTTGTTCTCATACATGGATCCTATCTCGGACTTCATGGCTTCCAGCCATTTGTTGGAATCTGGGCCCACCATTGCTTCTTCATAATTCGCAGGTTCATTGTTGTCTAACAACATGATTGATAAGACGGGATTACCGTACCACTCTGGAGCAGCACGTGATCTCGTCGACCTGCGTGGTTCGACAGAAACTTGAACTGGAGTTTCATGATCATCATCATTAACTTCCTCCTCAACCGGCGTTGCAATGACACAGGTTTCCCCTTGCCCTGCGCCACCATCCAGAGGGATGAGAGGTTCGACAACCTCGTCAAGTTCTATCTTCCTCCCACTCAATTCTCTCGAGAGAAACTCCTTCTCGAGAAAAGCTCCGTTTTTAGCAACAAACACTTTGCCCTCGGATTTGAGATAGAAGGTGTACCCAACTGTCTCTTTTGGGTAACCTATGAAGACGCACTTTTCCGCTTTGGGTTCTAGCTTTTCAGGCTGAAGCTTTTTGACATAAGCATCACATCCCCAAACTTTAAGAAACGACAACTTTGGCCTTTTGCCATACCATAGTTCGTATGGTGTCGTCTCAACGGATTTTGATGGTGCCCTATTTAAAGTGAATGCAGCTGTTTCTAATGCATAGCCCCAAAATGATAACGGCAAATCAGTAAGAGACATCATAGATCGCACCGTCTCTAATAGAGTACGATTACGACGTTCGGACACACCATTACGCTGTGGTGTTCCACGCGGTGTTAACTGTGAAACAATTCCACATTGTCTTAAGTGAGCACCAAACTCGAAACTCAGATATTCACCCCCACGATCAGACCGCGGGAACTTGATCTTCTTGTTACGATGATTTTCCACTTCACTCTGAAATTGCTTGAACTTTTCAAATGTTTCAGACTTGTGCTTCATCAAGTAGACATAACCATATCTACTTAAATCGTTAGTGAAGGTGAGAAAATAACGATATCCGCCGCGTGCCTCCACGCTCATCGGACCACACACATCGGTATGTATGATTTCCAACAAGTCACTTGCACGCTCCATTGTTCCTGAGAACGGAGTCTTAGTCATCTTGCCCATGAGGCATGGTTCGCACGTGTCAAGTGAATCAAAGTCAAGTGACTCCAAAAGTCCATCAGCATGGAGTTTCTTCATGCGCTTTACACCAATATGACCTAAGCGGCAGTGCCACAAAAATATGGCGCTATCATTGTCAACTCTAACTCTTTTGGTCTCAATGTTATGTATATGCGTATTGCTATCAAGATTCAATATGAACAATCCTCTCACATTCGGTGCATGACCATAAAAGATGTTACTCATCGAAGTAGAACAACCATTATTCTCTGACTTAAAAGAGTAACCGTCTCGCAATAAACAAGATCCAGATATAATGTTCATGCTCAACGCAGGCACTAAATAACAATGATTTAAGTTCATCACTAATCCTGACGGTAACTGAAGTGACACTGTGCCGACGGCGATTGCATCAACCTTGGAACCATTTCCTACGCGCATCGTCACTTCATCTTTCGCCAGCCTTCGCCTATTCCGCAGTTCCTGTTTCGAGTTGCAAATATGAGCAACAGAACCGGTATCGAATACCCAGGCACTACTACGAGAGCCGGTTAAGTACACATCAATAACATGTATATCAAATATACCTGATTTTTCTTTGCCCGCCTTCTTATCTGCCAGATACTTGGGGCAATTGCGCTTCCAGTGACCCATACCCTTGCAATAGTAACACTCCGTTTCCGGCTTAGGTCCCGCTTTGGGTTTCTTCGTCGGATTGGCAACCGGCTTGCCGCTCTTCTTCGAATTGCCCTTCTTGCCTTTGCCGTTTCTCTTGAAACTAGTGGTCTTATTCACCATCAACACTTGATGCTCTTTACGGAGTTCAGACTCTGCGACTTTCAGCATCGCAAACAACTCGCCGGGAGACTTGTTCATCCCTTGCATGTTGTAGTTCAACACAAAGCCTTTATAGCTTGGCGGCAGTGATTGAAGGATTCTGTCAGTGATAGCTTCTTGCGGGAGTTCAATCCCCAGCTCAGCTAGACGGTTTGAGTACCCAGACATTTTGAGCACATGTTCACTGACAGATGAGTTTTCCTCCATCTTGCAAGCATAGAATTTATCGGAGGTCTCATACCTCTCGATCCGGGCGTTCTTCTGAAAGATAAACTCCAACTCCTGGAACATCTCAAATGCTCCATGACGCTCAAAGCGACGTTGAAGTCCCGGTTCTAAGCCATACAAAACTGCACATTGAACTATTGAGTAGTCCTCCTTACGTGCTAACCAAGCGTTCTTAACATCCTGATCAGCCGTAGCGGGTGGTTCATCTCCTAACGCAGCATTAAGGACATAATCCTTCTTCCCAGCTTGTAAGATTAGCTTAAGATTACGAGCCCAGTCTACAAAGTTGCTTCCATCATCTTTCAACTTAGCTTTCTCTAGGAACGTATTAAAATTCAGGATGACTGTCGCGTGAGCCATGATCTACAACACAAATATATTCAAAGTGGACTTAGACTATGTTCAAGATAATTAGAGTTTAACTTAATCAAATTATTCGCTAAACTCCCACTCAAAAAGTACATCTCTCTAGTCATTTGAGTGGTTCATGATCCACTTACACTAGCTCAAGTCCGATCATCACGTGAGTTGAGTATAGTTTCAGTGGTCAGCATCCCTATGCTAATCATATCATCTATATGATTCATGATCGACCTTTCGGTCTCATGTGTTCCGAGGCCATGTCTGCACATGCTAGGCTCGTCAAGCTTAACCCGAGTGTTCCGCGTGCGCAACTGTTTTGCACCCGTTGTATGTGAACATTGAGTCTATCACACCCGATCATCACGTGGTGTCTCGAAACGACGAACTGTAGCAACGGTGCATAGTCGGCGAGAACACAATTTTGTCTTGAAATTTTAGTGAGAGATCACCTCATAATGCTACCGTCGTTCTAAGCAAAATAAGGTGCATAAAAGGATTAACATCACATGCAATTCATAAGTGACATGATATGGCCATCATCACGTGCTTCTTGATCTCCATCACCAAAGCACCGGCACGATCTTCTTGTCACCGGCGCCACACCATGATCTCCATCAACGTGTTGCCATCGGGGTTGTCGTGCTACTCATGCTATTACTACTAAAGCTACATCCTAGCAAAATAGTAAACGCATCTGCAAGCACACACGTTAGTATAAAGACAACCCTATGGCTCCAGCCGGTTGCCGTACCATCGACGTGCAAGTCGATATTTCTATTACAACATGATCATCTCATACATCCAATATATCACATCACATCATTGGCCATATCACATCACAAGCATACCCTGCAAAAACAAGTTAGACGTCCTCTAATTTTGTTGTTGCATGTTTTACGTGGTGACCATGGGTATCTAGTAGGATCGCATCTTACTTACGCAAACACCACAACGGAGATATATGAGTTGCTATTTAACCTCATCCAAGGACCTCCTCGGTCAAATCCGATTCAACTAAAGTTGGAGAAACCGACACTTGCCAGTCATCTTTGAGCAACGGAGTTACTCGTAACGATGAAACCAGTCTCTCGTAAGCGTACGAGTAATGTCGGTCCAAGCCGCTTCAATCCAACAATACCGCGGAATCAAGAAAAGACTAAGGAGGGCAGCAAAACGCACATCACCGCCCACAAAAACTTTTGTGTTCTACTCGAGAAGACATCTACGCATGAACCTAGCTCATGATGCCACTCTTGGTGAACGTCGCATGGGAAACAAAAATTTTCCTACGCGCACGAAGACCTATCATGGTGATATCCATCTACGAGAGGGGATGAGTGATCTACGTACCCTTGTAGATCGTACAGCAGAAGCGTTAGTGAACGCGGTTGATGTAGTGGAACGTCATCACGTCCCTCGATCCGCCCCGCGAGCAATCCCGCGATCAGTCCCACGATCTAGTACCGAACGGACGGCACCTCCGCGTTCAACACACGTACAGCTCGACGATGATCTCGGCCTTCTTGATCCAGCAAGAGAGACGGAGAGGTAGAAGAGTTATCCGGCAGCGTGACGGCGCTCCGGAGGTTGGTGATGACCTTGTCTCAGCAGGGCTCCGCCCAAGCTCCGCGGAAACGCGATCTAGAGGAAAAACCGTGGAGGTATGTGGTCGGGCTGCCGTGGAAAAGTCGTCTCAAATCAGCCCTAAAACCTCCGTATATATAGGTGGGAGGGAGGGGACCTTGCCTTGGGGCTCAAGGAGCCCCAAGGGGGTCGGCCGAGTCCAAGGGGGGAGGACTCCCCCCCCAAACCGAGTTGGACTTGGTTTGGTGGGAGGGAGTCCCCCTTCCTTCCCACCTCCTCCTTTTTTTTCTTTTCTCTTGATTTTTCCTTCTTGGCGCATAGATCTATTTTGGGCTGTCCCACCAGCCCACTAAGGGCTGGTGTGCCACCCTCAAGGCCTATGGGCTTCCCCGGGGTGGGTTGCCCCCCCCCCCCCGGTGAACTCCCGGAACCCATTCGTCACTCCCGGTACATTCCCGGTAACTCCGAAAACCTTCCGGTAATCAAATGAGGTCATCCTATATATCAATCTTCGTTTCCGGACTATTCCGGAAACCCTCGTGACGTCCGTGATCTTATCCGAGACTCCGAACAACATTCGGTAACCAACCATATAACTCAAATACGCATAAAACAACGTCGAACCTTAAGTGTGCAGACCCTGCGGGTTCGAGAACTATGTAGACATGACCCGAGAGACTCCTCGGTCAATATCCAATAGCGGGACCTGGATGCCCATATTGGATCCTACATATTCTACGAAGATCTTATCGTTTGAACCTCAGTGCCAAGGATTCACATAATCCCGTATGTCATTCCCTCTGTCCTTCTGTATGTTACTTGCCCGAGATTCGATCGTCAGTATCCATATACCTATTTCAATCTCGTTTACCGGCAAGTCCCTTTACTAGTTCCATAATACAAGATCCCGCAACTTACACTAAGTTACATCGCTTGCAAGGCTTGTGTGTGATGTTGTATTACCGAGTGGGCCCCGAGATACCTCTCCGTTCACACGGAGTGACAAATCCCAGTCTTGATCCATACTAACTCAACTAACACCTTCGGAGATACCTGTAGAGCATCTTTATAGTCACCCAGTTACGTTGCGACGTTTGATACGCACAAAGCATTCCTTCGGTGTCAGTGAGTTATATGATCTCATGGTCATAGGAATAAATACTTGACACGCAGAAAATAGTAGCAACAAAAATGACACGATCAACATGCTACGTCTATTAGTTTGGGTCTAGTCCATCACGTGATTCTCCTAATGACGTGATCCAGTTATCAAGCAACAACACCTTGTTCATAATCAGAAGACACTGACTATCTTTGATCAACTGGCTAGCCAACTAGAGGCTTGCTAGGGACGGTGTTTTGTCTATGTATCCACACATGTAAATGAGTCTTCATTCAATACAATTATAGCATGGATAATAAACGATTATCTTGATACAGGAATTATAATAATAACTATATTTATTATTGCCTCTAGGGCATAATTCCAACAATAATTGTGGGTCATCAAGACTCTTTTCTGGCGCCGTTGCCGGCGAGTGAAGCGCCTTTGGTAAGTGGAAATTGGTAAGGAAACATTTTTGTATTATGCTGAAATTTATTGTCACTTGTCACTATGGAAACTCTTCCTTTGAGGAGTTTGTTCGGGGTATCTTCACCACGAACGGAAGCACGAGGAGTTTCTCCTCAACATGAGGTACCTACGGAAAATATCTTTTATGAAATTCCTTTGGGTATGCTTGAGAAAGTACTGGCTAATCCTTTTACAGGAGATGGATCTTCACATCCAGACTTTCATCTAATCTATGTAGATGAAGTTTGTGGTTTATTTAAGCTTGCAGGTTTGCCCGAGGATGAGGTAAATAATAAAGTCTTTCCTTTATCTTTGAAGGATAAGGCGTTGACATGGTATAGGCTATGTGATGATGCTGGATCAGGGGGCTACAATCGGTTGAAATTGGAATTTCATCAAAAGTTCTATCCTATGCATTTAGTACATCATGGTCAGAACTTTATTTATAACTTTTGGCCTCGTGACAGGGAAAACATAGCTCAAGCTTGGGAGAGGCTTAAATCAATGCTATATTCATGCCCCAATCATGAGCTCTTGAGAGAAATCATCACTCAAAACTTTTATGCTCGGCTTTCTCATAAAGATCGTACCATGCTTGACACTTCTTGTGCCGGTTCTTTTATGAAGAAGGATATTGATCAGAAGTGGAATTTATTGGAGAGAATTAAACACAACTCTGAAGATTGGGAGTTGGAGAAAGGTAAGGACTCAGGTATGAATTTCGAGTTTGATTGCGTTAAATCTTTTGTTGAGACAAACACTTCTAGAAATTTTAGCGCTAAGTATGGACTTGACTCTGAGATAGTAGCTTCTCTATGTGAATCTTTTGCTGCTCATGTTGATCTTCCCAAAGAGAAGTGGTTTAAATATCATCCTCCTATAGAAAGCAACATAGCCAAAACCAATCTAGTTGAGGATAAAATCATAGCTTTTAGTGATCCTGTTGTTCCTCGTGCTTACACTGAGAAACCACCATACCCTGTTAGGATAAAGGATTATTCTAAAGCTCCAACTGTGATACGTAGGGGTTACATTAGACCACTTGCAACCCCTGAGGATATTAGAGTTGAACCTAGTGTTGCTATTATCAAAGATCTCTTAGCCGAAGATATAGACGGGCATGTTATTAAATTATGCGAGGACTCCGCTAGAATTGCTAAACCTCACGCGAAGGACAAGCACGGACCTGTAGTTGGCCTGCCCGTTGTTTCTGTTAAGATAGGAGATCACTGTTACCATGGTTTATGTGATATGGGAGCTAGTGTTAGTGCAATACCCCGTTCTCTATATGATGAAATCAAAGATGAGATTGCACCTGCTTAGTTAGAACCCATTGATGTAACTATTACGCTAGCTAATAGAGACACTATCTGCCCTCTGGAAATTGTGAGAGACGTAGAAATCCTGTGTGGTAAGACGAAGTATCCTACTGATTTCCTTGTCCTTGGTACTGCACAAGATAGCTTTTGTCCCATCATATTTGGTAGACCCTTCCTCAACACTGTCAATGCTCACATTGATTGCATTAAGCAGACTGTCACAGTAAGTTTCGAGGGTGTGTCTCATGAATTTAACTTCTCCAAGTTTGGAAGACAACCCCATGAAAGAGAGTCGTCTGGTAGGGATGAAATTATTGCTCTTGCCTCTATTGTTGTACCTCCTACGGATCCTTTAGAGCAATATCTGCTTGAGCATGAAAATGATATGCATATGGAGGAGAGAGATGAGATAGATAGAATTGTCTTAGAACAACATCCTATTCTCAAGAATAATCTGCCTATTGAACTGCTTGGGGATCCTCCCCCACCAAAGGGTGATCCTGTGTTCGAGCTTAAACAATTGCCTGATACTCTTAAGTATGCCTATCTTGATGAGAAGGATATATATCCTGTCATTATTAGTGCTCTCCTCTCAGAGCACGAAGAGAAGAAGTTACTAAAAACTCTGAGGTAGCACCGCGCTGCTATTGGATATACTCTTGATGATCTTAAGGGTATTAGTCCTACTCTATGTCAGCACAAGATTAAAACCGATCCTGACTTTAAACCAGTTGCTGATCATCAAAGGAGATTAATGTTGGGAACGTCGCAAGGAAACAAAAAATTTCCTACGCGCACGAAGACCTATCATGGTGATGTCCATCTACGAGAGGGGATGAGTGATCTACGTACCCTTGTAGACCGTACAGCAGAAGCGTTAGAGAACGCGGTTGATGTAGTGGAACGTCCTCACGTCCCTCGATCCGCCCCGCGAACAATCCCGCGATCAGTCCCACGATCTAGTACCGAACGGACGGCACCTCCGCGTTCAGCACACGTACAGCTCGACGATGATCTCGGCCTTCTTGATCCAGCAAGAGAGACGGAGAGGTAGAAGAGTTCTCCGGCAGTGTGACGGCGCTCCGGAGGTTGGTGATGACCTTGTCTCAGCAGGGCTCCGCCCGAGCTCCGCAGAAACGCGATCTAGAGGAAAAACCGTGGAGGTATGTGGTCGGGCTGCCGTGGAAAAGTCGTCTCAAATCAGCCCTAAAACCTCCGTATATATAGGTGGGAGGGAGGGGGCCTTGCCTTGGGTCTCAAGGAGCCCCAAGGGGGTCGGCCGAGTCCAAGGGGGAGGACTCTCCCCCCCAAACCGAGTTGGACTAGGTTTGGTGGGAGGGAGTCCCCCTCCCTTCCCACGTCCTCCCTTTTTTTTCTTTCTCTCTTGATTTTCTTCTCCTTGGCGCATAGGGCACTTGTGGGCTGTCCCACCAGCCCACTAAGGGCTGGTGTGTCTCCCCCAAGGCCTATGGGCTTCCCCGGGGTGGGTTGCCCCCCCGGTGAACTCCCGGAACCCATTCGTCATTCCCGGTACATTCCCGGTAACTCCGAAAACCTTCCGGTAATCAAATGAGGTCATCCTATATATCAATCTTCGTTTCCGGACTATTCCGGAAACCCTCGTGACGTCCGTGATCTCATCCGAGACTCCAAACAACATTCGGTAACCAACCATATAACTCAAATACGCATAAAACAACGTCGAACCTTAAGTGTGCAGACCCTGCGGGTTCGAGAACTATGTAGACATGACCCGAGAGACTCCTCGGTCAATATCCAATAGCGGGACCTAGATGCCCATATTGGATCCTACATATTCTACGAAGATCTTATCGTTTGAACCTCAGTGCCAAGGATTCGTATAATCCCGTATGTCATTCCCTTTGTCCTTCGGTATGTTACTTGCCCGAGATTCGATCGTCAGTATCCGCATACCTATTTCAATCTCGTTTACTGGCAAGTCTCTTTACTCGTTCCGTAATACAAGATCCCGTAACTTACACTAAGTCACATTGCTTGCAAGGCTTGTGTGTGATGTTGTATTACCGAGTGGGCCCCGAGATACCTCTCCGTCACACGGAGTGACAAATCCCAGTCTCGATCCATACTAACTCAACGAACACCTTCGGAGATACCTGTAGAGCATCTTTATAGTCACCCAGTTACGTTGCGACGTTTGATACACACAAAGCATTCCTCCGGTGTCCGTGAGTTATATGATCTCATGGTCATAGGAACAAATACTTGACACGCAGAAAACAGTAGCAACAAAATGACACGATCAACATGCTACGTCTATTAGTTTGGGTCTAGTCCATCACATGATTCTCCTAATGATGTGATCCCGTTATCAAGTGACAACACTTGCCTATGGTCAGGAAACCTTGACCATCTTTGATCAACGAGCTAGTCAACTAGAGGCTTACTAGGGACAGTGTTTTGTCTATGTATTCACACATGCACTGTGTTTCCAATCAATACAATTATAGCATGGATAATAAACGATTATCATGAACTAATAAATATAATAATAACTAATTTATTATTGCCTCTAGGGCATATTTCCAACAATTAAATCCTAAGATGAAAGAGGTCGTTAGAAAAGAAATATTAAAGCTTCTGGAAGCAGGAATCATTTATCCTGTTGCTCATAGTGATTGGGTAAGTCCAGTATATTGCGTACCTAAGAAGGGAGGTATCACCGTCGTTCCTAATGATAAGGATGAACTAATCCCACAAAGGATTATTACCGGCTATAGGATGGTGATAGACTTCCGGAAACTGAACAAGGCAACTAGGAAAGATCATTATCCTTTGCCATTCATCGACCAAATGCTAGAAAGGCTATCAAAGCACACACACTTCTGCTTTCTAGACGATTATTCAGGTTTCTCGCAAATACCTGTTGCTTAATCTGATCAAGAGAAAACCACTTTCACCTGCCTTTTCGGTACCTTTGCCTATAGACGTATGCCTTTTGGCTTATGCAATGCACCTGCCACCTTCCAAAGATGTATGATGGCTATATTCTCTGACTTCTGTGAAAAGATTGTCGAGGTTTTCATGGATGACTTCTCGGTTTACGGGTCTTCCTTTGATGATTGCCTCAGCAACCTTGATCGAGTCTTACAGAGATGCAGAGAAACCAACCTCGTCTTGAATTGGGAGAAGTGCCACTTTATGGTTAATGAAGGTATCGTCTTAGGACACAAAATCTATGAAAGAGGCATTGAAGTTGATAAGGCTAAGGTTGATGCAATTGAGAAAGTGCCTTGCCCCACAGATATCAGAGGTATACGAAGTTTCTTAGGTCATGCTGGTTTCTATAGAAGGTTCATTAAAGACTTCTCTAAGATTTCTAGGCCTCTTACCAACCTCTTGCAGAAGGACGTTCCTTTTGTTTTTGATGAGGATTGTGAGGAAGCTTTCGAAATACTTAAGAAGGCTTTGATAACTGCACCTATTGTTCAACCACCTGACTAGAACTTGCCCTTTGAAATCATGTGTGACGCTAGTGATTATGCTGTTGGTGATGCTCTAGGACAAAGAGTTGACAAGAAGTTGAATGTCATTCACTATGCTAGTAAAACTCTAGACAGTGCCCAAAGAAACTATGCCACTACGGAGAAGGAATTTTTAGCAGTCGTGTTTGCATGTGAAAAGTTCAGATCTTACATAGTTGACTCCAAAGTCACTATTCACTCTGATCATGCTGCTATTAAGTACCTTATGCAGAAGAAGGACGCTAAGCCTAGGCTGATCAGATGGTTCTCCTGCTACAGGAATTTTATTTGCACGTCATTGACCGAAAGGGTGCTGATAACCCTGTAGCAGATAACTTGTCTAGGCTAGAGAATGTCCTTGATGACCCACTACCAATTGATGACAGCTTTCGTGATGAGAAATTAAATGTCATCCGCACTTCACTTAGTGCACCATGGTATGCCGATTATGCAAACTATATCGTAGCCAAATACGTACCACCCAGTTTCACCTATCAACAAAAGAAGAAATTCTTCTTTGATTTGAGACACTACTTTTGGGATGATCCTCACCTTTATAAGGAAGGAGTAGATGGTCTTATTAGATGTTGTGTGCCTGAACATGAACAGGGATAGATCCTGCAGAAGTGTCATTCCGAAGCCTACGGAGGACACCATGCTGGAGATAGAACTGCCCATAAGGTATTGCAATCAGGTTTCTATTGGCCCACTCTCTTCAAGGATGCACGTAAGTTTGTCTTGTCTTGTGACGAATGCCAAAGGATAGGGAACATCAGTAAGCGTCAGGAAATGCCTGTGAACTATTCACTTGTCATTGAACCATTTGATGTCTGGGGCTTTGATTATATGGGACCCTTCCCGAGTTCCAATGGGTACACTGACATCTTAGTTGTTGTGGATTATGTTACTAAGTGGGTAAAAGCTATCCCCACTAAAAATGCTGATCACCACACCTCTATTAAGATGCTTAAAGAAGTCATATTCCCAAGATTTGGGGTCCCTAGATACTTGATGACTCATGGCGGTTCACACTTCATTCATGGTGTTTTCTGCAAGATGCTAGCTAAGTATGATGTCAACCATAGAGTTGCATCTCCTTATCATCCTCAGTCTAGTGGTCAAGTGGAGTTGAGTAATAGGGAGATCAAGTTGATCCTACAAAAGACCGTCAATAGCTCTCGAAAGAACTGGTCTAGCAAACTTGACGGTGCACTATGGGCTTATAGGACTGCTTATAAGAATCCCATGGGCATGTCACCGTATAAAATGGTTTACGGTAAGGCCTTTCATTTACCTCTTGAGCTGGAACACAAAGCTTATTGGGCAATCAAAGAGCTCAACTTTGATTTCAAACTTGCCGGTGAGAAGCGGTTGTTTGATATCAGCTCGTTAGATGCATGGAGAGCCCATGCATATGAGAATGCAAGGTTGTTCAAGGAAAAGGTTAAGAGATGGCACGACAAACGAATACAGAAACGAGAGTTCAATGTAGGTGATTATGTCTTGCTATACAATTCTCGTTTGAGATTCTTTGCAGGCAAGCTTCTCTCTAAATGGGAAGGTCCCTATGTTGTCGAGGAAGTATATCGTTCTGGTGCCATCAAAATCAATAACACGGAAGGAAATTTTGCTAGAGTGGTAAATGGGCAAAGAATCAAGCATTACATCTCTGGTACTCCCATAAATGCTGAGACCAATATCATCAATGTCATAACTCCAGAGGAGTACATAAGGGATGTCTATCAGCCTGTTTCAGACCTTGAAAACGAAGATGTATCTGTTTCAGCAAGAAATTGGACTTCGATACTTTTCCAATAGGAAATTTCCTCAGTTTTGGAAATTTTTGGAAAATTAGAAACATAAAAAGCAGTTCGGAGAGCAAACGAGGAAGCCACAAGGGCCCACTCCGCCACCACCCCCCTGGTGGCGGTGGGCAAGCTTGTGTGCACCTCGTGTGACTCCCGGACTCCGTTTTCTTGCGGAGGACTCCTTCTGGCCCAGAAAAAATCAATATATAGTTGCACGAAGGTTTTGATCTCCGTGTCGCGTAGTTTTCCTCTGTTTTCGTTTCGAGCTTGTTGTGTGCCGCAGATTTAGAGCAAAGATGTCTCAGGAATCTGTTGGGGAGAATGATCTTCACCAAGTTCATGAGGAAGTAGATGCTGATCTGAAAAGAGTAGAAGTCACAGAAGCCAGAGACCAAGCTAAGGAGAAAACCCAAGCTAGGGAGGAAGTTCAACCTATGTTCAACATTGAAGACGTTGAAGGAGTAGATTTTCTCCAACCCTTCCTCCACATGCTGTCTCCATCCTTGATTGAACTCTTGAGGTTTTGCAAAACAAATCGTGCTTGCAATATTTCTCTTTCTCGTGAAGTTGTTTTGCTGGAAAACCATGTCACACATGTCAAAGGTATACATCAAAGGTTGATAGCTCTCTTGGAATCAAAGGCGACACCAACAACACCACCATCACCACCAAAGGAAGACAACTAAGCATTGGTATGGGCAATTCCCTTGGCTTCTGCCAAGCTTGGGGGAGTTGCCCTGGTATCGTATCACCTATATATCTTTTGCTTTTACCTTTGTTTTAGTTCTTTCCTTTTCAGTTTTTATTTCTTCTTTTAGAGGATTAAGTCTTTAGTTTTTAGTTTGAGTCTTTTGCTTTTGTCTCTCCCCCGATGTATTCGAGCTTACGAGCTATATAATAAAGAGTGTCTTAGTCAAGGGCTTTGCTTTGTGCCATGATCAAAAGTATGAAAAGAACGATAGCATGAAAGATCATGAGACGATCTTATGGAAAGTGATAACTTCACTTATGACATGTATGATGATTGAAACTTGTTGAGAATAAATCAACATAGACATTAGTCATTGTTTCAATTAATAAGAAGTAATAAAGAAAGAGAGGTTCACATATAAATATATCATCTTAGACACTTTTTACAATTGTGAGCACTCACCCAACTATTACATGCCTAGGAGTAGACGTTGGACAAAGAAGACAACATAATGAATCGTGTTTGCTTGGTTCCAAACAATGTTATATGATTAGAGATCCCTTAGCATGTGACGATTGCTTCCACCTCATATTAGCCAAAACTCCCGTACCAAGTAGAGATACTACTTGTGCATCCATAAACCTCCAACCAGTTTTGCCATGAGAGTCCACCATACCTACCTATGGATTGAATAAGATCCTTCAAGTAAGTTGCCATCGGTGCAAGCAATAAAAATTGCTCTCTAATATGTATGATCTATTAATGTGTGGAAAATAAGCTTTGTACGAACCTGTGATGAGGAAGACATAAAAGCGACAGACTGCATAATAAAGTTCTTTGTCACAGGAGGCAATATAAAGTGATGTTCCTCCGCACTAAGAGGACAAGCATTCAAACCTCAAAAGCGCATGACAACCTCTGCCTCCCTCTGCGAAGGGCCTATCTTGTACCTTTACTTTTTGTCGTTGAAAGAGTCATGGTGATCATCACCAATTCCCTTTTTTGCCTTTGTCTTGGCTACCGTCACATGCTTGGGAAAGATCTATATTCATATATCAACTTGGAGTTGAGTACTTATGCTTTATTGTTGTTGACTTTACCCTTGAGGTAAACCATTGGGAGGCAAAACTATAAGCCCCTATCTTCCTTTGTGTCCAGCTGAAACTTTGACACCATGAGTACCACGTGAGTTGTAACAATTGTGGAAAACGAAAGAGATGATTGAGTATGTGCGTTTGCCTTACAAGCTCTTATTTGACTCTTTCTGATGTTGTGATAAATTGCAATTGCTTCAATGACTATGGATTATTGTTGGTTACTTGTCGGTAAGGTTTTTGCTTCATGCTTTGCTTTGTGAAGGAATTGTTACTTTCCCATAAGAATATTTATGATATATTGCTGTTCTATGTGTGATCATGATGCCCTCATGTCCGTATTATGTTTTATCGACACCTTCGTCCCTCAACATGTGGACATGTTTATGGAACTTGGTTTTTTGCTTGAGGACAAGCGAGGTCTAAGCTTGGGGGAGTTGATACGTCCATTTTGCATCATGCTTTCATGTTGATATTTATTGCTTTTTGGGCTGTTATATTACTTGTGGTACCATATTTATGCCTTTTCTTTCTTATTTTGCAAGGTTTATTTGAAGAGGGAGAATTCAGGCAGCTGGAATTCTGGACTGGAAAGGGAGCAAATCCTAGTCCACTATTCTGCACATCTCCAAATGCCCTGAAATTTACGTGGATTTTTTCTGGAATATATTAGAAATACTGGGCGAAAGAACTACCGGAGGGGGGCCACCAGGGCCCCACAAGCTTGCCCACCGCCACCCCCCCTGGTGGTGCAGGGCAGGCTTGTAGGCTTCCTGAAGGACCACTAGCCCCCATCTTTTGCTATATGAAGCGTCCTGGTCTGGAAAAAATCAATAGGGAGCTTTTTCATGGTTTCGACGCTGCCACGAGGCGGAACTTGAGCAGATCCAATCCAGAGCTCCGGCAGGACGATCCTGCCGGAGAAACTTCCCTCGGGGAGGGGGAAATCGTCGCCATCGTCATCACCAACACTCCTCTCGTCGGAGGGGAGGCATCTTCATCAACATCTTCATCAGCACCATCTCCTCTCCAATCCCTAGTTCATCTCTTGTAACCAATCTTCGTCTCGCAACTCCGATTGGTACTTGTAAGGTTGCTAGTAGTGTTGATTACTCTTTGTAGTTGATGCTAGTTGGATTATTTGGTGGAAGAGTTTATGTTCGGATCCTTGATGCTATTCATTACATCTCCGGTCATGATTATGATTATGTCTTGTGAGTAGTTACTTTAGTTCCTGAGGACATGGGATAAGTCATGTTAATAATAGTCATATGAATTTGATATTCGTTCGGTATTTTGATATGTTGTATGTTGTTTTTCCTCTAGTGGTGTTATGTGAACGTCGACTACATAACACTTCACCATATTTGGGCCTAGAAGAAGGAATTGGGGACTAGTAAGTAGATGATGGGTTGCTGGAGTGACAAAAGCTTAAACCCCAGTCTATGCGTTGCTTCGTGAGGGGCTGATTTGGATCCACTAGTTTAATGCTATGGTTAGACTTTGTCTTAATTCTTCCTTTGTAGTTGTGGATGCTTGCGAGAGAGGTTAATCATAAGTGGGATGCTTGTCCAAGTAAGGGCAGTACCCAAGCGCCGGTCCACCCACATATCAAACTATCAAAGTAGCGAACGCGAATCATATGAACATGATGAAACTAGCATGACAGAAATTCCCGTGTGTCCTCGGGAGCGTTTTTCCTCCTATAAGACTTTGTTCAGGCTTGTCCCTTGCTACAAAAGGGATTGGGACACTTTGCTGCTGTTGTTACTTGTTACTTTTCCATGGCTAGTACCCCCCCCCCCCCCGATACTAACCATAGTTTCATCAAAATAAGCAATCAACACAATAAAAACATAATCTGTCAAAAACAGACCACTCTCTAGCAATCTGTATACTTCGTATACTTCTGGTATCTCAAAAATTCTGAAAAATTACGACAATTATGGTAATTGGCATATCAACCAGCAGAAAAAAATAATCAACTCAAAATCTCTTTCTGGATAGGAATGAAAAATAATTTCGTGAGCAAAAAGTTTTTTGTCTTTTTCAGCACGACCAAACAACCATCACCAAAACTAGTCACAAAGGTTTTACTTGGATCAAACACAAAAAACACAATCATAATAGAATTTTGATGGTGTGGACACAACAAAACAGAAAGCAAAAAGCAAAGATAAATTCATTGGGTTGCCTCCCAACAAGCGCTATCGTTTAACGCCTTTAGCTAGGCATTGATAATTCAATGATGCTCACACAAAAGACAAGAATTGAAGCACAACGAGAGCATCATAAAGCATGTGAAAATCACACCTAAGTCTAACATACTTCCTATGCATAGGCATTTTATAGGAAAACAAATTATCAAGACAACCAATAGCTACCATATGCAAGGAAGAACAAAGAGACAATATCAATCTCAACATAACAAGAGGTAAATTAGTAACATGAAAGTCTCTACCACAATATTTTCCTCTCTCATAACAATTACATGTGGGATCATATTCAAATTCAATAATATAGCTATCACATAGGATATTCTTTTCATGATCCACATGCATGCAAAGTTGACGCTCTTCAAAAATAGTGGGATTATCATCAACTAAAGTCACGACTTCTCCAAACCCACTTTTAATATTATTGCAAATATCATATTCATCATGAGGCTTAATTTTTTTTTCAGGATCATAATAAAAATCATTACCCCAATCATGATCATTGCAACAAGTAGTGGACATAGCAAAACTAGCATCCCCAAGCTTAGGGTTTTGCATATTTTTAGCATGATTGTCATTAATAGAATTTATAATGAGATGATTGCAATCATGCTTTTCATTCAAGGAGCCCTCATGAATCACTTCATAAATTTCTTCATCACGATTTTCAGATTCACGCATCTCAAGCAAAACTCCATAAAGATAGTCAAGTGCACTCAATTGACTAGCAATTGGTTCAACATAACTGGATCTCTTAAAGAGATTAGCAAGTGGGTGAGGATCCATATTAATTGATTTTCAGCAAGCGAAGATGCAAGCATATTGAAGGCACATAGCAGACAAGCAAAGGAAAGGCAAACGGAAATGGCAAATATTTTTGTAAATTTTTGTTTTTCATAAGTGTGGGAGAGGAAAACGACAGGCAAAAGGCAAAAAAGTAAATGCAAGAGATGAGTTTGCGAAAGTTACTTGGATAAGCTTCACTCAGAATAGTCCCCGGTGCGAGAAATTGACACGTTGAAGGGAGACTATTCTTGACTTGATACTCCGCGGCAACGGCGCCAGAAATTCTTCTTGCTACCTCTTGAGCTTGCGTTGGTTTTTTCCATTGAAGAGGAAAGGGTGATCCAGCACAGTAGTAGTAAGTATTTCCCTCAGTTTAAGAACCAAGGTATCAATCCAGTAGGAGTACCAAGACAAGTCACCAATGTACCTGCGCAAAAACAAACAAACTTGCACCCAACGCTATAAAGGGGTTGTCAATCCCTTCACGATTAATTGCATGGTGAGATCTAAAGGTGGAAAGTGCAACAAAGTAAAAGTGGAGAGCTCGAAATATGATGTGAAGTAGACCCGGGGGCCATAGTGTTCACTAGAGGCGTCTCTCATGATAGCAAATATTACGGTGGGTGAACGAATTACAGTCGAGCAATTGATAGAACCGCGCAAAGTCATGACGATGTCTAAGGTAATGATCATACATATAAGCATCACGTCCGAGACAAGTAGACCGATACTGTCTGCATCTACTACTATTACTCCACACATCGACCGCTATCCAGCATGCATCAAGTGTATTGAGTTCATAACAAACAGAGTAACGCCTTAAGCAAGATGACATGATGTAGAGGGACGCCTTAACGCCTTAAGCAAGCTCCCTGCGTATCTTCTCTTACGGAAAAAAAAATCTTTCCAAAGGTTTTATTCCGTTTGAACTCCGTTTAATATTGTTCTATGAAAATGGTCAAAAACACGAAAAAAACAGGAACTGGCACTTGGCACTGAGTTAATAGGTTAGTCCCAAAAAAGATATAAATAGCATGATCATGCAAACAAAACATCCAAAGTTGACAAGATAATAGCATGGAACCATAAAAAATTATAGATACGTTGGAGACGTATCACACATCGCCGCCGACGACGCCGTCCCGTTCCCGACCACCACTCCGCCGCCCCATCGACGTTCACCCCTGCCGTACGTCTACCCCATCGCCGCCGATGACGTCGCCCCGTTCCCAACCACCACTACTCCGCCCCGTTCCCGACCACCACTCCGCCGTCCCATTCCCGATCACCACGCCGCCGCCCCGGCGACGATCATCCCCTGCCGCCGGAGTCATCGCAGGTTTGCGACCTAAGCTGTTGAAATAAAACTGAGTCTTATGCAAGAATTTAATTTTTTTTTAATTGTTGTATAGTGTTTGAGGTGTGTTTGAATGGAGGAGGAAACTGGTTATTCGAAGGATGAGTATGATATAGATACCGTCAATGCAACTGATAACAGTTCTATTAATGATGATGATTATAATAGCGCCAATGAATCATGGTCTTTTTATGATAATTTACCTTCAGAGGATTTTTAAAATAATAAAGATGATACATGCAGTAAAAACGTAAGTGACATATATTTAGATCTTTAAGTTTGTAAAATACAATCTTGATTTCATGTGTGTGTTTATTGTACAAGAAGATGTGGATGTTGAGAATGCAAAAAATACTAAGGATGACTCTTTCTACGATAACGTAAATCAGGTATGTTCAATCATTTTTGTACGGTAGACAGTAGTGTGAACTAGATTATGATAGAGCATAACTCACATGGTTTTTTATGTGTTTCTACAGGAGGCACATAGATGATTGTATCGATGATGACTGTGAAGTAGAGATTGACATTGCGGAGACTAAGAAGCTGGAAAAGATGCTGGATACACATTGTAAGGTTATGGAAATGACATTTCAATCCCAAGGGGATGCGTACATGTTCTACAACAATCACGCGAAAGAGCGTGGGTCGGCATCAGGAAAGAGAAGGTGAAACGAGGAAAAGGTTCTGCAGGAATTATAAGGTTCAGGCGGTTTGTTTGCTTCAGAGCAGGGAGACGGCAGAGGAAGTTCATAACCATGGATGGCCGCACCCGCAGGTTAAGGGGGGAGACTCGTTGCGATTGCGGTGCGCACTTGGTGGTGAAAATGGATAAAGCTCGTGGAGTTTGGTTCGTCGCGGCATTTTTGGATGATCACAACCATGACCTCGCTCGACCCGATGAGGTGCCATTTTTGTGGTCACATAGACGGATAAATGATTTCCAGAAGGCAGAGATTTTAGCACTATCACGGAAGGGGATCCGAAAGCACATCATAATTGATAACTTTATCAGCGATACGGTTCGTATGATAAATGCGGACTTGTGAGGCGTGATGTGTACAATCTATGTTGCAGAGAGAAAAGGAAGCTCCTTGCTAAAGGTGATGCTGACACGGCGATTGGTATAATGAGGAGTAGAAAGGAGAGAGATCCGGAGTTCTTTTTTGAGTACGTGCTGGATAAAGAGGGGAGATTGAAAAGTATGTTATGGTGTGACGCACAGTCTAGGCGAGACTATCACGATTATGGAGACGTGGTTGTGTTTATAGCACGTATAAGATGAACAGATACGGTATGCCGTTCATCCCATTCGTCGGTGTTAACAATCATCGTTGCACCACCGTGTTTGTTTACGCCATTGTGTCGGACGAGACTGAAGGAACCTATTGTGGCTGCTCGAGACCTTTCTGAAAGCAAATTGTCAGGTAAAACCGAAATCAGTAATGACAGGCGGAGACGCTGGAATGATTCGACCCATTCGTATTGTTCTTCCGGATATCTTCCATCGTCTTTGTTCATGGAATGTGGAGAAAAATATGTAGAGGCAACTTTATCACAAATCATTTATCGAGTTCAAATCACTCATTTACTATGCGACCTCGCCAGTCAACTTTGAGAAGAGATGGAACACTTTCATTGTTAGGTGGCAGACACGTAAAACTGAACAATGGCTTAACAGGATGTACAGAAAGAAGACACTATGGGCAGCGTCATATCTTTCACATGGATTCTTTCTTGGTATATGTAGCAATCAGAGGAGCGAAAGTCTGACCTCCTCCCTTCATCTCCATCTGTTCTATGGTATGACTATTGGTGACCTGGTAGTACATTATGAGAACTGTATAGATCGCCTACATGAGAACGAGGCGGAAGATGATTGCACTGCTAATCAGTCACTTCCACCATCAATTACTGCATATAAGGCTATGGAGGATCATGCTGCCCTTGTTTTCACTCCTGCTAATTTATATATTATGCAAAAAGTTCTTTTGAAGCGGGCAGAATTGGAGATATTTGAGATGCTAGTTGGAGTTCAACGGTGTACCTATATCGTTACATGGCAGAATAACCACAAGTTCATGTATGATGTTATATATGAACCAAGTAACTCAGATGAAACGATATCATGTAGTTATGAAACGATGGTTCGAAAAGGGCTGCCTTGCAAACATATTTTCTTTGTGCTGGTGAATGTTCTTAAATTGTCAGAAATACCAAAGTGTTGTGTACTACGTCGGTTGACCAAACATGCGAGTCATGGATTGCCTACGCAGCGCAAGAGTAATCTGTTTGGCTGTGGTTGGTTAGGGGCAGAACATCGTTCTCGGTATAGTAGGCTAAGCATAAAAGGCACACAAGCTTTCCATGTTGCATCAAATGATACCTTCTTGTTCGATGAGTTGATGAAGTGTGTGGATAATATAATATTACAGAGAAAGATCCCACTTGAAGAAATGGTAGGGCAGAGAAGGTATAAGTGGATGATGGCAAATGCACATGACGAAAGTGCAGCTACTATTGGTGATCCTGCGAATATATGGTCGAAGGGTGCACCTAAAAAACCAAGAAATGGGGTTCAGAAGTTAGGAAAAATGGTAGACCAAAATCTTTTGACGAAAAAGCAAATGGTCCTTTGTGCAGCCTATGTCGCAATCCAGGTCATAACAAGGCAACATGCAATAAGAGGTAAGTTTTACATAAAATAAGTTTTTCAAATGATCTATTTTATTGACTTTATTGTCTAAAAAATATTTTATATTTATTATGTAGGTACGAACTGTAGACACGATGGTTCATTTGCTAAAAGAAGACAATATGAGCCATTTGTTATTTCCATAAAATTACGTTGTACTTCAAATATTTTATTTGTGTGATGAGAGAACCATTGGCGGGGCCGCCGGCGGGGGCTGGGGGATTGCCGCCCGACCCCTCAGGCGGCGCTCGATGCCGCCGGGGTTATCCGCAGCCGCCGACGTGCGCCTGTGGTGGGCGATGACGCCGTTGTAGTTCTTGCCGTCCCAGAAGGCGTGCCGTCCGCGGTTGTTGTGTCGGCCGCCGCGATTGTTCCGAAGCTCCTCTGCCGTCGCGGGGCGGGGGGGGCATCGTCGCGTAGCCGTCCTTGCTTACCTTCCACGGCTTCGCAAGCCGGCACCCCGGCGAGACGAGGAGCTCGTAGCGGGGGAGCTCCTCCGTCGTCGGCGAGTCGAGGCTCAACGACCAGTTGCTCTCCGGGGCACCGCCGCCGGCGGAACTGCTACCGCCGGTGTAGTGGGCCATCGTCGTGTCGAGATGGTCGGGCGAGAGGAACAGCGGGGTGATGGGGCAGAGAAGGAGAGAGGAGAGCGACGATGGGGGGCGACGTGCCGGGGGCGCTGGTTTTATAGCCTACCGGGCGAGGGGAGGCGACGGGGTGGTTGGCCGGCGTTACTCCGGGGTAGTAAACACGGTGCCTCGGGAGCGCGGCGGACTCGCGGTCCATAGGTAGCGTCGCCTCGGGAGACGGCGGACCGACGGTCCATTGGCTGCAGCGCCAGGGAGCGACGCGACTGGGCACTGACGACGCGGTCGTCATTAATGGCATCCCCTCGGGAGATGGCGAAACGACGGGCGAACAGGCGACGCAACGCGCGATTAAAGGATAACGGGTAATTAGCAAATGGGTAATTAGCAATTCATAATCTGATTTTAAAGTAGATTGTGAATTTTTTATAATATATCCATCTAGTTTTGATAATCTACACCACAATCTGTTCTGCTTGAAGACAAAATAGATTATAAAAAAACTAAATTATATAATTTGAATGGTTTTAAGGGGGTGTTTGTTTCCACGAACTTTTCGGTGTAGGGACTAAAAAAAGTCTCTTTTAGTCCCATGTGAAACAAACAGGAGGGACTTTTAGAGACTAAAAGGGGGTATTTGGGACTAAAGGAAGAAGTCCCTATGGAAGGGTCTTTTAGCACTTTTTTGGCACTTTTTTCAACACTACCCCTACTTTGAGCATGTCATTTAATAACTTCTACTCCCTCCGTCCCAAAATAAGTGTCTCAACTTTATACTAGCTGTAGTATAAATTTGTACTAAGCTTGAGACAGTTATTTTGAGACGGAGGGAGTAGTATATTACTAGGGGTAACATGGTCTTTTTACATGCCATTTAATGATCTCTAATCCGTGTTTAGTCAATGAAAACAAACAGGTAGGGACTTGAAACTTTTCAGTTGAGACTAAAAAAGTCATGGGATTTCTGAAACAAACATGGCCTAAACAGGGGCTTAGTCTTTTCTTCCACCTGAAATAATACAAAGGAATGCAAATTCAGCCAGCCGCCTTTTCCGTGAGAACAGGGAAAGCTTAATCAAGTTCAAATCAAATCGGATGACGTCAGTCAGATCAATTCCAATGAAATCAAACCAAACCTGAAAGTGGCCGAGACTTGCGTATTTACAAGATTGACGAACAGAGTGGCGATGGGAGAGCTTGACCACGCTCAAACCATATCCGATGATGGCAGTTCCATCAATTCCACTGCGTGCCGACCTCGCTCCGTCGACCTCGCGTCCACTTTCAGCGGTCAATTTCACTGCGCGTCCACTGCGCGTTTCTTGTCGCCCTCGCGCCGTATACGACCGAGGATCTCGCTTAAAAAACGACTCCACACCTCCTTAATTCTGTCCAACAAATCTCGTTCCCCTCCCCGCGTCCCGAGCTTCGCAGCTCCGTCGCCATACACCCCAACTCAAGCGCACACCACACCACCCGCAGTTAGCTATGGCTCTCACAGGCGGCGCCGCCACCGCAGCGTGCATCCTCGTCCTCCTCGCGCTTGCCGGCGCGGCGGAGGCGGCCTCCTCGGCGCCGCCGCCGGTGGACTGCTCGGCATTGTTGGCTGGCCTCGCAGACTGCCTCGACTTTGTGTCGCCCGGCAGCAAGTCGAGCCAGCCTTCCAAGGCCTGCTGCGGGGAGGTGAAGACCTCCGTCGGCAGCCCCGCCGTGGTGGACTGCGTCTGCGCCGCCATGTTCTCCAAGCAAACGCAGTTGCCGATCAACAAGACGCGGGTGTACGCTCTCCCCAACGCCTGCGGCACACCCGCCTCCGTCTTGAACCGGTGCCATGGTGAGCACCCTGCCCCTTTCTCGTTTTTTCCATGATTTTCTTGTCCTGAGTTTGGCCAGAATCTGCTTCGCTTTTTTTACGTGAAGAAGCTAGAGCTAAATCGTGTTGTTTTACTAGGAAGTTATCATTTCTTTGATCCCGTGTGGGATTTACAATGAAAGATCTCGATTCATGTTAGAGCATCTGCAACTGCAATGCATGTATCGGACTCTACAATGTCCTTCCTGCAACCACATCCTTCTTGCAATCTCAAAACCATGCAACCACATGCACTCGATCATTTGATGATACAAATACACCTGCCAACAATTATAGCACGCAATTAGAATCCAGGGCGACGACCATGTCACGGGCGGCAACAACAATCATGGGTGGTTTGCGGCCGCTGCTGCTAGTGTTGTGGGTTGGGGGAAGGCGGCAGAGCTAGGGTGACGGTGGCGGCGGAAGATGCCAAATGGATATGACTCCGACCAGTTCGGATATATTAAGTGGGGTATCATCCCCTGTGGGTTGGTGGATGTAATTATCGTCTGCATTGCACCTCATCGCCTCCGGTAGGACTACACCTGACCGATGGCGGAATCTGTCCGGCGCGAGTCCATTGAGTCAACACATCGGGCGATCAGATCCTCAGACGTTGGATCATCGCGGTCCTTGTGGGAGCCTTCCAATCTTCCTTTCCCCTTCACCGATCCGCAAGAATATGGGTCCTGCCAGGAATGTTGTGTCCGCCATGGGAATGAGAGGATGGGTGTGGCACATGCGGTGATGCGTATTGCCGGATAGGAGGAAGCCATCCACGCCCGCATTTTAAAGAAGCGGTAGCGGAGGAACAGGTGTGCCCTTGCTTGAGAGCAGAATCGGGTTGTTCGTGCCATGACCCTCGTGCACCCCCCTCCCCCAAGGAGGAGAAGGACTTGAGCGACGGGTTGGATAGATCCGGCGAAGAGCATATCCATCTTGATCAATATTGCACCTTCGACCGCTACTTCCGCATTAACTAAAAGGGTGTTGGGAATGGAAAGTGTTGGGGAACGTCGCATGGGAAACAAAAAAAATTCTACGCACACGAAGACCTATCATGGTGATATCCATCTACGAGAGGGGATTTTCGATCTACGTACCCTTGTAGATCGCACAGCAGAAGCGTTAGTGAACGCGGTTGATGTAGTGGAACGTCCTCACGTCCCTCGATCCGCCCCGCGAACCGTCCCACGAACCGTCCCGCGATCTGTCCCACGATCCGCTCCGATCTAGTGCCGAAAGGACGGCACCTCCGCGTTCAGCACACGTACAGCTCGACGATGATCTCGGCCTTCTTGATCCAGCAAGAGAGACGGAGAGGTAGATGAGTTCTCCGACAGCGTGACGGCGCTCCGGAGGTTGGTGGTGATCTAATCTCAGCAGGGCTCCGCCCGAGCTCCGCAGAAACGCGATCTAGAGGTAAAACCGTGGGGGTATGTGGTCGGGCTGCCATGGCAAAAGTTGTCTCAAATCAGCCCTAAAACCCCACTATATATAGGAGGGAGGGAGGGGAGGAGGCAGCCTCAAAACCTAAAGGTTTTGCCGAAATTGGAGGTGGAGGAGTCCCACTCCAATCCTACTTGGAGTAGGATTCCACCTTCCCACTTGGAAACTCTTTCCACCTTGTGTTTTTTCCTTCTCAAACCTTATGGGCCTTAGTGGGAACTTATTCCAGCCCACTAGGGGCTGGTTTATCTCTTCCCATAGCCCATGAGACCCCTTGGGGCGTGACACCCCTCCTGATGGTCCCCGGCACCCCTTCCGGCACTCCCAGTACACTACCGATGAGCCCGAAACTTTTCCGGTAATGCATGAAAACCTTCCGGTAACCAAATGAGGTCATCCTATATATCAATCTTCGTTTCCGGACCATTCCGGAAACCCTCGTGACGTCCGTGATCTCATCCGGGACTCCGAATAACATTCAGTAACCAACCATATAACTCAAATACGCATAAAACAACGTCGAACCTTAAGTGTGCAGACCCTGCGGGTTCGAGAACTATGTAGACATGACCCGGGTGACTCCTCGGTCAATATCCAATAGCGGGACCTGGATGCCCATATTGGATCCTACATATTCTACGAAGATCTTATCGTTTGAACCTCAGTGCCAAGGATTCATATAATCCCGTATGTCATTCCCTTTGTCCTTCGGTATGTTACTTGCTCGAGATTCGATCGTCGGTATCCGCATACCTATTTCAATCTCGTTTACCGGCAAGTCTCTTTACTCGTTCCGTAATACAAGATCTCGCAACTTACACTAAGTCACATTGCTTGCAAGGCTTGTGTGTGATTTTGTATTACCGAGTGGGCCCCGAGATACCTCTCCGTCACACGGAGTGACAAATCCCAGTCTCGATCCATACTAACTCAACGAACACCTTCGGAGATACCTGTAGAGCATCTTTATAGTCACCCAGTTACGTTGCGACGTTTGATACACACAAAGCATTCCTCAGGTGTCAGTGAGTTATATGATCTCATGGTCATAGGAACAAATACTTGACACGCAGAAAACAGTAGCAACAAAATGACACGATCAACATGCTACGTCTATTAGTTTGGGTCTAGTCCATCACATGATTCTCCTAATGATGTGATCCCGTTATCAAGTGACAACACTTGCCTATGGTCAGGAAACCTTGACCATCTTTGATCAACGAGCTAGTCAACTAGAGGCTTACTAGGGACAGTGTTTTGTCTATGTATTCACACATGCACTGTGTTTCCAATCAATACAATTATAGCATGGATAATAAACGATTATCACGAACAAAGAAATATAATTATAAGTAATTTATTATTGCCTCTAGGGCATATTTCCAATAGAAAGGGCAGTCGTGTAGGATCTTCTCCGATGGGTAGTATGTAGGCAGAACATGACAAATATTGGTAGTCCGGTGACATGTCATGTTGTAGTAAGTAGACGATGTGTGTTGCATCGTTGAAGTAGTTGCATGAGTTTGTATGGATTTACGGTATCTCGGGGCCCACTCGGTAATACAACATCACACACAAGCCTTGCAAGCAATGTGACTTAGTGTAAGTTGCGGGATCTTGTATTACGGAACGAATAAAGAGACTTGCCGATAAACGAGATTGAAATAGGTATGCGGATACGGACGATCGAATCTCGGGCAAGTAACATACCGAAGGACAAAGGGAATTACATACGGGACTATATGGATCCTTGGAACATATACATCCCGTATTCAAATTAAATATGAAGAGTGTTAGTCTGACAGACACTTATAAGGTAAACGTTTCCACCCGACGCGCCGGCCGCGCGCCTCGCTGGCAGGCTTGCAACATTTTTTCGCTCAGATTTGCTGCAACCATGTATAAATTTGATGTAAACGTTTGTCATTTTGCTACATTTTGTTCATTCAAAAAAGCTACATCCATGCTTGGTTGCAACTCGAGTTCGTTGGGTTTTTGCTAGAACCGGCGTTTTGACTTTTGCTACAACCGTGTTATTTTTTGCTACAACCGGCATCATTTTTTGCTGCAATCATTCACTAACAAAATTGCATACACGTTCACGTAGATATTTGCTACAACCGGCGTTTGACTTTTGCTACCACGCATCATCAGCTTTGTTTTTTTGCTACGATCACGTAGATATATTTTTTGCTACATTTTTTTTTGTTGCAACCGTTGATGTAATTGCTGCATCGTGGACCAAATTTGTTGCATCGAAAAAAATTACTGCATGAAAATCTAACGGCGCGGTCTGCCTACAGCTGACAGATCGAGCGGCCCGCGCGTGGCCGGCCGAATCGTTCGGCCGACGCGCCGGCGCATAGCATCGCCCTGTTTGGATCCATGGGCTAGAGTTAGTTTGAGCTAGTTTGGGTTCAACTAGCCCTAAAGTATCCAAACACAAGAGTTAGATTTGAGCTAGTTGCATCTAACCCACCTAAAAAACTAGCTCACCCAAGAGGTGCTAATTGGAGCTAGTTCTCATGGGATTCATTAAAAAATATTTTTTTTCTCTTTCCCACCAGCCAAGAGATGCTAATTGGAGCTAGTTTTCATGGGGCCCATTAAAAAAATATTTTTCTTTTTCCATAAAATGCATCTATTGTCAATCTAACCCTTTCATCCAAACACCTATTTGGCTAGAATTAGTTTAGGGTTAGTCATGAGCTAGAAACTAACTTTAACCACTAGCTAAGCTAGAGTATCAAACAGGGCCATAATCGGTCTGAAAGGTAGGTGTGTCATTTGAGGAGGGTTTCAAATGCTCGGTTGTAGACACGTCGATGCGTAGCTTCCCTACCTCTAGAAGGCGAAAAAGACGACCGAAGGCCACGAGGAGCGGCAAAAGTCACGAGAACAGTCGTACGACCGTTTCAACGTACGACCGTTTTAGCGCTGAGATTTTTCATACTACTATACAGAAGATAATCAAACGGTTCAGCTAAAACGAAAAATC
The DNA here is from genome assembly GCF_904849725.1 of Hordeum vulgare subsp. vulgare. Classification (NCBI taxonomy): domain Eukaryota; kingdom Viridiplantae; phylum Streptophyta; class Magnoliopsida; order Poales; family Poaceae; genus Hordeum; species Hordeum vulgare. The sequence goes on from NC_058523.1 coordinate 515,192,929, forward strand.
AAATAGGTGGACCCCACGTCGCCGTAGCCCGTCCGCCGCTTAAAAAACGACCCCCTACACACCCCCTTCCCCTCCCCGCATCCCAAGCCGGCCATCGCCAGTTCGCCAGACGCCCGAGCCCGCTCGTTCACGCTCAAGCGCGCAGCAAGCACACCACCCAGAGCAGCCATGGCCCTCGCCGGCGGCGCCACCACCGCGGCGTGCCTCCTCGTCCTCCTCGCGATCGCCCACGCCGCGGGGGCGGCCAGCCACCACGCGCCGGCGGCGGCGCCGGCGCCGGACTGCACGGAGGCGCTGATTGGCCTCGCCGACTGCCTCGACTACGTGTTGCCCGGCAGCAAGTCGGCTAAGCCTTCCAAGACCTGCTGCGGGGAGGTGAAGACCGCCGTCGGCACCCCCGCCACCGTCAAGTGCCTCTGCGAAGCCATGGCCGCCAAGGAGACGCCCATACCGATCAACATGACACGGGTGCTCGCTCTCCCCGGCGCCTGCGGCGAACCCGCCTCCGTCTTGAACAAGTGCCATGGTGAGCACTGCACCGCGCCTTTTCCCACGGTCTTCTTTTCCTCGGCCTGGCTAGAATCTGCTTCCTTCACAGCGAGAAGCCAGACCTTTCTTGTTTTACTAGTAGGGAGTTCATCGTTTCTTTGGTTCCTGTGTGAGATTTACTATGATGGAAGATCCCGATCCCTGTTGTAGAGATTTTTGGTTGGGTTTTGACCTTCCTCACCTCTTGTTTGCTTGCAGCTCTGCCGGGTGGTGCTCCTGCTGAAGGTAAAAAGCTCTTCTCTATACACATCATCGTCTTTGTATTGCATTCGGGTCTGAAGTCTGAACAAACAAAAGCTTCTTTAGTTACATATGAAATTTAACCGGAAAAAAAATCTTTCTTAGTTGTCTTTCTACTAAAAAATTGGCTCCAACCCTTGTGTTTGTACAAAAAATTGATAAACAAAATCAAGAAAGGAACATCGTTATTTAATAAACGTACTCTTCATTTGGTCCACAAGAATGGCATAACAATGGGGCCGCCGCAGCGTTTCGCCGTCCGTGAACACAGCTGTATATTACGTCTTCTAATAAACTTTTCCGTCGGCTTGTATCTTTGCGAGCCATTGCATGTGCGCTCTGAGCCTGAGTTCTGGCCGGTCAAAAGATACAGACAAGAGCATACAGGCTGAAAGAAACTTTTCTGCTCGGAGAAAGCACAAGTTGATATAGGAAATTTGGAGACGAGGCAGTCACACGCTGCGATGGACAAAAACCCATGCTCATGGTCTTGTATGTGCATCGAGCGGTTCATTTCTTGGCCGTTTTTTAGGAATAGCACAAAATGCTTTGAAATTTTGATTTTGGTAGTACAGTACAAAGAAATCGTTTCCTTCTGGTAGGTATACTCCATTACTGCTCTTGGGACCAAATTGCGGTGCAGATGTTGCCACTAGTTCGTCCACTAGTCCACTAGTATCCAAGGAATGCTCCATCATGCCACCAATACAGACATTTCTAGCTAGCTGCCTGTGCCGTGTCTTCTTCCGCGGTCTCATTGAAGAACGCGGCTAGCTGACAATTGTTTGGTTTACAGCTATTCTGATAGCTACTACAACAACAATGATACTTGTCCAAACTGCAAAATTACGGAGCATGCGAACGCTACAATCACACGTGTCTCGAGACAGTTTTTACATTGCAATAGCATTTATATATATGCCCGTGTAAATCTCTTGACAATTCTTGTCGCTGCAGCACCGGCGCCTTCACCGTCCAGTGGCAGCGCGGCCGCTTCGCCACCGAAGGCGAATGCGTCGGCGAGGTCTCCCGCAACCATTCTCGTGGCAACCGTCGCGGCTTCGCTGCTCGCCTTCTATTACCTCTGAGGACTGGCATCTCAGCCTCTCTCACGTGTTTATGTTGCACAAGACTTTGTGACTCTGTGTTGCGCGGTGTCGTTGTAATCTGAGTTTACTCTCTTCATCTGGATGTGCTCTGAATTACTGTTATTATCATGTTTTTTTTGAGACAATACTGTTATTATCATGTACTCGTTGACTGAATATCGAGCAGTAGTAAATTGCGATGTACCGTGGACTGAATATTGAGAAGTCGTTGCCTGCCAGTTATGACACTTGGTTGATTTTGGAATGCGCAGATAATCTGCTACGAACTACGGTGAGGGCCGGGCCCATAGTTGTGTAAACTGTATAGTCCATACAGGGCCCAAAAGTTTTTAGGTAGGCCTTGTGTTAGAGAAAAAAAGACATATGGGCAACTGGGTTAGTGGGCCGCTGGGAGTTGCTCCCGCTGGAGGGAGGGTGCGACGCTGCCGTTTTCTTTTTTTTGAATCAATCGATCGATCGCTGATCCCGCTGAGCCAGGCCATCGATTGCTGCGAGGGTGTGACGTGCCCTGCGGCCGCTTCCGCTTAATCCGGATCGACGGCTAGAGGCAGGTCGCCTGCTCGTCGCCTTGTCTCCTCCTCCTCTGCTCGTCGCCTCATACAAGACATGCCCCTTGACCTGCCACCACGTCGCCTTGTCTCCTCCTAGTTGCCTCGTCGCCGTAAAATTGACGAAAATGAACTCTGGACCGAAAGAACTCACAAAATGAATCCGAAAACAACCGGCCGACCCTTTCGTGTGACGTCTCACACCTAGGCGCCACATTACACTGTGTGACGCCTAATTCGTCGGCGCCATACTCCCGGTCACCTGTCAGAGCTGACCTCCCCGACAGTGCGACGTCGGCGCCACACTCCCGGCACCCTGTAAAGGGTGGCGTCGAAGGCGCCACACTGCGACTTATCCAGCCGCGGCCCAGCCCCCCTCCCCCACCCCCTCCTCATTCCTCTCCCATTCGTTTTTCAAACCGGCGGCTGGCTCTTCTCCTCATCCGAATCCCCTCTTCTAAATGCTTCAAATCTGGTGATTTATTCCGTGGATTGATCTTCCAAACTTGTCTACGAGGTAATCTCTTCCGTTTCCCATCTATCTATCCAAATAGTATTGATTATTTTTCAGATTTGGGTTAGTTAGGTTGAGAGTCATATTTTGATTGGATTTGAAATATAGATGAGGAGTTAGTCCTATTTTATTAATCCTAGATGAGTAGTTTTGTTCTATGACTATTCTTATGAGTAGATGTAATGGATTTTATGAGGATAGTGTCCTTGAATTGTCCGGTCAAAAACGTGCCATCGATGGAGATGACCGGCCGACGGTGCTGAAAAACCCTCACACATTGCTCAAATACCCAAAATGCACGGCCAAATACACGGACCCTATTTTCATTGTGAATCCTTGTTTTCTCCCCATACGGCTCGACCACATGAACCATGCCCGGGTTAGTGGCGGAAATAGCTCCCAACAACCTAGGTAGTCGGTTGTATGATTGCTCCCAATCACCATACAACATCTTGAATGCGGCTTGCCTCGCTTTCCATGCCTTCCCGTATTTCACCTCGTAGTGAAAGAGGGCTTTCACAAGGTCTTGTACGCTTTTTATGCTCATTGTAGGAAGAGAGGAGATGGAGTTGGAAAGCCTATAAGCGATGAACTCGGAGGTGAGTTGTCTATGGCTTTGCGACGAAAGCTTGCCATCAACCCTCTTGCCTCGACACGTGTGAGGCATACAACTGACAATGGTCCATGTTCACCCTCCTTTCCATGGTCTTGCACGGACAATCCAAGGACACCCTGAATCCTCACATGCAACCGTATAACGCAGCTTCATGTTTGAATGAACAACTTTGTGTGGCCTATAATGCGTAACAGAATATTCATCCAACCACATCTTTAGTTCAAGAAATGTTTGGAACTTTGACCCCGGCAAAATAATATTCTTTCCATGTTTGTCCCGGTGAGAAGGTGGCCTAACTCCAAACAATATGCCTTCGCCTCCGTCAACCACGGCTTCATCCGCAAGGCTAAGATCCTCGAACAATGGTGTTCGGTGATCCCGCCCTAATACCTTCGTGAACGCTTCAGCCTCCTTTGTCGTGAACCCTTCCTCATCAACTTTTTCATTGGAACCCTCATCGTCCGACTCGGATGCATAGCCACGTGAGTACGGAATAGAATGGTCCATTGTCTCTTGCAAATTATATTTGTCCAAATCACCAAGGATGTTGTCATGAAGAACAGTACCATCGTTCTTATCATCATCGTGCTCATCATTATCCTCTAGCAATGGTTCATGTTGGATACAAGATTGTTGTGCTGTAAAAGGTTCAATGTTGGCCTCTTTGTTGATGCATGGAGGACTAGCTTCAACATTCGGAGAGGCAACCCGGTTCAAATCCAACTTCAAGTTAGGAATATTTGTTTTGATGGCAAATAACTTTAGAGCCTTGTCTAGTGATTCGGTCACCGTATCCTTGTATGCAAGCCAACGTTGCTCGGAGTTGACACGCATGGTCTTCCAACGAATGTGCATTCCGAATCCCACATTATGCCTACCATCGAACTCAACTACATCACTAGGGTCCATCCAATTCAAATCCTTTCGGATTTGTTCCAACAATTCAGCATAGCTAGGACAGAAATCGAACACCATGTCAAGCTCATCCAGGTCCAGATTAATATTGCCTTTTAAAAAGGCATCCTTGTACACGTGATGAACATAAACACATGTTCTTACCATCCCTAAACAACACAACATACAATATTTTCTATAAGCAATCATCCAAATACTACAATATCTACTTAATAAAAATAAACCCTATTTCTAACTTCCAAACATCCATAACCCTAACCCTAACCCTATCTGTCACGCCCAAGATGCGACCCTATCCTCAATTTGGCACGAAGGCCTCGTCAGGGATAGAAGCACATCTCGTCGTGTCGCAAAAATGGATATCGTTACAAATACATGTACTGAAAAGAAGAGATATATTTAGAATTGGCTTACACTCGCCACAAGCTACATCAGAGTCACATCAGTACATTACATAATCATCAGGAGTAAGAGCAGGGTCCGACTACGAACGAAAAGAAACGACAAAAGAAGAACGACGTCCATCCTTGCTATCCCAGGCTGTCGGCCTGGAACCCATCCTAGATCGATGAAGAAGAAGAAGAAGAAGAAGAAGCAACTCCAAATGATCAACCAACGCGCTCGCGTCAAGTAAGCTTTACCTGTGCCTGCAACTGGTGTTGTAGTAATCTGTGAGCCACAGGGGACTCAGCAATCTCATTTCCAAAGGTATCAAGACTAGCAAAGCTTAATGGGTGATGTATGGTTAAGTGGTGAGGTTGCAGCAGCGACTAAGCATATATTTGGTGGCTAAACTTACGAGTACAAGAAGTAAGAGGGGGAAGATCTACGCATAACAGACGTGAACTACTGTTGATCAAATGAATGGTCCTGAACACCTACCTACGTCAGTCATAACCCCACCGTGACCTCGATCGGAGAAGGAACTCACGAAGGAGACAATCACGGTTACGCACACAGTTGGCATATTTTAGTTAAGTTAACTTCAAGTTATCTAGAACCAGTGTTAAACAAAGTTTCCACGTTGCCACATAACCGCGGGCATGGCTTTCCGAAAGATTTAACCCTGCATGGGTGCTCCAACTAGTCCACCATAAATTACCACAAGCCGCATAGAAATCCTCAATCCCAAAGCTCGCGATCTCGTCGGATTCCCTAGTGGAAAACCTCAACTCTGAGATTACCCAAAGCATCACCGAAATCCCGATGCACAAGATATCTCGTCAAAGGTAAAACTAATCCAGCAAGGCCGCCCGGCGTGTTGACGATCCCGATAGGAGCCGCGTATCTCGTTCACAGGACACGACGGATAAGCGACACGTACGAGTGTCAAACCTCGAGTTTCCTCGCGGTGGCCCCGCACAGTGCTCTGTTTTGGACCAGCACATTAACACTGGCCCTCCCTGTATTATGTGAAATTACTCATCGGGTTCATGAAGCCCTATGCTTTCAGTATTAACAAATGATTATGTTGGGCAAATGTAGTACCAATGTTGGGCCTTGCCAGTCCAGCTTTAATCTAAAACAAATTATCAAGGGGGTCCCCATAACAACCCCGATCGTGTTAGGAGCGCTCGTTTATGGAATATAACACCGGTAGCCGAAACTAAGGGGGCAAAGGTGGAACAAAACACCAGGCTAGAAAGGCCGAGCCTTCCACCTTTTACCAAGTATATAGGTGCATTAAATTAAATAGAATTTAATAGTGTGATATAAGAAGGAACCCATGTTTTCACATGGAAGCATCTGCCCCTGCAACTAGCAACGCTAACACAGGGTTAAGCAAGCAATAACATAGCCAATCAGTGGTTTGCTAGGTCGAACAGGTTGAAGGTAATCATGGCATTGTTGAGAGGCTGATATTTAACATGTGGTAGGCAACGAGACATAATCGATAGAAGCGATAAAACTAGCATGGCAATGATAGTAATGGTATCTGGGGAAATGGTCATCTTGCCTGAGATTCCGCTTGGAAAAAGAATGACTCTGTGAAGCAGACGAACCGACGTAGTCGAATGGGTCCTCACATTCCGACACGCTTGCGGAACTCTATCGGAACGGAGCAAACCGGAAACAAACATCAACACAAATATCCACCACGGCAAATGCAAGACATGATGCATACCCTAATATGATGCATGATCAGATTAATGATGCAGGCATGGCATGGCAATTCACCTCACACAAACTCTACACATTAAGTGAAGCTCGATATGCAACGGGTTGCATATCGACGAAACTCCACGATTAATTATTTAGTTCACTCCCGATTATTTACTCGGCAATATTAAATTGTAGTTAACATGGCAAGGGGTGAGCGATGATCCTACATGGCATCCTAGACGGTTGACACGCGGAACAAAGAACGGAGCTACGGCACAAGAGACATGCAACACACGATATATGTCATGAATGTGTCATGCATGCGAGTTCATAACACGGGCAAGAAGGAAAAGAAACAGGTGTCGCCACAGCGAGCAAGAGGGAACCATGGCGGCAAATCGGAAACGATGCCACGGCAACGTTCCTATCCCGATAACACAACGAGATATCATGCCAACGTATATGAAGCGTGTGCGGGAACGTCAAATAAAGATGGGGTGATCCCATATCTCGGGTTCCCATGTGTCGAGGCACGACGAAAGAAGACAACGGGCAACGGGCAACATACGGTGCATACATATAATACATCTTATACTTCATATGCGTTCGGTACACGACACATCCCTTCGGTATACCTTCGAGGCGTGCTAATCGGAGCGGTTCGGTTCCGTGAAGGGGAACAGCGATCGTCGTGGTCGTCGTGGAAGTAGTCGTCGTCGTGGTCGTCGTGGAAGTAGTGGTACTCGGTCTCGTCAACGGTAGTCGTTCGCTCGGTGTCGGCTCACGGTCTTCACCTCGGTAGTCGAACACGGGTCCGTCGATGTTCGGGGTTCGTCGAGGACGTCGTGGTCGTCGTGAACTTGTCGACTCCACGGCGGCGGGATGGTCTACGCGGCGTCGCAACAAAAGCAAGCAAAGCAAAGCAACAACAAACAGCTCCAGCAGCCTAGCAAAGCAAAGCAAAGCAGTAACTAATATCTAGCAGGAGCAACAGCCAAATGCAAGAGCAACCAGCAACTAAGCTACTACAGCAGCATCCGACAGTAAGAAACTAGCAAGCCATGGCACGCAGCAGCCAGGCAGGCAACAACAGGCAAATAGCAACAGCATGCAGCCTAGCAGCAACTAGCATTGGCTAGCATTAGCAGCAAAGCAACAGGCAGCAAGCACGCAAGCAGCTACAACAACACCATGCCTCGGCCGGCAGCTACAGCAGCTCAACAGCAACAGCAAGGCACCAGCGACACATGACAACAACAACAGCATGAGCGCGGGGCGACAACAACAGCTAAGCTAGCCGCTCGCGAGCACTCGGCAACGGCACAGGCATCTCCAAGCAGCAGCGGCCAACAGCAACATGCGGCAACACCCAGCATGGCACGCAGGCAGCGGCAACAACAACAAGCATCTGCAGCTATGCAAAGGCAGCAACGGCAAACAGCAGCAGCATCTCGGTAGCGGCTACTAGCATGCATAGCAGCAAACGTGACAGCAATAGCAACTCGGCAGCAGTGGCAATACGGCGGTAGGAGCAAGGCCCGCAAGCATCATGCAACAACAACATCATTACGGCAAGCAGCGGCACAGCAGGCAACATGCACAAGCAATGGCGAGTAGGCAAGCAACACTTCAGCAACAACACAAGCTTGCAGGGGAGGCCGGGGTTCCTGGAGCAGGCGGCTCAGCAGGGAACGGCGGCACGGCTCGTGCAGCAAGGGGAGGACCTCGGGTCCCTAGCAGCAGGCGAACGGGTGGCCATGGCGAGGAGGAGGGAGGCCAGGGGGACGCGGGGCTGTGCATCTCGGGTAGAGCTCCGGCGTGCACGGGACGAGGTAGCGAGGACGAGGGGCCCTGGCGTGGGAACTTGGCAGCGGGCGACCATGGCAGCGGCCGCGCGGGGGTGCTGCTCCAGCGAGCACGGCGGGGCGGTGCGGGAGGCGAGCACGGCGGGCAGGGGAGCGGCGGCGGGTTCTTGTGGCCAGCGACGCCGCAGTAGGCGGCAGCCACAGCTAGAACGACATGGCGCGGCAGAGGAGAGCGGAGGCCATGGCTGCGCGGCGAGCGGGACACCTCCGATGGCCGACCATGGCGAACGGCGGCAGGGAGAGGGCCAAGGGAGCTGCAAGCCTGGGCGCGCGTGAGGGAGGCCAGGGAGAGGGGAGACGGCGCAGGGCACGGGTAGCACGAGGCCAAGGCTCGGGACCGGGGCGGCGCGGAGATGGGATCGGGTCTCGGCTAGGGAGAACGACGACGCAGCGAGGGGAACAGGAAGGAGGAGATTGGATCGGGCTGGAGGCTCCCTGTCGCTAGGTCAGGGGCCTTGCCGCGGTGGGCCTTGGGCCGGCTTGGCCCAGGCTGAGCTCCTCCTCTCTTTTCTCCCGAAGGGAAAAAATTACAAAAGCCGGTTTTTTAAAGGAAAAAAATACCACAGCCAAAAGAAATGGAATTTTTAACTAAAACAATATACTTTTGGGCTCCTTAAAACATGCTCCAACTATAAAAAAATAGATTGGGCATTTTTAACGAATAAAAATGAAACCTTCTTTTAAGAATTAAAATTAAACCCTTTCACAAAAGAATAAAATCTAAACTCCTTTTTGACAAGAGAATAAAATAAAACCTCTTTTATTTTAAGAATAAAATAAAAGCTCTTTAAAGAAGAAAAGAAAATGAGACTGTTTTAAAATAAAATAAAAGGAGAAATAAAATAAAACCCAAGGGTTGCCCCCACATTTAATAAAATGACATTTCAAAAGAAGACGAATTTTTAAAAGGGGGGTTAAGTCTGAAATCTTTAGCAAAACCACAAAAATAGAATAAGAGAGGAGAGAAGGTTTACATCCTCGGTGCAATAGGGTTTAGCGGTGGCTCTCACGCACCTTCTCTCAACACTCCAACAAAACAACGCCATTCACAAGGCACTAACACCCAACAACACGGAGCAACAAGCAACACCGACAAAACACAGTTGACATGATGCCATGCATGATGCCATGATGCAAACTACATGATGGTGCAGCAAATAAAACTAACACACGACAGAAACAGAATATAAGGGGGAATCTTCTGGAACGTCGGCATCGGGCTGTCACACTATCCTAACCCTAACACAACCATAATGCAAACATCCAAACAACCCTAATCCTAACCCTAGCCTAACCATAAAACAACCATAATGCAACATCCAAACAACCCTAATCCTAACTCCATCATACCCCTTATCCTAACATACAAACAAATACAACAATATCATATACATCACACATTTCATGAAAACTAGGGTTTCCTCAAATTTGCAACAAAATGACTAAAAGAGATTTTTGTTTGGATGAGAATGAGGGGATAGGGGGGATTACCTTAGGGGAGGGATTGGACAACAAATGCCCCGTCCAAACCTTCAGATCTGCTGATTTGGAAAGGGATTTGACGAAGGGGCGACTTGAAGACAAAGCTGTGAAGTGAAGTGAAGGGAGGGGAATGAGGAGGGGGTGGGGGAGGGGGGCTGGCCCCTGGATAAGTCACAGTGTGGCGCCTAAGCCTTCGACGCCACACTTTACAGGATGCGAGGAGTGTGGTGCCGACGACTTAGGCGTCACACAGTGTAGTGTGGCGCCTAGGTGTCGGGCGTCACACGAAAGGGTCAGTCGGGTGATTTTTTTTTGCTTTCGGGTTCACTTCGTGAGTTCTTTCGCTCCAAAGGTCATTTTATCAATTTTGCCACTCGTCGCTCATCGCCTCATATAGGTACATCTACAAACTACAAAGACATGTCCTTGTACAGACTATAGATACTATATACTATAAGCGCAAGAGACATGCCTCTGTACAAACTACAAACTAATTCGTCGCTCCTCGCGTTGTATGATTGATCTTCAATTTTTTTATTAATCATCTTTATCTTAAGTTTTAACAATGCAGATTTGAGTTATCATGGGAAACAACAGTCTGGTGCCTACAAGCGCAAGAGAAAAGCACAAGGACAAAATCTAATTGATAAATCTTGTAAAGGAGCTATGGACAAATTTGATTAAAAAGTCATCGAAAGTATCATCTGGTAATCAGTCTGCTAATCCTTCTAGACTTGCATGCGATTATTCCTTACATTGATTCTAGAGATGGTGTGACAGAGATAGATAATATAGAGGTAGATGAAGATAATATTGATGATGATGATTCTTTTTAATATGATATATTTAATCCAAGAAACTGGAATTCTCTTGATTCTAAAGAGATTCATATCTTAGCAGAAAAGGGTCCAATACAGACAAATCAATTAAGACATGTCCCAAAGATAGATATCGTAAAAGGTTTACTAGGTATTCTGTACTAGATTCCTATCAAATGAAGAGTATTGTGACATAGACTAGCTTGTCTATTCTAAACCACTTGATAGAGTATTATGCTTTGGTTGTAAATTATTTACAAATGGTCATCGAAAAGGTCAGCTAGGAAATGAGGGTTGTAATGATTGGTCACATATGACCAATAAACTAAAAGATCATGAGACAAGTGTGGATCATGTTTTGAGCATGACTAATCGGTATGAGTTGCGTAGTAGATTGGAAAAACATCAAACTATTGATAAAGCAGCTCAACTACAACTAGAGAAAGAGAAGGACCATTAGAGAAAGGTATTATTCAGAATTGTTTGCATTGTTAAATTTCTTGTCATGTATAATCTAGCATTCCGTGGTACGAATGGCAAGCTCTACGGAGAGCAATGGTAATTTCTTGGGTTTGGTAGATATGTTGGCTATATTTGACCCTGTTATTCAGGAGCATGTTCGTCGTATTACAAATGAACAAACTCATACTCATTATGTTGATCATAAGATTCAGAATGAACTGCTACACTTGCTTGCTTCTTGTATTAGGTCTGAAATTATCAAGAAAATAAAGAGCTCAAAGTATTTCTGTCATACTTGATTGTACCCCTCATGCAAGCCACCAAGAGCAAATGACTTTAATTATAAGATATGTGGATTCATCTTCAAGTCAAGTTTGCATAGAGAAGTCCTTTCTAGAATTTCTATATGTTAATGATACAACTTTTGAAGTGATAGAAAATGAGCTAAAACTTCCTGATATTGATATAAATGACGTTCGAGGACAAGGTTACGATAATGGAACAAATTTGAAGGGAACTCATCAAGGGGTACAAAGGAAATTTTTGGAAATAAATCCTAGAGCTTTTTATTCTCCTTGTGGTTGTCATAGTCTTAATTTAATACTTTGTGATATGGCCAAGACTTGTGGTGGAGCAAAAGATTTTTTTGGAATCATCCAACGCATCTATACAATTTTTGCCAATTCTACAAAGAAGTGGCATATTTTGAAAGAAAACATATCAGGATTGACTCTTAAGTCTGTGTCAGCTACGCATTGGGAGAGTCGTGTTGAAAGTGTTAAAGCTATTAGATTTCAATGTCCATACATTCTGGAGGCTCAACTTCAGGTAACCAATATGTTCATATTGATAATGATGTAATTCATTCAGGCTTTGACTAGATCCAACCATAACATTTATGAACTTTCTTTTAATTTCAGGTATCTAAAACTGATAGTGATCCTAAGGCAAGCAACGAGGCTCTAGGTTTGGCAAACAATGAACTTGGAGAGTATGAATTTATCGTGGCAATAGTCATCTGGTATGAGGTATTGTTTGCTATTAATTTAGTAAGCAAAAATTTGCAAACAAAGGATATGTTTAGTGATGTTGCAATTGAGAAAGTGAAAGGGTTTATTTCTTTCTTCGAGGGGTACAAACAAACTGGTTTCTTAGATGCATTGGAGATATCCAAATAAATTGCACTTGAGATGGATATTGATGCAACATTTCGTAAAAGGAGAGAAATCAAAAGAAACAAACAATTTGATGAGAACCGAGATGACACAAATATTGCCACACAGTCTGCAGAAGAATTATTTAGAATCAACAATTTTATACGTGTTGTTGATCAAGCAATTTCCTCACTCACAAGGAGATTTGAGCAATATGAAGGTTACCAGAAAATATTTGATTTCTTATTTACTTCTGAAACATTGCGTTCATTGGACAAGGATCGTTTGAAATCTTGTTGTGTTAATCTTGAGGCTGCTCTTATGAAGGATAAACAATCTGATATTGATGCTAGTGACCTATTTGTTGAGTTGGAGTTTCTTCAAAATTACATGCCAAAGAAAATATCGGATCCGTTGAAATTCTGAATTTTCTAAAGCGGCATGATTGTTTTCCCAATGCATGCATTGCATACAAAGTTGTGTTGACCATTGCTGTGATAGTGGCACTGGTAGAAAGAAGTTTTTCTAAATTGAAGCTATTTAAGTTCTATATGTGTACTACTATGACACAACAAAGACTCAATGATTTGGCCACAATAGCATTTGAGAGTGAAGTGCTGGAAAACATTGATTGTGAGGATATCATTGAATATTTCATTTCAAAGATATATTAAAAGAATGAGGATGTTCAAATAAATAGCAACCAAGAGTTGGATAGGTATGAATTTTTTATATACCAATTGTTATGCAAGACATTTTATTACATATGTTATTAATTTTTCCTATGAGATATATATACATTATAATTACTCGTTAGTTTTTTCTATGAGATAGGGCCCCAATTTTTAGTTTCGCATAGGGCTTCGGATTTTGCCGGCAGGGCCTGCTACTGTAAGAAAGAGTGTGGACTCTAGATTTTTTTTTTTGACAAAGTATAAGCGCATGTACACTGGGTAGCCCTAGACCTGCTACCCCGCAGGCCAGCTAGGCTCGGATGCCACCTTGGAACAAAAACTAGTGCCTCAAATGTGTCAGTGTAGCCTACAGAGGAGCCGATTGCTTCAGCGCAAAAGCTAGAAAGAAAGAGAAAATGAGACAGAGAGAAGGTGGTCCAACGCACAAACATGATCAGCATCAGTCTGTCCAAACTAAGATTAGCGATGGAGGATATAAAACTGAACCAAGCGTTTCATCACTTTTCATCTAGGCGTACGCATGGGGCAGCACCTAGGTGGTGCCTCCATTATACATGCCCTAATAATCTCTATCTGCCACTGCCAGGTCACGCGACCGAAAGCGACGGAATCCCCTATTTCCGCTTGCTACAGCAAATAGTCACACAAACGCACCAGATGGGCTGGCCAAGGATTTTATTGGGCTGGCCATTTAGCACTTCAGTGGTTCCGATTTTGGAAACCTTTTCGGTCAGTTTTTTAGTTTTAGGAAACTTCTAGAAGGTTTTTGAACCTTTTTTTTTAGTTTTCAGTTTTTTTTCAAAAACTATTTTGGATTTTTCAAAACTGCTCTAGGTTTTCAAAAAATGTTCTTCAAATACGAGAAAATTTCTTGCTTTAAAAAATGTTTCAAATTTAAAAAATTTATTGTTTTTCAAACTTCATTACTAAATTCCCAAAATGTTTCATATTTTCAGAAATTGTTCTTCAATTTCAAAAAATCATTTTTGCTTTGAAAAAATGTTCTGGATTTTCAAAAAATGTTCTGGATTTTCAAAAAATGTTATTGATTTTAAAAAATTATTCTTAAATTTCGAAAAATATTTGAAAATTGTTGTCGATTTAGAAATTTATATTTGATTTAAACATGTTTAAAATATTGTTCAGGCTTGCAACTTTGTTTACGATTCTTCATAATTGTTCTCGTTTTTAAAATTTGTTTCAAGATTTAAAAAATGTTCACGCTTTCAAATTTCTTCTCCGTTTGAAAAAATGTTCAAAATTCTTCCTGGTTCCAAATTTGTTTGGAGTTTTTCAAAATTGTGCTCCGTTTCAAAAATTTGTTCTCAAGATTCAAAAAATATTCAGGCTTTAAAAAATTGTCTACGCTTCCAAATTTGTCCAGGATTTTCAATAATTATTCTTGGTTCAATTTTTTCTCAAAATTCAAAAAATGTTAGTGCTTTAAAAATCTGTTCGCGCTTTCAAATTAAAACAATGTTCAAGTTTTAAAAACTTTTTTGTACTTCCAATTTTTTTTAACATTTTCTCAGAAATTGTTATTCAAAATTGCAAAATGTTTTTTGCTTCATATACAAAAAGAGAACGAAAAAGAAAATAAACAGAAAAAGGAAACATTTGTCCTTTTCTGTTTATTTCCTTTTTTTAATTAAGAAAATGTTCTAGTTTTCAAAAAATCATCTTCAAATTCGATTTTCTTTTTTGCTTCAAGTACAAAAAGAAAAGGAAAAAGGAAGAAAAACAATCCAAAAAATGAAAGGAAATAAGCATAAAAGAGAAAAAGAAACAAAAAATATTAGATTTTTTTGAAAAAACAAAAGCTGGGTCGGCCTAGTTAGGGCGAGCACCTGTGCGTTGCAGTTCTTCCCTGCTGCAATTAGCGGCAGCGCGGGAGGTAGGAGCTCCCGGAGGCGACCGGATTGGTCTGGAGGTCATGAGCGGCAATGGAAAGATTTTGTTTTTTGAGACACGCGAGCTGGGAGATATGAGGCGGCCTTTTTTTGTGACAAGATAGGAGACGGCATAGGAAGAGTTCCCTCGAAAGCCTCCCAGCGATCGCTCCCGCGCGTCGTCACTAGGCTTGTTTTCAGCCGCCGCCACGTGTCGCGATCTGAGCGTTCACTTCGAATTTTGTTTTTTTATCGCGTGCATTTTCCCTTTTTAAAGTGATTTTTTTTCTGTTTTTTTGGTGTTATGGTTTTTCACCGGTCTTTCATAACTTTTGAAAGAAAAAAAATCAATTTTTTTCACGAAAAATCATGTTTTCTGTTTTTTTTTACGCAAAAAGGTAATTTTTTTGTTTTTTTGCGAGAGGCGCATTTTTGTTTTCGTGAGAGGCACGGCCGTGCCTCCCAGAAAGGAAAATACATGTTTTTTTTGCAAGAGACACGGTTTTGTTTCTGCAAAAGACACGGTTTTGCATTGAGTCACGCCCGTGTCTCTCCCCGAAAGGAAAAAAACGTATTTTCTGTTTTTTTTTCACGAGAGATACGGTTTTGTTTCCGTAAAAGACACGATTTTGCCTTCACGAGAGGCATGTCCCAAAAAACGCGTTTTCTTTTTTTTCTATCGCGTGAGGCACGGTTTTTTTCTTCCGTGTTTTTTACAAAAAAAAGTTCGTCAAAACCTATTAACATGGGATCTAGTTTGAAGATCTCGATGCGAGAAAGCCAACGATGAAAACGGTTCGAGATTTGAACGCACGGTTTAATAGATAAAACGTTTTGAAAATATGGATCTACGAAAAAAGAAAAAATTACCAAATTACGACAAATGATATGCATGCAGTGTACCACTTATCACAATCTGTAAAGGTGGAAGTAATCGTTGGAAGACGTATTTGCTAACTATAATTTTGGGCGGCATATGCTGCTGGTTTGCTGTGCCCAGGCCAGTTGGGCTCTTGAAAATTGTGTAGGAACCCATGACATCCATCCCGCACTTTAGGCCCATAGTCCGATCCCATCCCCAATCTCACTCGCCCTGCCTCCAATACAACTCCGCCGCCTCCCGTTCAAAAAAAAAAAAAAAATACAACTCCGCCGCCTCATCTTCGCTGGCCTTGATCGCAAGCCAACCCCATATTTCCTTTAATCCATGGGCGACGGGGACGACAAGGTGATTCAACCAGCTGGAGCCACGGCCGTCCGGCGGTTTCTGAATCTGTTAGTGGCGAACCGCCCGGGCTGCATGTATTCGCTGCGCCGCTTCGATCTGTCCCGCAACCAGTTCTTCTACACTAGCAGGTATATGTGGACAAACAGCATGCTCTCTTCACTGGTCTGGAGGTGGTACTAGCTGGGAAGGGCAAGGGCAAGGGCAGCATCAACGGTAATAGGCTCCCTATGGTTAGACACAAGTCCAACCGCTGCAGGAATCTTGAGTCCAACTTCATCGAGTGTATGCTCTGATGTCTCCTCTATTTGCAAACGCAATATACGCCTAAAGTTTGCCATGGGAGGAAACTGGATTCGTTTGATTCAGGATGGGGGTAATAGGCTCCTTTAATGGACCTTGATCAAGCTCTCCACAAGAAAATCGGCATTCCATTGATTTTTTTTTGTCCTAAACTGTTAGCGAAAAATCACGACGATTCTTCTTCCAGTTGCCTATAGGCAGTATGGGAAGAAAATAAAAACATTCACAAATTTTACAGTGTTGAAAAATCGGCAAGAGAAGGATTTTCATATCCATGCTAAAAAAATCACCTATATGTTGAAAAAACTTGAGGTGATTTTTTTTCCATCGTGTAGATGATTAAATTGCCATGAAGAACAAATTATACTATTAATTCGGACAAAAAACAACGTAAAATGGGCAAAATATCACACTCCAAAAATGCCGTGGAAGAATAAACACCACATGGCTACATTTAGACCTTTGTCATGGCTAAAGAAAACAAGTAAATCATATGATATATTCCCTTTAAGACGCATGTCAAATCTTAAATCAAGACTAACATTTGAACCAAAAAAATATAAAAATGTTATTCCTTTGAATAACAGAGAAGGCTAAAAATTCACCTATATGTTGAAAAAACTTAAGGTGACTTTTTCGCCATCGGGTAGATGATAAAATTACCATGAAGAACAAATTGTACTATTAAATAAAAAAACAATGCAAAAGGGCAATAAAATTATACACAAAAAATGCCATGGTATATAACGAAGAATAAATTCCACATGGCTACATTTAGAACTTGGTCATGGTTTAAAAACAAGTAAATCGTGATGTTTTCTCTTTAAGACGCATGACAAATCATGAAACGGAACTAATATTTGAACCATAAACTATACAAAATGTTCCTTTGAACAAAAATGAAGGCAAAAATAAAATTTGCCAAATGGGACATGAACAAACGAAGCCGCATTGTACATATTTTTATCATGCTCTATTAAAAAAAGAACTGTTTCAAAACTAGTTTACCAAAAAGAAGAATTCATAATGATGGATGTGGTAAAAAGTTTACATGCTGCTATAGACATGAAAGGTGTAAACAAACATACTTTTTGGGACCATGTCAATTGTATTACTTTAAACATGGCCAACTTTTCTATTTAGGCCATGGGAAATTTTTGTCATGGTTGAAAAAGAAATCTTCCATGGTATAAATTTGTCATGTTATTGCAGTATGAATTACCATGATTCAAACAGAAAAATGGCATGCTCGGAGAAATAACTTTGCCATGGTTAAAATAGTAAATTTGGCATGCCTAAAAAAGTTAAAATTGCCATGCTCTAACTTACAAAAACGAAAATACTTCCATGCCACCCGGGATATATGCCACCCAGGTAGTCACCATATGAGGATCTTCGAGAAACGGTATGCCGATATCGGTGGAGTATGGGTTTGCCAGGTGGAATATGGGTTTACCACGTTGGTTTCTACTATGTTTAAGTCATTTTGGGCCTTCGAATACCAGATAATGTGCTGTCCACTATGTTCAGTTCTGGCATCATGGACGCGGAGATAGCTATCCTCTAGACCAACGTTTTTTTATGTCGGCAGTTGATATGCCAAATTCATTGATCAAAAGAGGGTGTTACAAGAGTCCACAGAAGAGAAAAACAGCGCAAAAGGACAGCGCAAAAATAAAAGAAAGAAAAAGATTCATGGACAGTACCACAAACCCAAGCTCTACCATCAATTGTGCCCACCATTGGAATCCATCGTTGGGATCTCCAAGGTGACGCTCCTCGGAGAAAATGATGTTGAGGACACTGTCGTCACCCGATCTCACACTGCCTGATCTTAGATTTTCATCCGGAGATCTCACGTCGTTGGTAGGAAGGGCAAACGGCTCCACAACAATACCTCTAAGGAGGGAGACGACATCCATAAATGCCGTTATTGCCGGCAACAACAAGGTCGATGCAAGATTTTCATCCGGAGTCGAGCCTTCCACCAACAATCCTTGGATCCGAGACCACCAGTGCCACTGAGCAACACGACCTAAGCAAACACTGCCAAAAACGAATCCGTCGAAGACGCATGGAGGAACTCACAAGCACACGCCAATCTGACCAGTCCGCACCACCGCTTGCAGGCCTTGGGCGACCAAGCTGAATCAGGCCATCCTCTACCTCCGTGCGCATATCTGGGCGAACCTCTGCACCGCAGTGCACAAGAAAGGTCGAGGAACAGCTGAACCTAGCGGGTTCGCACCGCCGCGCGCAGGACATGGGCGGGATCTAAGCCAAATTGCGTTGCTCGCACCGCCGCGCGCAAGAGCAACAGAAATCATGCTAGATCTCATCTGTGGGAGCCTCATACAACATCAGACAAACTGGATGGCACCTCCGCTCGAGGGAGCCGGACGTTGACGCACTTGAAGGAAAGACCACCACCAACCCCGACTCAACCGCTACTGCCTCCGCATGGCACAACGCAGTCGATCCACACGCGAAACGCAGCCATCGAACGCGTGAGCCGTGTCACCCGACTATCTCATCGGGAGCGGACAAACGACCAAATCTGGACAACCGCCTCCGCTCCAATGGTGCATCAGGCCTCCACGCGCAAGCGGCGCGCACGCCAGTACAACCCGCCTCGCCCCGCAACCATAAGTCGATAGAGGCCAGATCTGCCCCGGTCGGCCGCAGCAAATCCGCGCCCCGTGACCCCCTCGTGTCGAAGGCGCTCGCGCAGGCAGCCGCTCACCGCCATGGCGCGTTGGGCACCGCCGGACCGCGCCCAACCATTCACCGCAGCGTCCCCCGCCTTTGCCAGGCGCAGCTCGCCTCGCACGTAGGGAAGAAAGCCCGCCGCTGCTGACACGTCACGCTTGCGAACAACCGCCTGGCACCGCCGCCACTCACGGACCACCTCGCGTAGACGGGCCGCGCCCTTCTCCGTGCACGCCAACGACGTCCCGCCAGGAGCCCTGCCATGCCCCGCCGCCGTCGACGCAGCGTGGGTTTTGCCCGGCAGCGCCCTCCGACGACGGCAAGGGGGGAGGGTGGGATGTTGGTGGCGACGGCAGAGATTTTAGGGTTCTCCGGGGTGTTGCGGGGAGCGGCATGGGAGCTTTGTTCGGAACATAGTTCCGTCGTCCCCCAACGTGCTAATGCAGATACGCTTGTTGGGACCAACTTGTTTTTTATAAAGAGTCGATGAGCAAATCCGTGGATGTTCCGACGAGTCCAGGTAGCACCAACTGATTTGCCCTAACTACACAACCACACTAATGCCCATCACTCTCGAAAGAAATGAAACATCTTAACAGACAAATAAGACACACTGTTTCTGTACAATATAATAATGGATGTCGATCTAGAGCTAGTTCTTGGGCAGGAGCACGTCGCGGACCAGCTCGTGGAAGTTGATGTGAGACGAGCCGCCGGGCATGGCCGCCTTGACCGCGCTCTCCTTCCACTCCACCGCTCTCTTCCTCATGCTCTTGCCCTTCTCCCCTTCCATGATCTCCGTGATAAGTCCGGCGACGGCGTCACGCCGGACGTTGCTGTCGATCTCCATGCCGACGCCCCACTCGTTGCACTGGTACCTGCAGTTGGTCTGCTGGTCGGCGAAGAATGGCCAGCTGATCACCGGTACGCCGCCGCACAGGCTCTCGAGCGCCGAGTTCCAGCCGCTGTGCGTGAGGAAGGCGCCGACGGCGGGGTGGTTTAGCACCTCCTGCTGCGGGCACCAGGAGGCCATGAGCCCACGCCCCGCCGTCTCGGCCAGGAACTCCTCGGGGAGCATCGCGGCGTCGCCCTTGACGAGGTCACGGCGGACGATCCACATGAACTGCTTTCCGCTCTGCGCCAGCCCCCACGCGAACTCCACCATCTGCGCGCTGGTCATGACGGTGATGCTGCCGAAGTTGACGTACACGACGGAGCCGGGCTCCCTGCCTTCCAGCCACTGCAGGCATTCCTTCTGCTCCTTCCAGAGGCTGAGGTTGATGGCAGAGCGCGGCGTGGGCGGTTGCTCGTGCGTCAGCAGAGGGAGCGGGCCGAGCGTGTAGACCTTGGGAAGACCGAGCGCCTCCATGGCCTCCACCGCCTCGCCCTCCAGGTCGCCGAAGCTGTTGAGGATGACGGCGGATGCGCCGGCCGTGCGCTCCGTCTCCCTGAGGACGTAGCGCACCATGTACTCGTCCGGGTCCGTGGTGCGTATGAAGGACGGGAAGTCCCTGAGCCTCATGCTCCTCAGCCCCGGCACGTCCTCCACCGGTGTGTCAAGGTATTCATCGTTCGTCAGCAGCTCGGTGTCTGCACGCGCGTAAATAAAGACAGACGTTCAGACAAGAGCTTCGATCAGCAGGTGTCAATGGCCGCATCGAGTAGAAATGCTTTGACGCGCGCACTGACGGGGGAACAAAACAAAACAAAAAGCAGTACGTACGTACCTTTGAATGGGGCGAGGCCACGGCCGACGAGGAGGCGGTAGTGGCGGTACCCTAGGAAGCTGATGGCGCTGGCGGTCCAGAGCTGGACGTAGGGGAGGCCGAGCTCGGTGGCGGCCTCCATGGAGAACCCCATGGCGACGTCGGAGACGACGCAGGTGACGGGCGGGTGCCCGGTGGCGGGGTCGTTGAGCCGCGCGAGGAGGTTGCGGAAGGGGCCGAGGCAGGTCTCCGTGGTGGACTTGCAGAGCGCGGGGATGTCCTGCGTGACGTCGTCGTCTTCGGACGGCGGCAGGCCGTCGGGGATGGTGGCGAAGCGGAAGCCCGGGAGGCCGGCCACGGCGGCGGCGCCGCGGGAGCGGACGAGGCGTGCGTGGTTGTACTCGGTGTTGACGAAGGTGACGTCGAAGCCCCGGGCGTGGAGCAGCTTGGCCACGTTGAGCATCGGCGTGATGTGCCCCTGCGCCGGGTACGGCAGGCACACCGCGTGCGGCTTCCCGGCGGCAGGTCCCGTCGATCCCATCTCCTCCGCAGACGACTTCTTCTTGCCCTCCGTGCGCTTCGAGCTGGTCAGGATCGGTCGATGGCAACAATGGTCAATGGCTTCCTCCTGGCTGAACTCTCGTGGCCTTGGTTAGCTTGGGATCGATGTGAATTGGCTGCCTCGGCAAGAGCGTGGCAGTATTTATAGGCACGGCCTGCTCAGGGTACGTAGCACCCCTCCATTTTCTGGTAGTATCATATTGGCAGCCTAGCAGGGCTCTTGACAGTGAGGATCACCATTTTGTTATGAATAACGCAAGTGATGACGTCTAAGGATCGTATTGGTTGGATGAGTATATTGTTTTTTTTTATTGCAACATGGCTGCTTCGAGGATGGAGACTCCATGATCCTACGTACTCCTACCTCCACGGATGGCATAGCAGCCGTGTGTGATCATGTACGGGTCAGCGTGATGTCGGTACGCGCGCAACGGCGCCGCATGGACAATAGGCAGCCGGCCCGGCGAGCCGGCATGATCTCCAGCACTGGCCATGTGGCCAGTGCTATACGTGCGCGCTGAAATCGTCAGTGATACGAAAACCAAATTAGAGTAGGCCCCTTACTGTTACGGCTTTCACCATGCTTCGGTCCTGCTGGTCGTCGATCTGTCATCCACAGGAGCTTTGATACACCTACGTGACTATGCTACGAAAAGTTAGGCACAAGACTATTGTTTAATTAGATAGGAGTAATGTTATATCTGTAAAGACTTACTTAAAGATTTTAATACAAACTGATGTGTAGGACTGTGATTGATAATTGGGAGATGAAGGTCTCATCCCATTGAAAATCAGGGGAGATAAGAGTTAGTTTGAAACGTTAAGTAAACCTTTATAAGTTTTTATAGGTCTAGCATTATTGATTAGATAGCTTGCTCCCACCCTGCAAAATCAGAGGAGATTGGTTAAGATTCGGAAAGGAGATAACTGTTTTAAGTAAGCTTACGTAGATGTTTTTGTAGGTGTAACATTTTTGCATCCACGGTGGTTGTGTGCTTGGGTACGCTTTTACTCTCTTCATTTCTGAATAAATGACTTAAAAGTAACTTAACTTTTTATACTAAAGTTAATACAATTCATTATGGGAATGAGGGGAGTACAAAATTAGCTATGTCGATGGTTAGCAAATTTGTGCATCTCCTTGACCCGTAACATTGGGCTCCTCGCGTGTAGTTGCCATCAGCGTGGCCTCTCGCATGTCATGGGTTAGAGCATCTGCAACAACCACACTTCGCGCCGCGCCTAAAAAATGAGTTTGCCGCATGCTGGTCGCCTGGTTTTGCGCGTCACGCAGCGCTGGCTCCAACAGCCGCACTATAATGCAGCAGCGCGCGCCGCTCCAGCAGTGTCAAAAATGCAGCGCGCGCACAATTTTTTTTAATAAATAGATTGCATTAAATAAAAAAGATATAAAGTTATTTTACATAGATAGCAACTAGATAGGTAGTTCGAAAACATAGATAGATAGTTCGGTGCTAGATAGTTCGATAAAAAAAAAACTAATCCTAGTCGCTCCAGTCATCTGCACCACCATCATCGTCGGTGTCGTCGGAGGTTGACAGCCAGATGTCAAACCAACGTTCATCTTCTTCAGTGAAGAAGGACCTCCCGCCTGCATTGACGAGGTCGGCCTGCGCACACGCCAAAGCCTTCCGACGACGTCTGTCCAACCGCTCCTCGTGGCGCCGGCGCGTGTCCTCCTCGCGGCGCCGTTCCCAGTATTCCTGCTCGTAGGCGACGTCTTCCGGGTGGCGCCGGCGCCACTCCGCCATGACCCGCTCGTCCTCCTGGGCGACGAGGAGGCGGCGCTGCAGCGCAGTGTGGTCTGCACGGTCTTGCGGAGTTTAGACGAGGCGGCGGGGCCAGGTCTAACGCCTGCTGGAGCGTGCGGACGTCCGGGAAATTCATCTGCAGTCGCGGCCTGCCTAGGCGCCACGCCGCCGCGTCGAACGCGCGGGCGGCCTCGTGCGCCGTGTCGTAGGTGCCGAGGCTCAGTCGGAGATCGCCGGAGCGTATCTCGGCGTAGAACCCGCCGTTGGGGTGCTGGCGAACGCCGCAGTAGCCCGACGCAGAACGGCGGCGCGGCGGCATGGTGGCTCGTCGGCGGCGGCGGCGCGAGAGGCAGAGAGAACGCGGCGGCGGCGCGAGAGGCAGAGGGAGAGAGAACGCGGCGCGAGAGGCAGGGCAGCGCGCTGCCTTTTATGGGCGCGCGGGACGCGGCGCCGCAAAAATGGCGCGCGGGCTGCCGCCTTTGCGCGCACGCGCTAGCGGTTCCCGCGCGCGCGGTTTTCCCGCCCCCGCTGGAGCGCGCATTTCAGTCCCGCGCGCGGTAAACTGCCGTTTTTTAGCGCGCGCGCCTTTTTGCGCGGCTGTTGGAGATGCTCTTATGGGAATGAAAGAAAGGAGGCAACAACTCTCCGAACATAATGCAATTCGTTTTGATTGGATGAACACGAACTGGTGCCTGTGGTGTGAAAAATACAAGAATTGGGTCCACAACGACGGCTGCTGCATGCACGCTGTGAGAGCATCTCCAACCGCGCGCCCGGACAAGCCCTTCTTACGTCATTTTTTTTCTAACGGCGAGCGAAAAACGGTCTAGTCGTGACCCACGAGTCGGTTTTTTGCTGGTTAAGACCGAAATTGGTCCCGACGGTGCCAACCCGAACCCAGCGCACTCGATGCGCCCGGGAACGCACGCGGCAGGAAAAAACGACGCGTCACGCCCCCTGTCAGGCAAAAAAGGGCCGCCATTCGCCACCCACCGACCTACCGCCGCTACAAAGGCCATTTCCTCGTCGATGAACGTTGGGTTCGCCGCGGCTTCGCTCCCTCCTCCCCCCCCCCCGCGCTTCTTGGCGAGTTTTCCCGACGCTCCGGGCACGTACGCGGCTGCGCGTCCGGCACGCCCGCTAGGTGTTTGGCGATTTGCCTGATCGATGGACTCTGACGACGAGGAGGCGTCCGCGGCGCTACTGGAGGAGGAAGCCGATGCCGACACCCAGGATGAAGAGCACATCATGGTCCTCGCCTCTCTGGCTGGCCTGTTCGCGAGCGATGCAAAGCCGTGGCGAGGTGGCTCGGCATCGGGCCGACTGAAGGCAAAGTTGATGCATCGACTGGAAGGCTATTGCTTGCTCTATGCCGACTACTTCGCCGACGCTCCTCAGCACGACGATAAAGTATTCCGACGTTGTGACCGTATGAGCCGGAAGCTCTTCCTCGGGATTGTGAATTCCATCAAGGAGTTCGGCAGTCACTTCAAGTGCAAAAATGATTGCACCGACACACTTGGATTCACCTCGCTCCACAAGTGCACGACAGCTATGAGGATGCTTGCGTACGGAGCTCCCGATGATATTCTGGAAGACTATGGACGCATGGCCGAATCCACCACCATTGAGTGTTTCTACAAGTTCTGCAGGGCAGTGGTGACAGTTTTTGAACCTTAATATTTACGATCACTCAATGCTGAAGACACTTCTCGGACCCTAGTACAGAATGCACAAAGTGGATTTCCTAGGATGCTTGGAAGTATCGACTGCACGCATTGTAAATGGAAAAATTGTCCATTTGCTTGGCAAGGGATGTAGAAAGGCGCCAAAGGAGGTTGCAGTGTGGTACTTGAGGCAGTGGCCACACATTACTCTGGATTTGGCACTCCTTTGGTAGGCCAGGAACTCACAATGACATCAAAGTACTGCAGTGTTCGAATGTCTTTGCGAAGCTTGTTGAAGGTCATCCTCCTACGGTTAACTACGAGGTCAATGGGCACCAATACAACAAGGGATACTACCTAGCATATGGCATCTATCCGAAATGGTACACATTTGCGAAGAATATCTCAAATCCTGTACCAGGAGGCAAGCACTCCTATTCTGCCAAGCGGTGTGTGCTTGTTTTGATGATTCTATGGTTTTCTTTGATGAGTTTTTGCCATAAAAAAGTTGGAATACGGTAGATATAATGCAAAAATAAAATATGAATAGGGTTGCAACAATACTTATAGTAGTGGTTTGCTTTCTTATACTAACGGATCTCACGAAGGTTTTGTTGAGTTTTGTGTGATGGAAGTTTTCCACTTTTGGGTGATCTTATGATGGATGAAGGAATAAGGATTAGCAAAAGGCTAAGTTTGGGGATGCCCGAGGCACCCCAAGATAATATTCAAGAAGTAGCAAACAACTAAGCTTGGCGGTGCCCCGAGTGGCATCCCATCTTTCTTCTAACAACCATCGGTATTTTACTTGAAACTATATTTTTATTCGACACATATTATGAGTTTTGCTTGGACCGTCTTATATGATATGAGTCTTTGCTTGTTTTTCTTTGTGTTTTAAGTCTTGAATCCTTTTTGGACACACCTTTTTGAGAGAGCCAAAAATTATGCTATGCTTGCTCCTATGCTTCACTTAATTTTTAGAGCCATGGATTTAGTCTAGTACTTCACTTATATCTTTTTGAGCACGGTGTGCTTTGTTATTTTTGAATAAATGCTCTCATGCTTTCACTTAGATTTATTTGGGAGTTAGTAACTTTTTTTAAGAAATTATGTGTTGCTTCACTTAGATTATTTTGAGATAAAGAAAAATTATGCTCATGTTCTTCACTTAAATTCGTTTGAGCTTATCAAAAGCAGCATATGAAAATAGTCCCAAAGTGATAGATATCCAAGGAGGATATAATAAAAACTTTCATGAAGATCATTGGACAAAATAAACTTGATTCTTAGTAATGGTTTTGAGATATGAGGATATGATATGTGAGTCATGTTGATGAGTAATTGTGCTTTAGTAAGAATATTGATGTTAAGGTTTGTGATTCCCTATGCAAGCACGAAAGTCAATAGTTATGCAATGAAATTTATATCCTACTTTGTGGTGCATTATTCGGTGTTACTTATGCTTAATGCTTGGGCACAAGATTTTTCGTTTCTTGGTTGGTCGCTTCTCAATCTTTTTGCTAGCCTTCATTTTGCACTAAGTATGATCACTACTTGTACATCCAAAACCCTTTAAACCAGTTTTGCCATATGAGTCCACTATACCTACCTATATGGTAAGCAAATTTGCATGTCTCATCTCTAATTTTCAAAATAAATTTCTCTTTTGTGTTCTCTACCGCTCGCGAGGCGGTGAGGGGTGGCCAATATTTTCTGTGCTAGATGTGTTATTATCACGATGAGTGTTTATTCACTTGTCATTGCACGAGAGTACGACAAAGGTATTAGGGATGCCCAGTCCCGAAATGAAAAAAATGAATTTACTTTTTGTTGTCAAATAATAAATTTCTTGGAAATTGTTGGTATGGAGGGCACCCGTGGATACGGACAAGCCATGGAAAGTGTAAGTAATGGTGGAAAAGGGAATAAACTTTATTTTCTGTTTGCGAACCGCCTATGATGTATATAGCATGCGAAGTGTTGGGAGCTCTAAGTCGTTTTCATTGGTGGGAAAAGCATGCCTCCCAAAATGTTTTTATCTCTGAATTTTCGCTTTGAGCTCTAGCACCTCTACGAATCCCTACTTCCCTCTGCGAAGGGCCTTTCTTTTACTTATGCAATTTTTATTTGAATTTGAGTCTCCATCTTCTCTCATAAAGCACCAACTAAGGGGCACTATGATCGTATTTGAGCATTGGGTGTAGCTAATATTCGAGTGTGTTTCATGAATGGATCAATGATTGAGCATAATGGGTTAGGGATATGTTGCTTTAGTGTTAATATTCTGAAAGACATGGTTGCTTGTTGGTATGCTTGAGTATTAAAGTCTTCACGTCAAAACTAGACTATTGCTTTGAACCATATAAAAATCCAAATGTCCATGCTATAAAGGAAAAAAATGTGATGAACATGTTAGGCAACATTCCACATCGAAAAATCTATTTTTATAATTTACCTACTCGAGGACGAGCATGAATTAATCTTGGGGATGCTGATACGTCTCCAATGTATCTATAATTTTTTATTGTTCCATGTTGTTATATTATCATTCTTGGATGTTTTACAATCTTTATAGTCATTTTATATCAATTTTTTGTACTAACCTATTGACATAGTGCCCAGTGCCAGTTGCTGTTTTCTGCATGTTTTTTACATCGTGGGAAATCAATACCAAACGGAGTCCAAACGCAGCGAAACTTTTGGTGGATTTTTTTGGGCCAAAAGACATCTAGTGGGCGAGGAACGTACCTAAGGGGAGCTCTGTGTTGGAAATATGCCCTAGAGGCAATGATAAATAGTTATTATTATATTTCCTGTTTAAAGATAATTGTTTATTATCCATGCTATAATTATATTGAATGAAAACA
Source organism: Hordeum vulgare subsp. vulgare (assembly GCF_904849725.1). Classification (NCBI taxonomy): domain Eukaryota; kingdom Viridiplantae; phylum Streptophyta; class Magnoliopsida; order Poales; family Poaceae; genus Hordeum; species Hordeum vulgare. Next base: position 515,220,701 of record NC_058523.1, read on the forward strand.
TAGATACATGTGTGGATACATAGACACAACAATGTCTCTAGCAAGCCTCTAGTTGGCTAGCCAGTTGATCAAGGATAGTCAAGCTTTTCTGGCTATGTGCAAAGTGTTGTTGCTTGATAACTCGATCACATCATTAGGGGAATCATGTGATGGACTAGACCCAAACTATGAACGTAGCATATTGATCGTGTCGTTTTATTGCTATAGTTTTCTGCGTGTCAATATTTGTTCCTCTGACCATGAGATCATATAACTCACTGGCATCAGAGGAATGCCTTGTGTGTATCAAACGTCACAACGTAACTGGGTGACTATAAAGGTGCTCTACAGGTATCTCCGAAGGTGTCCGTTGAGTTAGTATGGATCAAGACTGGGATTTGTCACTCCGTGTGACGGAGAGGTGTCTCGGGGCGCACTCGGTAATACAACATCACACACAAGCCTTGCAAGCAATGTGACTAAATGTAAGTCACGGGATCTTGTATTACGGAACGAGTAAAGGTACTTGCCGGTAACGAGATTGAAATAGGTATGCGGATACCGACGATCGAATCTTGGGCAAGTAACATACCGAAGGACAAAGGGAATGACTTACGGGATTATATGAATCCTTGACACTGAGGTTCAACCGATAAGATCTTCGGAGAATATAGGATCCAATATGGGCATCCAGGTCCCGCTATTGGATATTGACCGAGGAGTACCTCGAGGCATGTCTACATAGTTCTCGAACCCGCAGGGTCTGCACACTTAAGGTTCGGCGATATTTTAGTATAGTTGAGTTATATGTGTGGTTACCAAATGTCGTTCGGAGTCCCGGATGTGATCATGGACGTTATGAAGCTTTCCGGAATGGTCCGAAGACGAAGATTGATATATAGGATGACTTCATTTGGTTACCGGAAAGTTTTCGGGCATTACCGGGAATGTACCGGGAGTGACGAATGGGTTCCGGAAGTTCATCGGGAGGGGGAAAACCCTCCCGGGGGAAGCCCAAAGGACTTATGGGTGGCGCACCAGCCCTTAGTGGGCTGGTGGGACAGCCCAATAAGGCCTATGCGCCATAAGCAAAAAAAGGAAAGGTGGGAAGGAAGAGAAGGACTCCACTTTCCAATCCAATTTTCGGTAGGATTGGAGTAGGAGTCCTACTCCTCCTCTTGGCCGGCGCACCTTGGGGGCTTGTCCCTCATGGCAAGTCCCCCCTCCCTCCTATATATACTCGTGATTTAGGGCTGATTTGAGACAACTTTGCCACGTGCAACTCAGATCTAGACACCATAGTTTTACCTCTAGATCGTATTTCTGCGGAGCTCGGCTGGAACCCTGCAGGAGTAGATCCTTCACCACCACCGGAGCGCAGTCATGCTGCCGGAGAACTCATCTACTTCTCTGTCTTGCTTGCTGGATGGAGAAGGCCGAGATCATCGCCGAGCTGTACGTGTGCTGAACGCGGAGGTGTCGTCCGTTCAGCACTAGATCGGAGCGGATCGTGGGACGGATCGTGGGACGGTTCGTGGGACGGTTCACGGGGCGGATCATGGGATGTGAGGATGTTCTACTACATCAACCGCGTTTCTTAAACGCTTCCCGCCGTGCGATCCACAAGGGTACGTAGATCCAAATCTCCTCTCGTAGATGTACATCACATGATAGGTCTTCGTGCGCGTAGGAAATTTTTTGTTTCCCATGCGACGTTCCCCAACAGTGGCATCATGAGCTAGGTTCATGCGTAGATGTAATCTCGAGTAGAACACAAAGGGTTTTGTGGACGGTGATTTTCGGTTTGCTTCCCTCCTTAGTCTTTTCTTGATTCGGCGGTATTGTTGGATTGAAGCGGCCCGGACCGACATTATTCGTACGCTTATGAAAGAATGGTTTCATCGCTCGACATGCAACCTCATTTCATAAAGATGACTGGCAGGTGTCGGTTTCTTCAACTTTAGTTGAATTGGTTTTGACCGAGGCGGTCCTTGGAGAGGTTGAATCTCCGTTGTGGTTTTTGCGTAAGTAAGATGCGATCTACTAGATACCCATAGCAGCCACGTAAAACTTGCAACAACAATTAGAGGACGTCTAACTTGTTTTTGCAGGGTATGCTTGTGATATGATATGGCCAATGACGTGATGTGATATATTGGATGTATGCGATGATCATGTTGTAATAGTTAATATCGACTTGCACGTCGATAGTACGGCAACCGACAGGATCCATAGGGTTGTCTTTAAACTAACGTTTGTGTCTGCAGATGCGTTTACTATATTGCTAGGACGTAGCTTTAGTAGTAATAGCATAAGTAGCACGACAACCCCGATGGCGACACGTTAATGGAGATCATGATGATGGAGATCATGGTGTGGCGCCGGTGACAAGAAGATCGTGCCGGTGCTTTGGTGATGGAGATCAAGAAGCACATGATGATGGCCATATCATGTAACTTATGAATTGCATGTGATGTTAATCCTTTTATGCACCTTATTTTGCTTAGAACGACGGTAGCATTATAAGGTGATCTCTCACTTCAATTTCAAGACGAAATTGTGTTCACCCCGACTGTGCACCGTTGCTACAGTCCGTCGTTTCGAGACACCACGTGATGATTGGGTGTGATAGACTCAATGTTCACATACAACGGGTGCAAAATAGTTGCACACGCGGAACACTCGGGTTAAGCTTGACGAGCCTAGCATGTGCAGACATGGCCTCGGAACACATGAGACTGAAAGGTCGAGCATGAATCATATAGTTAATATGATTAGCATAGGGATGCTTACCACTGAAACTATCCTCAACTCATGTGATGATCAGACTTGAGCTAGTGAAATTGGATCATGTACCACTCAAATGACTAGAGAGATGTAATTTTTGAGTGGGAGTTTAGCAAGTAATTTGATTAGTTAAACTCTAATTATCTTGAACATATTCTAAGTCCACTTTGAAAATATTTATGTTGTAGATCAATGGCTCACGCGATAGTCACCCTGAATTTTAATACGTTCCTAGAGAAAGCTAAGTTGAAAGATGATGGAAGCAACTTTGTAGATTGGGCTCATAATCTTAAGTTGCTCCTACAAGCTGGGAAGAAGTATTATGTCCTTAATGCTGCACTAGGAGACGAACAACCCACCGCGGCTGACCAAGATGCTAAGAACGCTTGGTTAGCACGCAAGGAGGACTACTCACTAGTTCAATGTGCAGTCTTGTATGGCTTTGAGCCGGGACTTCAACGTCGGTTTGAGCGTCATGGAGCATATGAGATGTTCCAGGAGTTGAAGTTTATCTTTTAGAAGAACGCCCGGATCGAGAGGTATGAGACCTCCGATAAATTCTATGCTTGCAAGATGGAGGAGAATTCGTCTGTCAGTGAACATGTGCTCAAAATGTGTGGGTACTCAAGCCGTCTAGCTGAGCTGGGGATTGAACTCCCGCAAGAGTCTATCACTAACAGAATTCATCAATCACTGCCACTAAGCTATAAGAGCTTTGTGTTGAACTATAACATGCAAGGGATGAACAAGTCACCCGGCGAGTTATTCACGATGCTGAAAGTCGCAGAGTCAGAACTTCGTAAGGAGCATCAAGTGTTGATGGTGAATAAGACCACTAGTTTCAAGAGAAACGACAAAGGAAAGAAGGGTAATTCAAAGAAGAGCGGCAAGCCTATTGCCAATCCGACGAAGAAACACAAAGCTGGACCTAAGCCTGAAACGGAGTGCTATTATTGCAAGGGTATGGGTCACTGGAAGCGCAACTGCCCCAAGTATCTGGCTGATAAGAAGGCGGCCAAGGAAAAAATCAGGTATATTCGATATACATGTTATTGATATGTACTCAACCAGCTCTCGTAGTAGTGCCTGGGTATTCGATACCGGTTCTGTTGCTCATATTTGCAACTCGAAACAGGAACTGCGGAATAAGCGAAGGCTGGCGAAGGATGAAGTGACGATGCGCGTGGGAAATGGTTCCAAGGTTGATGCAATCGCCGTCGGCACAGTTTCACTTCAGTTACCATCAGGATTAGTTATGAACTTAAATAAATGTTATTTAGTGCCTACGTTAAGCATGAACAGTATATCTGGATCTTGTTTATTGCGAGACGGTTACTCGTTTAAGTCACAGAATAATGGTCCTTCTATTTCTATGAGTAATATCTTTTATGGTCATGCACCCAATGTGAGTGGATTGTTCATATTTAATCTTGATAGTGATAATACACATATACATAACATTGATTAGAGTTAACAATGATAGCGCCATGTTTTTATGGCACTGTCGCTTAGGTCATATTGGTGTAAAACGCATGAAGAAACTCCATACCGATGGACTTTTGGAGTCACTTGACTTTGATTCACTTGACACGTGCGAACCATGCCTCATGGGCAAGATGACTAAAACTCCGTTATCCGGAACAACGGAGCATGCAAGTGACTTGTTGGAAATCATACATACCAATGTATGTGGTCCGATGAGTGTGGAGGCACGCGGTGGATATCGTTATTTTCTCACCTTCACCGACGATTTGAGTAGATATGGTTATGTCTACTTGATGAAGCACAAGTCTGAGACGTTTGAAAAGTTCAAGCAATTTCAGAGTGAAGTTGAAAATCATCGTAACAAGAAGATCATGTTCCTACGGTCTGATCGTGGGGGTGAATATCTGAGTTTCGAGTTTGGTGCTCACCTAAGACAATGTGGAATTGTTTCAGAGTTGACACAGCCTGGAACACCAAAGCGTAATGGTGTGTCTGAACGTCGTAATCATACTTTATTAGAGATGGTGCGATCTATGGTATCTCTTACCGATTTGCAGTTATCGTTTTGGGGTTATGCATTGGAGACAACTGCATTCACTTTAAATAGGGCACCATCAAAATCCGTTGAGACGACACCATATGAACTGTGGTATGGCAAAAGACCAAAGTTGTCGTTTCTTAAAGTTTGGGGATGTGATGCTTATGTCAAAAAGCTTCAGCATGAAAAGCTGGAACCCAAAGCGGAAAAGTGCGTCTTCATAGGTTACCCAAAAGAGACAGTTGGGTATACCTTCTATCTCAAATCCAAGGGCAAAGTGTTTGTTGCTAAAAACGGAGCTTTTCTTGAGAAGGAGTTTCTCTCAAAAGAATTGAGTGGGAGGAAGATAGAACTTGATGAGGTCGTCGAACCTCTAATTCCTCTTGATGGTGGCGCAGGGCAAGGGGAAACCCCTGTTGCTGCAGCGCTAGTTGAGGAACAAGTTGATGATGATGATCATGAAACTTCGGATCAAGTTATTGTGAGACCTCGCAGGTCGACAAGATCACGTACTACTCGTGAGTGCTACGGTAATCCTATCTTAATGATTATGTTGTTGGACAACAATGAACCTGCGAATTATGAAGAAGCAATGGTGGGCCCTGATACGTCTCCAACGTATCTATAATTTTTGATGGTTTCATGCTATTACCTTGTCAAACTTTGGATGTCTTGCATGCCTTTTATTTATTTTCTGGGACTAACTTATTAACTCACTGCTAAGTGCGAGTTCTTGTTTTTTCCATGTTTTTGACCCCTTTCAGAGGAGATTTTGAAACAAAGTCCAAACGGAAGAAAATCCCCGAAAATATTTTTTCTGGAACAGAAGAAGATCGAAGGACTAGGGAGCCAAGCCAAAAGAGGCCCAGGGGCCCCACAAGCCCCCACCCCGCGGCCAGGGGGGCCGCGCCATCCAGACTTGTGGGCCCCCTGACATAGATCTTGCGCCTATATATTCCCAAATATTCCCAAAAAAATCAAGAGACGATCGCAATTACTTTTCCGCCACCGCAAGCTTCTGTCTCCCCAAGATCCCATCTGGGGCACGTCCTGGTGCCCTGCCGGAGGGGAGATTCGGACACGGAGGGCTTCTTCATCAACACCATGACCTCTCCGATGATGCGTGAGTAGTTCACCATAGACCTACGGGTCCATAGCTAGTAACTAGATGGCTTCTTCTCTCTCTTGGATCTTCAATACAAAGTTCTCCATGATCTTCATGGATATCTATCTGATGTAATCTTCTTTTGCAGTGTGTTTATCGAGATCCGATGAATCGTGGATTTATGATCAGATTATCTATGAATCTTATTTGAGTTTCTTCTGATCTCTCTTATGCATGATTTCATATCCTTGTAATTCTCTTCGAGTTGTGGGTTTTGTTTGGCCAACTAGATCTAAGATTCTTGCAATGGGAGAAGTACTTGGTTTTGGGTTCATACCGTGCGGTGACCTCACCCAGTGACAGAAGGGGTAGCGAGGCACGTATCGTGGTGTTGCCATCAAGGGTAAAAAGATGGGGTTTTCATCATTGGTTTGAGATTATCCCTCTACATCATGTCATCTTGCTTAAAGCGTTACTCTGTTCTATATGAACTCAATACACTAGATGCATGTTGGATAGCGGTCGATGTGTGGAGTAATAGTAGTAGATGCAGAAAGTATCGGTCTACTTGTCTCGGACGTGATGCCTATATGCTAGATCATTGCCTTAGATATCGTCATGACTTTGCGCAGTTCTATCAATTGCTCGACAGTAATTTGTTCACCCACCATGATATTTGCTATTATGAGAGAAGCCTCTAGTGAACACTATGGCCCCCAGGGTCTACTCCACCCCATATTTTCAGCCTTCCACTTTTTACTTCGTTTCACTTTCCGCCTTCAGATCTCACTTTGCAAACAATCTTGAAGGGATTGACAACCCCTTTTAAGTGTTGGGTGCAAGCTTGTTTGTGTTTGCGCAGGTACTTTGGACTTGACGAGGCCCTCCTTCTGGATCGATACCTTGGTTCTCAAACTGAGGGAAATACTTATTGCTCCTGTGCTGCATCACCCTTTCCTCTTCAAGGGAAAAACTGACGCAAACCAGAGAAGTAACAAGAAGAATTCCTACGCGCCAGGGAAGGACTTTTGTTGCCGCAGGAGAAGAATTTCTGGTGCCGTTGCCGTGGAGGAGGATCAAGTCAAGAATAGTATCCCGTCAACGTGCCAATTTCTGGCGCTGTTGCCGGGGAGGAAGATCAAGTCAAGAACTCATCCAAGTAGGTGTCGCAAACTCATCTCTTGCATTTACTTTGTTTGCCAGTTGCCTCTCGTTTTCCTCTCCCTCACTTCACCAATTTGCCTTTTTCGTTTGCCTTTTCGTTCGCCCTTTTCTCTCGCTTGCTTTCTGTTTGCTTGTGTGCTATGTGCCTTCAATATGCTTGCATCTTCGCTTGCTGAAAATCTAGTGATATGGATCCCCACCCACTTGCTAATCTCTTTAAGAGATCCACTTATGTGGAACCAATTGCTAGCGAGTTGAGTGCACTTGACTTTCTTTATGGAGTTTTGCTTGAGATGCGTGAATCTGAAAATCGTGATTAAGAAATTTATGAAATGATTCACGAGGGCTCCTTGAATGAAAAGCATGATTGCAATGATTTCATTATAAATTTTATTAATGACAATCATGCTAAAAATATGCAAAACCCTAAGCTTGGGGATGCTAGTTTTGCTATGTCCACTACTCGTTGCAATGATATTTGCAATAATATTGAAAGTGGGTTTGGAGAAGTCATGACTTTAGTTGATGATAATCCCACTATTTTTGAAGAGCGTCAACTTTGCATGCATGTGGATCATGAAAAGAATATCCTTTGTGATAGCTATCTTGTTGATTTTGATTATGATCCTACATGTAATTGCTATGAGAGAGGAAAATATGGTGGTAGAAACTTTCATATTACCAAATTACCTCTCGTTATATGGAGATTGCTATTGTCACTTTCTTCTTCCTTGCATATGGAAACTATTGGTTGTCTTGACAATCTGTTTTCCTATAAAATGCCTATGCATAGGAAGTATGTTAGACTTAGATGTGATTTTCATATGCTTTATGATGCTCTCGTTGTGCTTCAATTCTTGTCTTTTGTGTGAGCATCATTGATTTATCAATGCCTAGCTAAGGGCATTAAACAATAGCGCTTGTTGGGAGGCAACCCAATGAATTTATCCTTTTCTTTCTGTTTTGTTACGTCCACAGTTTCATAATTCTGTTGTGATTGTGTTTTTTGCGTTTCTTTTTGTGTTTGAGCCAAGCAAAACCTTTATGACTAGTCTTGGTAATGGTTGTTTGATCTTGCTGGAAAAAGACAGAAACTTTTCGCTCACGAGATGATTTTTAATTTATATTAAGAAAGAGATTTTGAGTTGATTCTTTTTGCTGCTGATTGATATGCTTTTTCCCCAGACCGTCGTAATGTTTCAGATTTTTTGAGGTACCAAAAGTATACGAAGTATACAAATTGCTACACACTGGTCTGTTTTTTGACAGATTTTGTTTTTGTTGAGTTGGTGGCTTGTTTTGATGAAACTATGGTTAGTATCGGGGGTACTAGCCATGGAAAAGTGAGAATACAATATCCCATCATCAATATAGATGGAATTCAAGTTTTCTACAGTACCAAAAGAAGTGGTAGTTTGTTTTCTTGTACTAATGTTATCACAAGTTTCTGTTTAAGTTTTGTGTTGTGAAGTTTTCAAGTTTTGGGTGACGTTCTGATGGACAAAGAGATAAGGAGTGGAACAAGCTCAAGCTTGGAGATGCCCAAGGCATCCCAAGCCAAATTCAAGGACACCAAAAAAGCCTAAGCTTGGGGATGCCCCGGGAAGGCATCCCCTCTTTCGTCTTCAATCCATCGGTAACATTACTTGGACCTATATTTTTATTCACCACATGATATGTGTTTTGCTTGGAGCGTCTTGTATCGTAGGAGTCTTTTATTTTTGTTGTGCCACAATCATCCTTGCTGCACACCTTTTTTGAGAGAGAGAGACATGCACTCATCGTGATTTTGCTAGAATGGTCATAGTGCTTCACTTATATCTTTTGAGCTAGATACTTTTGCTCTAGTGCTTCACTTATATCTTTTGAGCTAGATACTTTTGCTCTTGTGCTTCACTTATATCTTTAGAGCATGGCGGTGCGTGATTTGGTAGTTGGCTTATGCTATGAAAGTAGTCCCAAATGTGCTAGGTACCCAAAGAGGATGCAAAAACCTCCATCTTCATGTGCATTGAATAGAAAGAGAAGTTTTGATTCCTCTCAATTAGTTTTGAGACGTGGATTCGGTAATATTGAGAGTTATGTTAGTAGGGTGTTGTGAATCTAGAGATACTTGTGTTGGAGTTAGTGATTCCCGTAGCATGCACGTATGGTGAACCGCTATGTTAGGAAGTCGGAGCATAATTGATCTATTGATTGTCATCCTTTGTGTTGAGGTCGGGATAGCGCGATGGTTAACACCTACTAACCGTTACTAATAAAAACTTCCGTAATAAGTATATGAGTTCGTCATGACTAATGTGATCCCATGGTATAGATGCACTTTCACCTTCCACCATTGCTAGCCTCTCTAGTGCCGCGGAATTCTCGCCGGTGCACAAACCCACCAAATTCCTTCCTCAAAATAGCCACCATACCTACCAACTATGGCATTTTCATAGCCATTCCGAGATATATTGCCATGCAACTCCCACCATTCCGTCTCATGACTTGTGCCGTCACTCTCATATTGCCATTGCATGATCGTACTAGATCGTTGCACATCCCGGTACACTGCCGGAGGCATCTCCTATGGAGTCATCATCATTGTGATCTTTGAGCTGTGAGTAAATAAAAAATGTGATGGTCATCATTATTAGAGCATTGTCCCATGTGAGAAAAAAGAGAGGCCAAAGAGCCCAAAAACAAAACAAAAAAGAGAAAAGAAAAAAAGAGAGGCCTAAGAGCCCAAATAAAAAAAGGGAAATGAGAGAAAAAGATAGAAGGGACAATGCTACTATCTTTTTCCACACTTGTGCTTCATGTTAGCACCATGTTCTTCATGATTGAGAGCTTCTTGCTTTGTCACTACCATATGGTAGCGAGAATCTTTGTTTTATAACTTGGCTTGTATATTCCAATGATGGGCTTCCTAAAAATTGCCCTAGGTCTTTGTGAGCAAGCAAGTTGGATGCACACCCACTAGTTTTCCTCTTGAGCTTTCACATACTTATAGCTCTAGTGCATCTCTTGTATGGTAATCCCTACTCATTCACATTGATATCTATTAATGGGCATCTTCATAGCCTATTGATACGCCGAGTCAGTGTGACCATCTCCTCCTTTTTGTCTCACAACCACCACCACACTCTATTCCACCTATAGTGCTATATCCATGGCTCGCGCTCATGTATTGCGTGATAGTTAGAAAAAGTTTGAGAAAGTAAGAGTGCGAAAACAATTACTTGGCTAATTCCGGGGTTGTGCATGATTTAGATTAGTTGTGTGAGGATGATGGAGCATAGCCAGACTATATGATTTTGTAGGGATAACTTTCTTTGGCCTTGTTATTTTGAAAGTTCATGATTACTTTGCTAGTTTGCTTGAAGTATTATTGTTTTCATGTCAATAGCAAACTATTGTTTTGAATCTTACGGATCTGAACGTTCATGCCACGTGAAATAAGTTGCAAAGGACAACTATGCTAGGTAGCATTCCACATCAAAAATTCATTCTTTATCACTTCCCTACTCGAGGACGAGCACGAGTTAAGCTTGGGGATGCTTGATACGTCTCCAACGTATCTATAATTTTTTATGATTTCATGCTATTATCTTGTCAAACTTTGGAAGTTTTGCATGCCTTTTATTTATTTTCTGGGACTAACTTATTAACTCAGTGCCAAGTGCCAGTTCCTATTTTTTCCATGTTTTTAAACCTTTCAGAGGAGATTTTGAAACGGAGTCCAAACGGAAGAAAATCCCCGAAAAGATTTTTTCTGGAACGGAAGAAGATCGGAGGACTTGGGAGCCAAGCCAGAAGAGCCCGAGGGGCCCCACAAGCCCCCACCCCGCGGCCAGGGGGGCCGCGCCATCCAGGCTTGTGGGCCCCCTGGAGGTCCCCTCACCTAGATCTTGCGCCTATACACTCCCAAATATTCCCAAAAAAATCAAGAGACGATCGCAATTACTTTTCCACCGCCGCAAGCTTCTGTCTCCTCAAGATCCCATCTGGGGCACGTCCTGGTGCCCTGTCGGAGGGGATATTCGGACACGGAGGGCTTCTTCATCAACATCATGACCTCTCTGATGATGCGTGAGTAGTTCACCATAGACCTACGGGTCCATAGCTAGTAACTAGATGGCTTCTTCTCTCTCTTGGATCTTCAATACAAAGTTCTCCATGATATTCATGGAGATCTATTCGATGTAATCTTCTTTTGTGGTGTGTTTGTCAAGATCCGATGAATTGTGGATCTATGATCAGATTATCTATGAATCTTATTTGAGTTTCTTCTGATCTTTCTTATGCATTATTTCATATCCTTGTAATTCTCTTCGAGTTGTGGGTTTTGTTTGGCCAACTAGATCTATGATTCTTGCAATGGGAGAAGTACTTGGTTTTGGGTTCATATCGTGCGGTGACCTCACCCAGTGACAAAAGGAGTAGCGAGGCACGTATCGTGTTGTTGCCATCAAGGGTAAAAAGATGGGGGTTTCATCATTGGTTTGAGATTATCCCTCTACATCATGTCATCTTGCTTAAAGCGTTAGTCTATTCGTCATGAACTCAATACACTAGATGCATGCTGGATAGCGGTCTATGTGTGGAGTAATAGTAGTAGATGGAGAAAGTATCGGTCTACTTGTCTCGGACGTGATGCCTATATGCTAGATCATTGCCTTAGATATCGTCATGACTTTGCGCGGTTCTATCAATTGCTTGACAGTAATTTGTTCACGCACCGTGAAATTTGCTATTATGAGAGAAGCCTCTAGTGAACACTATGGCCCCCAGGGTCTACTCCACACCATATTTTCAGCCTTACACATTTTACTTCGTTGCACTTTCGGCCTTCAGATCTCACTTTGCAAACAATCTTGAAGGGATTGACATCCCCTTTGAAGCATTGGGTGCAAGCTTGTTTGTGTTTGCGCAGGTACTTTGGACTTGACGAGGCCCTCCTTCCGGATCGATACCTTGGTTCTCAAACTGAGGGAAATACTTACTGCTCCTGTGCTGCATCACCCTTTCCTCTTCAAGGGAAAAACCAACGCAAACTAGAGAAGTAACAAGAAGAATTCCTACGCGTCAGGGAAGGACTTTTGTTGACGCAGCAGGCCCAGATTCCAACAAATCGCTGGAGGCCATGAAGTCTGAGATAGGATCCATGTACGAGAACAAAGTGTGGACTTTAGAAGTACTACCTGAAGGCCGCAAGGCTATTCAGAACAAATGGATCTATAAGAAGAAGACAGACGCAGACGGTAATGTGAGCGTTTATAAAGCTCGACTTGTGGCAAAGGTTTTTTCACAAGTTCAAGGAGTTGACTATGATGAGACTTTCTCACCGGTAGCGATGCTTAAGTCTGTCTGAATCATGTTAGCAATAGCTGCCTTTTACGATTATGAAATCTGGCAGATGGATGTCAAAACGGCGTTCCTTAACAATTTTCTTAAGGAAGAGTTGTATATGATGCAACCCGAAGGTTTTGTCGATCCAAAGAATGCTAACAAAGTATGCAAGCTCCAGCGATCCATTTATGGACTGGTGCAAGCATCTCGGAGTTGGAAGAAGAGCTTTGATCAGGTGATCAAAGCATTTGGGTTTATACAAGTGGTTGGTGAACCTTGGATTTACAAGAAAATGAGTGGGAGCTCTGTGGCGTTTCTAATATTATATGTGGACGACATATTGCTGATTGGAAACAACGTGGAGATTTTGGAGAGCATAAAGGATTACTTGAATAAAAGTTTCTCTATGAAGGACCTAGGAGAAGCTGCTTACATTCTAGGCATTAAGATCTATAGGCATAGATCAAAACGCGTGATAGGACTTTCACAAAACACATACCTTGATAAAGTTTTGAAGAAGTTCAAAATGGATCCGTCCAAGAAAGGGTTCTTGCCAGTATTACAAGGTATAAAATTGAGAAAGACTCAGTGCCCAGCAACTGCGGAAGATAGAGAACAAATGAGTTCCGTGCCCTATGCTTCAGCCGTAGGTTCTACCATGTATGCAATGTTGTGCACTAGACTAGGCGTCAGCTTGGCCATAAGTATGGCAGGCAGGTTTTAGAGTAATCTAGGAGTGGATCACGGGACGGCGGTCAAGAATATTCTGAAGTACCTGAAAAGGACTAAGGAAATGTTTCTCGTGTATGGAGGTGACAAAGAGCTCGCCGTAAAAGGTTACGTCGACGCAAGTTTTGACACCGATCCGGATGACTCTAAGTCACAAACCGGATACGTATTTATTCTTAATGGGGGTGCGGTAAGCTGGTGCAGTTCCAAGCAGAGCGTCGTAGCAGATTCTACATGTGAAGCGGAGTACATGACAGCCTCGGAGGCCGCAAAGGAGGGTGTTTGGATGAAGCAGTTCATGACAGATCTTGAAGTTGTGCCAAGTGCACTCAATCCATTGTCTCTGTTATGTGACAACACTGGTGCCATTGCCTTAGCAAAAGAACCAAGGTTTCACAAGAAGACCAGACACATCAAACGACGCTTCAACCTCATCCATGACTACGTCGAAGGAGAGGACGTGAATATTTGCAAAGTGCACACGGATCTGAATGTAGCACACTGATGTCCCACAAGCGTATGGGATCACAACAGTTTTCGAGGGTAGAGTATTCAACCCAAATTTGTTGGTTCGCATGACGGGAAACGAAAGAATATTCTCAAGTATTAGCAGATGAATGTGTCAGATTCAACCACACCTAAAAGATTAGTGTCTGTAAGCAAAGTATCAGTAGCAAGGTAGTATGATAGCAACGGTGCCAGAAACGATCTTTTGACGGCACACTATTCCTAACTGTTGTATCAATGGCGCCAGCACGTTGACGGGGGATTATTCTTGAGAAGAATGCTTCCCCGGCTACGGCTCCAGAAAAGTCTTGCAACAATTAACAACGGAGTAGCAAGGAACAGCAGTAGCAGTAGCAGCAAAGTAACAAGTAACATCAGTAGTGACACCAGCAGCAAAGTGGCCCAATCCCTTTTGTAGCAAGGGAGAAGCCTAGACAAAGTAACATAGTGAGAACCAGTAGTAAAAGACTCGTAGGCAGTGAATCGGTGATGGATGAGTATGACGGATATGATTCATCATGTAACAGCTATAACACGGAGAGATAAGTAACTAGCTCCCGTTCGTCAATCTAATGTAGGCATGTATTCCGTATGTATTCATACGTGCTTAGGGAAAAGAACTTGCATGACATCTATTGTCCATCCCTCCCGTGGCAGCGGGGTCCTAATGGAAACTACGGGATATTAAGGTTCTCCTTTTAATAAAGAACCGGACCAACGCATTAACACTTGGTGAATACATGAACTCCTCATACTATGGTCATCTCCGGGAGTGGTTCCGGTTATTGTCACTCCGGGGTTGCCGGGTCATAACACATAGTAGGTGACTACAACTTGCAAGATAGGATCTAAAACACACATATATTGGCGACAACATAATAGGTTCAGATCTGAAATCATGGCACTCGGGTCCTAGTGACAAGCCTTAAGCATAGCCAAGTAGTAGCAACATCAATCTAGAACATAGTGGATACTAGGGATCAATCCCCGTGAAGAACTAACTCGATTACATGATAGATCTCATCCAACTCATCACCGTCCAGCAAGCCTACGATGAGATTACTCACGAACGATGAAGAGCATCATGGAATTGTCGATGGAGAAAGGTTGATGATGACGATGGCGACGATTTCCCCTCTCCGGAGCCCGAAACGGACTCCAGATCTGCCTCTTGGGGAACGTCGCATGGGAAACAAAAATTTTCCTACGCGCATGAAGACCTATCATGGTGATGTCCATCTACGAGAGGGGATTTCCGATCTACGTACCCTTGTAGATCGCACAGCAGAAGCATTAGTGAACGTGGTTGATGTAGTGGAACGTCCTCACGTCCCTCGATCCGCCCCGCGAACCGTCCCACGAACCGTCTCGCGATCCGTCCCACGATCTAGTGCCGAACGGACGGCACCTCCGCGTTCAGCACACGTACAGCTCGACGATGATCTCGGCCTTCTTGATCCAGCAAGAGAGATGGAGAGGTAGATGAGTTCTCCGGCAGCGTGACGGCGCTCCGGAGGTTGGTGGTGATCTAATCTCAGCAGGGCTCCGCCCGAGCTCCGCAGAAACGCGATCTAGACGAAAAACCATGGAGGTATGTGGTCGGGCTGCCGTGGCAAAAGTTGTCTCAAATCAGCCCTAATAGCTCCATATATATAGGAGGAGGGGAGGGGAGGCTTGCCTTGAGACTCAAGGAGCCCCAAGGGCTGCGCCACCAAGGGAGGAGGAGTCCTCCTCCAATCCTAGTCCAACTAGGATTGGAAGGTGGAGTCCTTCTCTCCTTTCCCACCTCCTTTTTTTTACTTTTCTCTTTGATTTTCTATCTATGGCGCATAGGGCCTTCTTAAGCTGTCCCACCAGCCCACCAAGGGCTAGTGCGCCACCCCCAATGCCTATGGGCTTCCCCGGGGTGGACTGCCCCCCCGGTGAACACCCGGAACCCATTCGTCATTCCCGGTACATTCCCGGTAACTCCGAAAACCTTCCGGTAATCAAATGAGGTCATCCTATATATCAATCTTCGTTTCCGGACCATTCCGGAAACCCTCGTGACGTCCATGATCTCATCCGGGACTCCGAACAACATTCGGTAACCAACCATATAACTCAAATACGCATAAAACAACGTCGAACCTTAAGTGTGCAAACCCTGCGGGTTCGAGAACTATGTAGACATGACCCGAGTGACTCCTCGGTCAATATCCAATAGCGGGACCTGGATGCCCATATTGGATCCCACATATTTGAAAGTGCGTTATATCGACTAGAGGGGGGGGGGGGGGTGAATAGGAGATTTTTAGAATTTCATCACTGAGGAAATTCCTTTTGAGGAAATTCCTCACTGATGACTAACTTACAGCGGAAACAGTAAAGGATCAGACGTGCAAACGTTCACAACAGCAGTATTACAGAGTGAAGAATGTGAAAACAGATTGCACATTAAGCAGGCACGCAGAGTACAGATGATGATTAACTATAGTGAAGAATTTGGGGTTGAGGAAATTCACAGAAAGTATTCAGCAAATTCTTCAAACAGTCACAGTGAAAGTCATCAACACACAATAGAAGAAAAGTAAAGAGTTGAGGAATTAGAACCCGTTTCTCAGTGAAGATTGTTGTTGATGACCCAGTTCCAACTGCTGTGACAGTTGTACATCTGGTTTGGAGCGGCTTGGTATTGAAACCAAAGGACACCCAGTCCCGGGACACACAGCCCCTACCGTATTCTCCTTGAGCTAAGGACACACAGTCCTCGCTCAACACTCGTGGTAAGTCTTCAGGGCAGACTTCCAAACCCTCACAAACTTGGTCACCCGACGATCCACAATTGACTGTTGGAAAGCTTTAGACCATGACGCCTAACCGTCTGGAGGATGCATAGTCCTCAAAGGTAAAAGGCTTCAGTCCCACACAGGAACAACTTCTTCAGTGATGCTCAATCACTGGGTTTGGTTTGTGGTTTCGGTGGGTGGTGTATTTCCTCACTGAAGATTTACTCTCGAAAGCTCCGAGGAATTTGGGTTGCTCTTATGACAAGTGTCAGTTTCTAACGGAGCAGCCAACCAGCTAGTGGTTGTGGGGGTGGCTATTTATAGCCTCGGAGCATCCCGACATGATTTGACACTAATGCCCTTAAATAATATGATCGTTGGAGTGGATAAGACCAGTGACTTGGTGTGGTTATCAAAACGGTCGGAACCCTCAACTATGAGAGTCCTCATGTCACTCATATTCCTCACTTGAGGCTTTTGATAGGATTAGGATTGGGTTGAGCATCATGAGGAAATTCATTCCATAGTGTAACTTCGACCCCCTTTAAAAGTACGGTGTTCTTATTCGTCAAATGTGAAGAAAGTGAAACAGAAAACGTAAATCTTCACGCTTCAATTTCTTCAGATCGATTTTCTTCAGGAACCACCGGTCTTCTCAATATCAGTATCTTTATGAGGAATATCAATTTCATCGCAGATTCCCCGCGATTCATTTCTTCAGCTTCAGACCAATTTCTTCAACTGAAGACATATATTTTTAGGGGTTGATACTCTTCAAATATCTCAAACTCCTCAATGACTTATAGATCCTGTGTACACTTATAAACACATTAGATACTTAACCTATAAGTCTTCAAACCACCAAAATTACTAAGGGGCACTAGATGCACTTACAATCTCCCCCTTTTTGGTGGTTGATGACAATTAGGTTAAGTCTTCAACAGGGATCAAAAATATGAAGTGTAAATACTCATTTGAGGAATTTGAGAACAAGATTTAGAGAGACTCCCCCTGAAGCTGTGCATACCTTGAGGATTTTGCTTTTATAGCACATGCACATTGATGATTTATATCATGGAGATCTCCCCTGAGTCTTGCAAATCATGCATACATATAACATATCATATGAATAAAATGAAGATGCATGATGGCAAATGGTATCTGACGAATTCCAGCATGTGTGTATTAAAACTTGAGAAATATGCATGCGAAGAAAAACGTTCAAAAGCGTCAGAGTACCATCGGGCTTAAGTTACAACTCATTACATAAAACTTCAGAAGAGCCAAGAGTTTGTAACTTAAATATAGTTTATAAGCCCCAAAAATATCCCGCTTGAAGACTAACTCTCGAGTTTCTCCCCCTTTGTCATCAAATGACAAAAAGGGACAAACTGAGGACTAACGCCCGTGAAGTCTTCATTTCTTGACAGTTGATGAAGAGCCGTGACGCTTCTTGGGGGTAGTATTATTCCTTGGGCCGGTTGCTGTGTCTAGTTGTTCCTCATCAGATTCAGCGGTGCGGAATGAAGAAAAGGAGCCGTCTTCAAGGTCTGGCACTGGAATGGGCCTAAACTTCTTCTTGGCAGGCCATGACCAGTCAAAGTCTCGCTCAAAGTCCATTTCTTCAAGCTCAGTCTGAGTCTTCAGATGTGCAAGTGTAGCCCAGGTGCAATCGAAAACCTCATGCAGATAGTGATGATTAATCTTCATAGAGTTCTGAGTTTCAGTGAGGGTTTTCACAATGGCACCAAACTGGCATTTGACCCATTTGTGGTTGCGATCCACCTTCTGGTGAAGACTGAGGAGGAGCTCTCTAGTGTTCAACACACGAGGAGGAAATGGGCTTGCTGGACGAGTCTCAGTATCGTCTCACGAAGAATATGCTTCTGGCTCTGTGAACTGGCCATCAAGGGGCCTGCTTCCTTCTTCAATCACAGATTTTCCTTTTCCTTCAATGGGCTCAAAAGTCTTCTTGTTGACCCGGATAGGAGGCATATACCCAACATGGTTTTGACAATCAGCGTGAAAATTGATGCCTGTCCTTGTCCTGATGAATCTCATGATCCACGGGGCATATATCTTGTGATCACAGGGGCACATGGCATTGTCGGCCAAAGTCCTCAAGAAGAAATCATGGATATTAATAGGAATACCGTGAATGATGTTGAAGAGGATATTCTTCATGAGGCCTACAACATCTTCTTCATCGTCATGGCCTTGGATTGGCGCGAGCACACTGCAGAGGATTCTGTAGACAGACCGGGGTGTGTACTTGAGCTCATGGACGAGGAATGTGGTTCTTGAGGGTTTTGCTGCAGCCAAAGGCTTCATGAGGACTTCCATCATTCCATTTGGGAGCTCATGCTCACCATAAAGCTTCACTACCCCATCTGAGGGAATTGGTACGGGCAGTTCTCTGAGGAGTTCAGAAGCAGGAGCTTTGTAGTGAGTATTTTGGGACATCCAATCAAACACCCAAGTGTTGATGTCATCAGCGTTGCCAGATATGTGCAGAGTGTCATAGAACTGAAGAATGAGCTCGCTATTCAAGTCTGATATGTCTGAGCACACAGGGAGCAAACCTGCATCGTGAAGTACACTGAGGATTGGTTCCATGCAAGGTATTGCTTCAAGCTCAACATGAGGAATGTGCCGGTGCTGGAATATCTTGTTGCATCCACAGAGCACAGAGGAATAGTAGTTCATCTGAGTCCTTTTCCAAAACTTCAGATGCCTCATTTGAGGCTTGTCATAAGGGTTCTCTCCGATGAAATACATGCGTTCTTCAAAGAAATCTTCTTTCTGAAACTTTGGACGCTTGGAGAATGGTTGGCGCTGAACTGGCTTAAGATTTTGCTGAGGAATGGGGAAGGAGACAACAATGGCAGTCTCTGGGTTGAGCACAATGAATTCATTGTCTTGGGCGGGTACATTTTCTTTAGCTTTTTCTTCAAGGTGAGGAATTTCATCAGCTGGTACTTCATGCTCAGGAGATGATGCTTGCTCTGGCTGAGCCTCAGGCTGAGGAATTTCCACTTGTTTCTCATTTGGAGGAGTTGGGTCAGCTTGTTCCTCATCTTGAGGAGTCTTCTCAGAATGTACAATTTCATCAATCTGAGGATGTTCAGCTTGTTTTTCCTCAGCTGGCTTTGTGGCAGAAGCAGTTTCATCAGCTGGTGTAGCTGATGTTTGAGCAGTCTCTGTGTGAGGAATAAGAGGTTGAGGATTGTCGTCAATCTGAATTTCCTCATTAGTGTGTTCCTCAGAGGCGACATCCTTCATTTCCTCATCTGCCCTTGTAGCTGGGTCATCAATGACGACCATCTCATAGGAAGGGGTGACATTGAGAGGCACTGGGTCCAGAGGAGCAGTTTCTTCAGTTTCTTTGAGGCGCTTTGCCTGTGTCTCTTCTACTGCCGAGGAGGCTTTTCTCTTCTTGGCTTCCTTTTCAGCAGCCCTTGTTTTCTTCGCGTCTGATGCAGACGGAATTATCTTCTTCACCTTTGAAGCTTTTGGTGAAGGTGTTCTTTCTGCAGATTCTTCAGCTGGTAGTGAGGAACCAGCTGGAACAGAGTCATCAGCCTGCTTTGATGAAGCAGTTGGATCAGGAGCACTCTCATCAGTGGTTGCAATTTCATCAGTTGCAGTTTCCGTGATGATTTCTTCAATGGCCGGTTCATCAACACGGCGCTCTTGGTGTTCTTCCTTAGCTTGAGGAGTTTCCTCCTCATCAGGAGATGCATCTTCTGGCTGCTCAACCAAGGGCTGAGGAGTTGGTGCTGGGGGTGCGGCTCTCTTGTTGTAGTCATCAACAGCACTAGTGGCTAGCTTGATGAAATTGCTCTTGATGCTTTTGCGATCTGACAGCTTGGCGTACTTGTCAGTCAGTACTTGCAGCTCTGCCTGGGTTGACACCAGTGCATCAGGAGTCAGTTTGAGGAGATTCTGCCTGAGGAATTTCTCCTTTTTGGCCTTTGCAACCTTTGCCTGCCTGGCCTGCCGTTCTTTCCACTTGGCTTCATTTATGAAGGTGGCCACCATGTGGCTGATGCCAGGAGGAAGTTTCAAATCATCAGTAGGAGTGTTTGGATCCTCATACCAGATATTGATGTAGTCAAGGAGGACCTTGGGATCCATGGCCAGAGGAATAGCACTGCCTGATGCTTGTGCTACCCTTTCTTGCTTGTTTCTGATGATGGCTTGCAGGGTTTCATCATCATATTCATCACTTCCTTCTGATGCAGATGGGACTGCGATGATTTTGCTGGGGCTGGGCAGAGGTGCAGGTTCAGCAGTTGTCAAAGTCTTCACAAGAGGTGTTGAAGACTTTGTCTCCGAGCTAGTTGCAGCTGGGAGTGAGGAGCTGGAGCTGGCGGTCGTAGGCTTCACGACATGCTTCGGTACTGGGGTTGGAGCTGAGTATTTTGATACTGAGGAGATTGGTGCTGAGGGCTTTGGCGCTGATGGTTTTGGTGTTGAAGGTTTTGGTAATGAGGGTTTTGGTGCTGAGGGTTTTGTGACAGAAGTCTGAGCAAACTTCTCTTGAGGCTTTGGAGCCTTTGGCTTTGATGGCGCATACTGCATTTGAGGAATCTCTGAGCCTGAGGTTTCTGCAGCTGAGGAATGAGCAGCATCGGAGGCAGCAGCTGAGGATTCATTGAATTTCCTTTCTGCAGCTTCTGCTTGCCTTTTGAGCTTGGCCAGATGCTTTTCCTTTTCATTTGGATAGTCATCAATGGTCTTGAGGCTTGATGGATGTGCTACTTGATGATCCTCAAGCGGGGCCCTTCTGCCAGGAGGCTTCAAAGCGAATTTCTTCGCATATTTGGGAGTCACAAACCTGTACTCTTTCCATTCCTTCGCCCATCGGCGTTCAATCTTTTGGAGCCGTATTTTCTCTTGGCCATTGTCTCATGTTCATCAGGCGTGCAATAGTCCAAGTAAATGTCCTCAGGTATATCAATAGCTGTGTTTTTCTCAAGCTTCTTTCCTCCCTTCTGTTTTCTGTCTTCCTCCATTTTCTTCAGTTGAGGATTTTGCTGATGATTTTGAACTCGTGAGGATTCTGATGAGCCTTGAAGAGTTTCTTCCAAAAACGCTGCAAATGAGTTAATGTGATGAGAACCGAGAGATTCATCAGCTGACATGTGTGTACCTGTGAACAGAGTATGGTTGCGAGGAATTTGGAGAGGTCATATGTGTTCTCAGATTTGAGGAAAATGAAAAAGTTTGACAGTTTGAGGAATATAACCAGTGGTTGAGGAATTTTCCTAAGCATACTGTTCTTGGGTTCCAGAGTTGTACAGATCTGAAAATTCGCACAATTGAGGAATCTCGTGATAGTCTTAGATGCTTAGCATAGTTCATCAATGATTGTGGTGATATGTAGTGTTCGAAGAATCATGTGTGCATCGTATCTTGGGGAAAAACAGATTTCACATAGAAGATGTAAAATTTCAGATCTAATCTGCTGTAAAAATGGGATATATTTACCGTGGAAGGTGCGTACGAAGAACACAGAAAGTAGTGTTGGAGAGGCTCTTCGTTCGAGTGTCCAATGCACCCTAACTTGGCGACAGAGGACGTCTACGGCGGCGGCGGACGAAGATGATCTGACTCCGGCGTGGTTCTGGCGACGAAGAGGTCGAGGCAGTGAAGCTCTTCCTCACCGGCGGCAAGACTACCAGCGGTGGCGCTAGGGTTCGGTGGAGTGTGCTGTGGCAGGAGAGCGATGAGGCGAAGAAGAGGATACCGAGGGAGATAAGGACATATTTATAGCCCAAAAGTTACTGTTTGGCGCAAAAATTTCGGACCAAATAGCCCCTGCCTCTACGTCTCCGCAGGACACATGTAGCTCCCGTATGATGCGGTGGAGATAGTGGAGATCGTGGTTATCCGATCGTGGGAAGTGGGGGTTCAGTTACTGTGTCTTTAAAGAAACAATTTTTGAAGATTTGAGGAATTTCGTTACAAAATCATCAGCTGACAAGGACGCAGTTAGGATTTTGAACAAAGTTTCAAATAGAACGCATATGAAGAATTGAATAGACTGGATAAGTATAGCATAGAGGGAAAGTGGGGTCCGATCACATTCACTTAGCAGAAACATCAACTTGAAGAAATAGCAATAAGTGAATGCTGTTGAGGACTAGAAATCACAGTCTACCTAGTCAAATGAAAGTCATCAAGTGTTTTCTTTTGAAGATTTTGTAATAAATCATCACAATGAAGAACAACTGTTTTGAAGAAAAACGCATTGTGAGGAAATTGATCATTTGATGAAAAACAACTTGAGGAATTTCACATAGGGCGGTGGCGTTACCCACCATATAAGAATGTTGATTACAGACGCCGCGTACAATTGTCGTAAGGCCGTGAGAATCAATTTCTTCGTTAATTTCTTCACATTCAGAGTGACATTCTTCATCAGTTGAAGAAAATCGATTCATCATGTGTTGCACATCTAAGTCATCAACTTTGCATAAGTGTTAGGATGTGTGCATGTTTTTACAAAACATTTGAAGACTCTAAGATATTTAGCTGACATCGCAACTTGCAAAACCTTTTCTCATCCAAGGGCTTAGTGAAGATATCTGCTAGTTGATCATCAGTCTTCACATGGTCGATGAGGATATTGCCCTTGAGGACATGGTCTCGAAGAAAATGATGACGAATCTGGATGTGCTTGGTCTTCGAGTGCTGTACTGGGTTGCATGCAATCTTGATAGCACTCTCATTGTCACAGTAGAGAGGTACATTCTTCATGTTGATGTCGTAGTCCTTGAGGGTTTGCTTCATCCATAGCAACTGAGCACAGCAAGAACCAGCAGCAATGTACTCAGCTTCGGTAGTGGAGAGTGAGACGCAGTTCTGCTTCTTTGAGGACCAACAAACTAGTGATCTTCCAAGGAAATGACATGTGCCAGAAGTTGACTTGCGATCCACACGGTCACCAACATAGTCACAATCAGAATACCCTACCAGATGAAGATTGGAGCCCTTGGGATACCATAATCCTAGTGTTGGTGTGTGAGCTAAGTATCGAAGAATATGTTTCACAGCCTTATGGTGTGATTCCTTCGGTTTTGCTTGAAAACGTGCACACATGCAAACACTAAGCATTATATCTGGCCAAGATGCACATAGATACAATAAAGAGCCAATCATAGAACGGTATACCTGCTGATCGAAATCTTTACCATTTTCATCAGTGCCGAGGTGGCCGTTAGTAGGCATTGGAGTCTTGGCACCTTTGCATTCGTGCATGTCGAATTTCCTCAGAACATCCTTGAGGTATTTCTCCTGTGATATGAAGATTCCATTGCTTTGTTGACGAATTTGAAGACCTAAGAAGAATTTCAGCTCCCCCATCATGGACATATGATATTCCTCACTCATCATGTAGGCAAATTCATCACTGTATCTTTTGTCAGTACAGCCAAATATAATATCATCGACATATATTTGACACACAAATAGCTCATTATCATAGGATTTAGTGAAAAGAGTTGGATCGAGTGAACCAGGTTTGAAGCCTTTCTTCATGAGGAATTCCTTCAATGTATCATACCATGCCCGAGGGGCTTGCTTGAGACCATACAGAGCCTTTTTGAGTCTGAAGACTTTGTCTGGATTCTTTGGATCCTCAAAACCTGGAGGCTGAGCAACATATACTTCTTCCTCAAGCTTACCATTGAGGAATGCACTTTTCACATCCATTTGATATAAGGTGATGTTATGATGATTAGCATAAGCAAGTAATATTCGAATAGCTTCAAGTCTAGCAACAGGTGCAAAAGTTTCATCGAAATCTATTCCTTCAACCTGGGTGTAGCCTTGGGCTACAAGTCGTGCCTTGTTCCTCACCACTTGACCGTCCTCATCTTGCTTGTTTCGGAAAATCCACTTGGTGCCGATGATGTTGTGCTTGCGAGGATCTGGTCGTTTGACGAGCTCCCATACGTCATTCAACTTGAATTGAAGAAGTTCGTCTTGCATAGCTTGAATCCACTCCGGTTCCACAAAAGCCTCAACAACTTTGGAGGGTTCTGAGATGGATACAAAAGAAAAATGCCCACAAAAGTTAACTAAGTTCGAAGCTTTTGAGCGAGTGAGAGGACCTGGCACGTTGATGTCGTTGAGGATTTTGTCAAGTTCTACTTCATTTGCAATCCTCGGATGAGCTGGTTGAGGATTTTGTGTGGGCTAAGGAAGTGGTTCTGGTGCAATTTCCTCAGGAGCATCTTCTTGATTTTTATGAGTGATTGTGATCGTTTCTTCACCAATTTCCTCAGTGGGGACAATGTCTTCAGTAGGCTTGAGCTTTATTGCTTCCTCAGGAGACAGCTTATCTGGATCAGAAGGCAATTTCTCTCTTTGCGAGCCATTAGTTTCATCGAACCGCACATCTACAGTCTCAACAACTTTGTTGTGATAGTTGTTGAAGACTCTGTAAGTGTGCGAGTCCTTTCCATAACCGAGCATAAAACCTTCATGTGCCTTAGGTGCAAATTTTGAGCTATGGTGAGGATCTCTAATCCAGCATTTTGCACCGAATACTTTGAAATAACTTACATTGGGTTTCTTGTCAGTGAGGAGTTCATATGAGGTTTTCTTGAGGAATTTGTGAAGATATACCCTGTTGATGATATGGCATGCAGTGTTGATTGCTTCAGGCCAAAAGCGACGAGGAGTCTGATATTCTTCAAGCATGGTTCTCGCCATTTCAACCAGAGTCCCGTTCTTCCTTTCGACGACACCATTCTGCTGAGGAGTATAAGGAGCAGACAATTCGTGAGTAATACCAAGTTCATCAAGATAATCATCAAGACAAGTGGTTTTGAACTCGGTTCCATTATCACTCTTGATATGTTTGATCTTGATGCCAAAGTTCGTCGAGGCCCTTGAAGAAAATCGTTTGAAGATTTCCTACACTTCAGTTTTATACACTATGATATGCACCCAAGTGTATCTGGAATAATCATCAACTATGATGAAGCCATATAGAGATGCTGCATTGGTTAGTGTGGCATAGTGAGTAGGTCCAAATAAATCCATATGAAGCAATTCGAATGGACGTGTAGTGGTCATGATGGTTTTGGAGGGATGCTTGGATCTGGTCATTTTCCCATATTCACAAGCACCGCAGAGATGATCCTTGAGGAATTTGACTGATTCGATGCCGATGACATGCTTCTTCTTCGCGAGCGTGGGCAAATTCCTGATGCCTGCATGACCTAGTCTTCGGTGCCACAACCATCCTTCTGAGGTTTTTGCTAGTAAGCAAGTGGCTGGTTGAGGACCTGTAGAGAAATCAACAATGTACAAATCCCCTCTTCTTACACCTTCGAAGACTTTGCATCTGTCAGATTCCATGATGACTACACATCTATATCTACCAAAGATAACAATCATATCAAGATCACAAAGCATTGAGACTGACATAAGGTTAAAACCAAGGGATTCAACAAGAATCACTTTGTCCATATGCCTATCCTTGGAAATAACCACTTTGCCAAGTCCTAGTACCTTGCTTTTACCTTTATCAGCATATGTGATTTGCTTCAGAGGTGATGGAGTTAGTGGCATATTCATCAGTAAGCTTTTATCACGAGTCATGTGATGTGTGCAGCCACTATGAAGAACCCACTCAGTATTCTTGGGTTTGTCATCCTGCAGATGAATTAGTACTGCTTACCATCTCATATGCTTCAGATTTGAAGAATATGATACTAATTTCATCAGATCAGTAATTTCATCATAACAGAAATGTAAGGACGTGTGAAATATTTCTATTTCATTAATTATTAGCTTGCGTCCTATCTAGAATTTCCTCAGGTCTCCAGCAAATTCTTCAGATGATGATTTTCATCTGGAGACCTGACCTGCAGAAGTGATTAGTTTGATTTCTTCACCACCCACATCTGAAGGGGTGGCAAAGCGTTCATCATCCTGCGAGCACCATATGAGAAAGGTGGCATTGAAGCTAATGCACTTCTTTTAACAGTAGGGGGATTAAAGTACTCATATGAATATGCAGAGAAATGGTTTGAGGATTTATGAACATAATGATTTGAGGAGTAACGCTCATATTCATATTCCTTGTAGTTTCCCTGCATGTTAGACGCATAAGCACGGGTACGAGCATAGTTTTGACCAGTTGAGGATTTTGATCCTCTTGAAGATTTTGGTCCTCCTGAGGAATTTGATCTGGGGTTTAGATTCTTCAGTGGTGGTGTCATGAGGACATTCACCTGAAGATTTTCAAGACAACTTTTGGGAACCCAGATTTTCCTCAGAGGAGGGCCATTCCTGCAGTTAGTTCCAACATATCGAGCAAATACTTCACGAGATTGATTTTTGAACAGTTTATAGTTGGAATGAAATGACTCATCCGAGGAATAGGATAGTTCACATGAAAAGCCAGTTAGATTAGATGGATCAAAAGGAGGCCCAGTAGCAGCAACCCATGAGGTTTTGGGATACTGCTCAGGTTTCCAATAAGATCCATCAGCATTTAGTTTCCTCTCAAAGGCAATTCCTTCTTTCCTCGGGTTCCTGTTCAAGATCTGCTTTTTGAGCACATCACAAAGGGTTTGATGTCCTTTGAGGCTTTTGTACATGCCTGTCACGTACAATTCCTTCAACCCTACATTTTCATCAGTAAAATTTGTGTTTTCCTCAAGTGAGGAAATAGACACAACAGGTGCAGTTGAAGAATTTGTAGCAATGGCAGCATTTGAAGATTCTGGTGAGGAATTAGCAGTTTCGCGTTCAATGCATTTAAGACATGGAGGAATAAATTCAACTTGACTAGCGCTGATCTGTTGAGCTAGTAATGAATCATTTTCCATACGAAGATCATCATGAGACATCCTCAGCTTCTCAAGATCAAGCTTCCTTTGAAGAAATTCATAGGAAAGCTTCTCATGATCAGTGAGGAGTGTATCATAACGATCCTGAAGATTATCAAATCTAGACTGAAGACTTTTCAAGTCATCAGTGAGGATTTGGGTAAGGTTCATTTCATCATTCAACAGATCATCACTCTTGTCTAGCAGTTTCTGAAGCTTTTCTAGAGCAGTTTGTTGTTTAGTGGCAATGGTAGCAAGTTTACTGTAACTGGGTTTCTTATAATCATTAGGTTCACAGTCACTTGAATTGAGGAGGAGGCATTATTTGATACCTTTGAACCTTTTGCCATGAAGCAATAGGTTGGAGCGATGTCATCAGCATAGTCATCAGTATGGATGGTGCAATCATTTTCTTCAAGATTCAAGATTGACTTGCTGACGAAAGTGGTTGCTAGTGCAAGACTAGCCTGTCCTGATTCTGAGTCTTCATCAGAACCCTCTTCTTCATCACATTCCTCTGATTCTGCCTCGGAGTCCATTTCCTTGCCAATAAGTGCCCGAGCCTTTCTGAAACTGGTCTTCTTGTGCGATGAGGGCTTTGAAGATGAGGATTTTGAAGATTTCTTCTTCTTCTTCAAGTCATCAGAACTGCCATCCTTGTATTTCTTCTTCTTTGATTCCTTTCCCCAACGGGGACAATCAGCAATGTAATGACCTGATTTCTTGCACTTGTGACAGGTTCGTTTCTTGTAGTCCTCAGATGAAGATTCTGATTTCCTCATGTCTCTTCTTGAAGATTTACCAAACTGACCACGTCGTGTAAATCTCTGGAATTTCCTCACGGGCACAAGATCCTGTCCAAATTCTTCAGGGTCACAAATGATGTCATCTGTGTCGTCGTCTTCAGATGAGGAAATTGCTCTAGCCTTCAGTGCACGTGGTCTGGAATAGCTTGGTCCATATAGATCTCTCTTTTCTTCTAGCTGGAATTCATGAGTATTCAGCCTTTCTAGTATATCGGCTGGATCAAGCATCTTGTAATCTGGTCTTTCTTGAATCATCATAACTAAAGTATCAAATGAAGAATCCAAAGATCTCAGCAGTTTCTTCACAACTTCGTGATCAGTGATGTCTCGAGCTCCCAGTGCTTGCAGTTCATTTGATATGTCAGTGAGGCGATCAAAGGTGTCTTGGCAGCTTTCATTGTCATGTCTCTTGAAGCGATTGAAGAGATTGCGAAGAATATCAACACGAGAGTAACGCTGGGTTGATACTCCTTCATTTACCTTGCACAGTCTCTCCCAGATCAGTGTTGCAGAGCCCAAAGCACTTACTCTTCCAAACTGGCCTGGGCTCAGATGGCCACAGATGATGTTCTTCGCTTGAGAATCGAGTTGCTTGAATTTCTTCACATCAGCTGCGGTGACACTGGCAGAGATAATGGGGACACCATTTTCCACAATATACGAGAGATCATTATCAATAGCTTGTAAATGCATTTGCATTTTGTTCTTCCAGAAGGGAAAGTTCTTTCCTTCGTAGGTAGGACATGCTGCAGTCACCTTAAACATGCCTGCAGTCGACATAACTAAAACTCCAGGTGGTTAAACCAAAATCACACAGAGCAAGGGAGTACCTTGCTCTAATACCAATTGAAAGTGCGTTATATCGACTAGAGGGGGGGTGAATAGGAGATTTTTAGAATTTCATCACTGAGGAAATTCCTTTTGAGGAAATTCCTCACTGATGACTAACTTACAGTGGAAACAGTAAAGGATCAGACGTGCAAACGTTCACAACAGCAGTATTATAGAGTGAAGAATGTGAAAACAGACTACACATTAAGCAGGCACGCAGAGTACAGATGATGATTAACTATAGTGAAGAATTTGTGGTTGAGGAAATTCAGAGAAAGTCTTCAGCAAATTCTTCAAACAGTCAAAGTGAAAGTCATCAACACACAATACAAGAAAAGTAAAGAGTTGAGGAATTAGAACCCGTTTCTCAGTGAAGACTGTTGTTGATGACCCAGTTCCAACTGCTGTGACAGTTGTACATCTGGTTTGGAGTGGCTTGGTATTGAAACCAAAGGACACCCAGTCCCGGGACACACAGCCCCTACCGTATTCTCCTTGAGCTAAGGACGCATAGTCCTCGCTCAACACTCGTGGTAAGTCTTCAGGGCAGACTTCCAAACCCTCACAAACTTGGTCACCCGGCGATCCACAATTGACTGATGGAAAGCTCTAGACCATGACGCCTAACCGTCTGGAGGATGCACATTCCTCAAAGGTAAAAGGCTTCAGTCCCACACAGGAACAACTTCTTCAGTGATGCTCAATCACTCGGTTTGGTTTGTGGTTTCGGTGGGTGGTGTATTTCCTCACTGATGATTTACTCTCGAAAGCTCTGAGGAATTTGGGTTGCTCTTATGACAAGTGTCAGTTTCTAACGGAGCAGCCAACCAGCTAGTGGTTGTGGGGGGTGGCTATTTATAGCCTGGGTGCATCCCGACATGATTTGACACTAATGCCCTTAAATAATACGATCGTTGGAGTGGATATGACCAGTAACTTGGCATGGTTATCGAAACGGTCGGAACCCTCAACTGTGAGAGTCCTCATTTCACTCATATTCCTCACTTGAGGCTTTTGATAGGATTAGGATTGGGTTGAGCATCATGAGGAAATTCATTCCATAGTGTAACTTCGACCCCCTTTAACAGTACGATGTTCATATTCATCAAATGTGAAGAAAGTAAAACAGAAAACGTAAATCTTCACGCTTCAATTTCTTTAGAACGATTTTCTTCAGGAACCACCGGTCTTCTTAATATCAGTATCTTTATGAGGAATATCAATTTCATCGCAGATTCCTCGCGATTCATTTCTTCAGCTTCAGACCAATTTCTTCAACTGAAGACATATATTTTTAGTGGTCGATATTCTTCAAATATCTCAAACTCCTCAATGACTTATAGATCCTGTGTACACTTATAAACACATTAGATACTTAACCTATAAATCTTCAAACCACCAAAATCACTAAGGGGCACTAGATGCACTTACAATATTCTACGAAGATCTTATCGTTTGAACCTCAGTGCCAGGGATTCATATAATCCCGTATGTCATTCCCTTTGTCCTTCGGTATGTTACTTGCCCGAGATTCGATCGTCAGTATCCGCATACCTATTTCAATCTCGTTTACCGGCAAGTCTCTTTACTCATTCCGTAATACAAGATCCCGCAACTTACACTAAGTCACATTGCTTGCAAGGCTTGTGTGTGATGTTGTATTACCGAGTGGGCCCCGAGATACCTCTCCGTCACACGGAGTGACAAATCCCAGTCTTGGTCCATACTAACTCAACGAACACCTTAGGAGATACCTGTAGAGCATCTTTATAGTCACCCAGTTACGTTGCGACGTTTGATACACACAAAGCATTCCTCCGGTGTCAGTGAGTTATATGATCTCATGGTCATAGGAACAAATACTTGACACGCAGAAAACAGTAGCAACAAAATGACACGATCAACATGCTACGTCTATTAGTTTGGGTCTAGTCCATCACATGATTCTCCTAATGATGTGATCCCGTTATCAAGTGACAACACTTGCCTATGATCAGGAAACCTTGACCATCTTTGATCAATGAGCTAGTCAACTAGAGGCTTACTAGGGACAGTGTTTTGTCTATGTATCCACACATCCACTGTGTTTCCAATCAATACAATTATAGCATGGATAATAAACGATTATCATGAACAAAGAAATATAATAATAACTAATTTATTATTGCCTCTAGGGCATATTTCCAACAGTCTCCCACTTGCACTAGAGTCAATAATCTAGTTCACACCACCATGTGATTCCAACGAATCCAACACCCATATAGTTATGGGGTCTGATCACGTCTTGCTCATGAGAGAGGTTTTAGTCGACGGTTCTCAAACTTTCAGATCCGTGTGTTGTTTACAAATCTTTATGTCATCTTATAGATGCTGCTACTATGTGTATTCGGAAATACTCCAAATATCTACTCTACTATACGAATCCGTTTCACTACTCATAGTTATTCGGATTAGTGTCAAAGCTTGCATCGACGTAACCCTTTACGATGAACTCTTTAACCACCTCCATAATCGAGAAAAATTCCTTAGTCCATCAGTTACTAAGGATAAATTTTGACTGCTGCTAGTGATTCAATCATGGATCACTCTCTGTACCTCTCAATAGACTTTGAGTCAAGGCACACATCAGGTGCGGTACCCAGCATGGCATACTTCAGATTCTACGACCAAAGCATAGAAGACGACCTTCGTCTATTCTCTTTATTCTGCCGGGGTCGGGTTTTGAGTCTTACTCAAATTCACACCTTACAACGCAACCAAGAACTCCTTCTTTGTTGATCTATTTTGAACTCCTTCAAAAACTTGTCAAGGCATGCATCTTGTTGAAACTTCTATCAAGCGCTTTCGATCTGTCTCCATAGATGTTTGATGCTCAATGTTCAAGTAGCGCAATCCAGGTATTCCTTTGAAAACTCCTTTCAAACTACCTTGTATGCTTTACAGAAATTCTACATTACTTCTTATCCACAATATGTCAACCACATATACTTATCAGAAATTCTATAGTGCTCCCACTCACTTCTTTGGAAATACAAGTTTCTCATAAACCTTGTACAACCCCAAAATTCTTTGATCATCTCATCAAAGTGTATATTCCAACTCCGAGATGCTTGCACCAGTCCATTGAAGGATCGCTGGAGCTTGCATACTTGCTAGTATCTTTAGGATCGACAAGACCTCCTGGTTGTATCACATACAATGTTTGCTCAAGGAAACCGTCGAGGAAACAATGTTTTGACATCCTATGTGCAATATTTCATAAATAATGCATCAACTACTAACATAATTCTAACAGACTTTTAGCATCGCTACGAGTGAGAAAGTCTCATCATAGTCAACTGTTTGATCTTGTCGGAAACATCTTTGCGACAAGTCGAGCTTTTCTTAATAGTGACTTATCACCATCATCGTCTGTCTTCCTTTTAAAGATCCATCTTTACTCAATAGTCCTATGACCATCAAGTAGTTCTTCCAAAGTCTACACTTTGTTTTCATACATGGATCCTCTCTCGGATTTCATGGCTTCCAGCCATTTGTCGGAATCCGGGCCCACCATTGCTTTCTCCATAACTCGTAGGTTCACTGTTGCTCAACAACATGACCTCCAAGACAGGGTTACCGTACCACTCTGCAGTAGTACGCGACCTTGTCAACCTACGAGGCTTGTAGTAACTTGATCCGATGCTCGATGATCACCATCATCAGCTTTCACTTCAATTGGTGTAGGCGCCACAGGAACAACTTCATGCGCCCTGCTACACACTGGTTGAAGTGATGGTTCAATAACCTCATCAAGTTCTACCACCATCCCACTCAATTCTTTTGAGAGAAACCTTTCCTCGAGAAAGGATCCGTTTCTAGAAACAAACACTTTGCTTTTGGATCTGAGATAGGAGATGTACCCAACTCTTTTGGATATCCTATGTGTTGGAATTATGCCCTAGAGGCAATAATAAATGTATAGTTATTATAATAATTCCTGTATCAAGATAATAGTTTATTATCCATGCTATAATTGTATTGAATGAAGACTCATTTACATGTGT
Source organism: Hordeum vulgare subsp. vulgare (assembly GCF_904849725.1). Lineage (NCBI taxonomy): Eukaryota > Viridiplantae > Streptophyta > Magnoliopsida > Poales > Poaceae > Hordeum > Hordeum vulgare. Next base: position 515,253,633 of record NC_058523.1, read on the forward strand.
GGATACATAGACAAAACACCGTCCCTAGCATGCCTCTAGTTGGCTAGCCAGTTGATCGATGATAGTCAGTGTCTTCTGATTATGAACAAGGTGTTGTTGCTTGATAACTGGATCACGTCATTGGGAGAATCACGTGATGGACTAGACCCAAACTAATAGACGTAGCATGTTGATCGTGTCATTTTGTTGCTACTGTTTTCTGCGTGTCAAGTATTTATTCCTATGACCATGAGATCATATAACTCACTGACACCGGAGGAATGCTTTGTGTGTATCAAACGTCGCAACGTAACTGGGTGACTATAAAGATGCTCTACAGGTATCTCCGAAGGTGTTAGTTGAGTTAGTATGGATCAAGACTGGGATTTGTCACTCCGTGTGACGGAGAGGTATCTCAGGGCCCACTCGGTAATACAACATCACACACAAGCCTTGCAAGCATTGTAACTTAGTGTAAGTTGCGGGATCTTGTATTACGGAACGAGTAAAGAGACTTGCCGGTAAACGAGGTTGAAATAGGTATACGGATACTGACGATCGAATCTCGGGCAAGTAACATACTGAAGGACAAAGGGAATAACATACGGGATTATACGAATCCTTGGCACTGAGGTTCAAACGATAAGATCTTCGTAGAATATGTAGGATCCAATATGGGCATCCAGGTCCCGCTATTGGATATTGACCGAGGAGTCTCTCGGGTCATGTCTACATAGTTCTCGAACCCGCAGGGTCTGCACACTTAAGGTTCGACGTTGTTTTATGCGTATTTGAGTTATATGGTTGGTTACCGAATGTTGTTCGGAGTCCCAGATGAGATCACGGACGTCATGAGGGTTTCCGGAATAGTCCGGAAACGAAGATTGATATATAGGATGACCTCATTTGATTACCGGAAGGTTTTCGGAGTTACCGGGAATATACCGGGAATGACGAATGGGTTCCGGGAGTTCACCGGAGGGGGGCAACCCACTCCGGGGAAGCCCATAGGCATTTGGGGGGTCACACCAGCCCTTAGTGGGCTGGTGGGACAGCCCACCAATCCCCTATGCGCCAAGAAAGAAAAAAATCAAAGGAAAGGAAAAAAAGAGAGGAAGAAGTGGGAAGGGGGAAGGACTCCCTCCCACCAAACCAAGTAGGACTCGGTTTGGGGGGGAGAGTCCTCCCCCCTGGCTCGGCCGACCCCTTGGGGATCCCTTGGACCCCAAGGCAAGGTCCCCCTCCCTCCTCCTATATATATGGGGCTTTTAGGGCAGATTTGAGACGACTTTCTCACGGCTGCCCGACCACATACCTCCATAGTTTTTCCTCTAGATCGTGTTTCTGCGAAGCTCGGGCGGAGCCCTGCTGAGACAGGATCATCACCAACCTCCGGAGCGCCGTCACGCTGCCGGAGAACTCTTCTACCTCTCCGTCTCTCTTGCTGGATCAAGAAGGCCGAGATCATCGTCGAGCTGTACGTGTGCTGAACGGGAGGTGCCGTCCGTTCGGTACTAGATCGTGGGACTGATCGCGGGATTGTTCGCGGGGCGGACCGAGGGACGTGAGGACGTTCCACTACATCAACCGCGTTCTCTAACGCTTCTGCTGTGGATCTACAAGGGTACGTAGATCACTCATCCCCTCTCGTAGATGGACATCACCATGATAGGTCTTCGTGCGCGTAGGAAATTTTTTGTTTCCCATGCGACGTTCCCCAACAGTGGCATCATGAGCTAGGTTCATGTGTAGATGTCTTCTCGAGTAGAACACAAAAGGTTTTGTGGGCGGTGATGTGCGTTTTGCTGCCCTCCTTAGTCTTTTCTTGATTCCGCGGTATTGTTGGATTGAAGCGGCTTGGACCGACATTACTCGTACGCTTACGAGAGACTAGTTTCATCGTTACGAGTAACCCCCTTTGCTCAAAGATGACTGGCAAGTGACGGTTTCTCCAACTTTAGTTGAATCGGATTTGACCGAGGAGGTCCTTGGATGAGGTTAAATAGCAACTCATATATCTCCGTTGTGGTGTTTGCGTAAGTAAGATGCGATCCTACTAGATACCCTTGGTCACCACGTAAATCATGCAACAACAAAATTAGAGGACGTCTAACTTGTTTTTGCAGGGTATGATTGTGATGTGATATGGCCAATGATGTGATGTGATATATTGGATGTATGAGATGATCATGTTGTAATAGAAATATCGACTTGCACGTCGATGGTACGGCAACCGGCAGGAGCCATAGGGTTGTCTTTATACTAACATATTTGTGCTTGCAGATGCGTTTACTATTTTGCTAGGGTGTAGCTTTAGTAGTAATAGCATAAGTAGCACGACAACCCCGATGGCAACACGTTGATGGATGATCATGGTGTGGCGCCGGTGACAAGAAGATCGTGTCGGTGCTTTGGTGATGGAGATCAAGAAGCACGTGATGATGGCCATATCATGTCACTTATGAATTGCATGTGATGTTAATCCTTTTATGCACCTTATTTTTCTTAGAACGACGGTAGCATTATAAGGTGATCTCTTACTAAAATTTCAAGACGAAATTGTGTTCTCCCCGACTGTGCACCGTTGCTACAGTTCGTCGTTTCGAGACACCACGTGATGATCGGGTGTGATAGACTCAACGTTCACATACAACGGGTGCAAAACAGTTGCGCACGCGGAACACTCGGGTTAAGCTTGACGAGCCTAGCATGTGCAGACATGGCCTCGGAACACATGAGATCAAAAGGTCGATCATGAATCATATAGCTGATATGATTAGCATAGGGATGCTTACCACTGAAACTACTCTCGACTCACGTGATGATCGGACTTGGGATAGTGTAGGTGGATCATGAACCACTCAAATGACTAGAGAGATGTACTTTTTGAGTGGGAGTTTAGCATATAATTTGATTAAGTTGAACTCTAATTATCTTGAACATAGTCTAAGTCCACTTTGAATATATTTGTGTTGTAGATCATGGCTGACGCAAGTGTCATCCTGATTTTTAATACGTTCCTAGAGAAAGCTAAGTTGAAAGATGATGGAAGCAACTTTGTAGACTGGGCTCGTAATCTTAAGCTAATCCTACAAGCTGGAAAGAAGGATTATGTCCTTAATGCTGCGCTAGGAGACGAACCACCCGCTACGGCTGATCAGGATGTTAAGAACGCTTGGTTAGCACGTAAGGAGGACTACTCAATAGTTCAATGTGCAGTCTTGTATGGCTTGGAGCCGGGACTTCAACGTCGCTTTGAGCGTCATGGAGCATTTGAGATGTTCCAGGAGTTGAAGTTTATCTTTCAGAAGAACGCCCGGATCGAGAGGTATGAGACCTCTGATAAATTCTATGCTTGCAAGATGGAGGAAAACTCGTCTGTCAGTGAACATGTGCTCAAAATGTCTGGGTACTCAAACCGTCTAGCTGAACTAGGGATTGAACTCCCGCAAGAAGCTATCACTGACAGAATCCTCCAATCACTGCCGCCAAGCTATAAAGGCTTTGTGTTGAACTACAACATGCAAGGGATGAACAAGTCTCCCGGCGAGTTGTTTGCGATGCTGAAAGTCGCAGAGTCTGAACTCCGTAAAGAGCATCAAGTGTTGATGGTGAGCAAGACCACTAGTTTCAAGAGAAACGGCAAAGGCAAGAAGGGCAATTCGAAGAAGAGCGGCAAGCCTGTTGCCAATCCGCCGAAGAAACCCAAGGCTGGACCTAAGCCTGAAACAGAGTGCTTCTATTGCAAGGGTATGGGTCACTGGAAGCGCAATTGCCCCAAGTATCTGGCAGATAAGAAGGCGGGCAAAGAAAAATCAGGTATATTTGATATACATGTTATAGATGTGTACTTAACCGGCTCTCGTAGTAGTGCCTGGGTATTCGATACCGGTTCTGTTTCTCACATTTGCAACTCGAAACAGGAACTACGGAATAGACGGAGGCTGGCGAAAGACGAAGTGACGATGCGCGTAGGAAACGGTTCCAAGGTTGATGCAATCGCCGTCGGCACCGTGTCACTTCGACTACCATCGGGATTAGTGATGAACTTAAATCATTGTTATTTAGTGCCTGCGTTGAGCATGAACATTATATCTGGATCTTGTTTATTGCGAGACGGTTACTCTTTTAAGTCTGAGAATAATGGTTGTTCTATTTCTATGAGTAACATCTTTTATGGTCATGCACCGAATGTGAGAGGATTTTTCATATTGAATCTTGATAGAGATACGCATATACATAACATTGAGACCAAAAGAGTTAGAGTAAACAATGATAGCGCCATATTTTTGTGGCACTGCCGCTTGGGTCATATTGGTGTAAAGCGCATGAAGAAACTCCATGCTGATAGACTTTTGGAGTCACTTGACTTTGATTCACTTGACACGTGTGAACCATGCCTCATGGGCAAGATGACTAAGACTCCGTTCTCCGGAACAATGGAGCGTGCAAGTGACTTGTTGGAAATCATACATACCGATGTGTGTGGTCCAATGAGCGTGGAGGCACGCGGCGGATATCGTTATTTTCTTACCTTCACTGACGATCTAAGTAGATATGGTTATGTCTACTTGATGAAGCACAAGTCTGAAACATTTGAAAAGTTCAAGCAATTTCAGAGTGAAGTGGAAAATCATCGTAACAAGAAGATCAAGTTCCTACGGTCTGATCATGGGGGTGAATGTCTGAGTTTCGAGTTTGGGACTCACTTAAGACAATGTGGAATTGTTTCGCAGTTAACACCGCCTGGAACACCACAGCGTAATGGTGTGTCCGAACGTCGTAATCGTACTTTATTAGAAATGGTGCGATCTATGATGTCTCTTACTGATTTGCCGTTATCGTTTTGGGGTTATGCATTAGAAACAGCTGCATTCACTTTAAATAGGGCACCATCGAAATCCGTTGAGACGACACCATACGAACTGTGGTATGGCAAAAGGCCAAAGTTGTCGTTTCTTAAAGTCTGGGGATGTGATGCTTATGTCAAAAAGCTTCAGCCTGAAAAGCTGGAACCCAAAGCGGAAAAGTGCGTCTTCATAGGTTACCCAAAAGAGACAGTTGGGTACACCTTCTATCTCAAATCCGAGGGCAAAGTGTTTGTCGCTAAGAACGGAACTTTTCTCGAGAAGGAGTTTCTCTCGAGAGAATTGAGTGGGAGGAAGATAGAACTTGACGAGGTTGTCGAACCTCTCATCCCTCTGGATGGTGGCGCAGGGCAAGGGGAAACCTCTGTCATTGCGACGCCGGTTGAGGAGGAAGTTAATGATGATGATCATGAAACTCCAGTTCAAGTTTCTGTTGAACCACGCAGGTCGACGAGATCACGCGCTGCTCCAGAGTGGTACGGTAATCCCGTCTTATCAATCATGTTGTTAGACAACAATGAACCTGCAAATTATGAAGAAGCAATGGTGGGCCCAGATTCCAACAAATGGCTAGAAGCCATGAAATCCGAGATAGGATCCATGTATGAGAACAAAGTGTGGACTTTGGAGATGCTGCCTGAGGGCCGCAAGGCTATTCAGAACAAATGGATCTTTAAGAAGAAGACGGACGCTGACGGTAATGTGACCATTTATAAAGCTCGACTTGTGGCAAAGGGTTTTTCACAAGTTCCAGGAATTGACTACGATGAGACTTTCTCTCCCGTAGCGATGCTTAAGTCCGTCAGAATCATGTTAGCAATAGCTGCATTTTTCGATTATGAAATCTGGCAGATGGATGTCAAAACGGCGTTCCTTAACGGTTTCCTTAAGGAAGAGTTGTATATGATGCAACCCGAAGGTTTTGTCGATCCTAAAAATGCTGACAAGGTGTGCAAGCTCCAGCGATCCATTTATGGACTGGTGCAAGCATCTCGGAGTTGGAACAAACGCTTTGATGAGGTGATCAAAGCATTTGGGTTTATACAAGTGGTTGGAGAATCTTGTATTTACAAGAAAGTGAGTGGGAGCTCTGTGGCGTTTCTAATATTATATGTGGATGACATATTACTGATTGGAAACAACGTAGAGCTTTTGGACAGCATAAAAGGTTACTTGAATAAAAGTTTCTCTATGAAGGACCTAGGAGAAGCTGCTTACATTCTAGGCATTAAGATCTATAGGGATAGATCAAAACGCCTGATAGGACTTTCACAAAGCACATACCTTGATAAAGTTTTGAAGAGGTTCAAAATGGAACAGTCCAAGAAAGGGTTCTTGCCAGTGTTACAAGGTACGAGATTGAGTAAGACTCAGTGCCAAGCAACTGATGAAGATAGAGAGCATATGCGCTCCGTCCCCTATGCTTCAGCCATAGGCTCTATCATGTATGCAATGCTGTGCACTAGACCGGATGTTAGCCTGGCCATAAGTATGGCAGGTAGGTTCCAGAGTAATCCAGGAGTGGATCACTGGACGGCAGTCAAGAATATCCTGAAGTACCTGAAAAGGACTAAGGAGATGTTTCTCGTGTATGGAGGTGACGAAGAGCTCGCCGTAAAAGGTTACGTCGATGCAAGCTTTGACACAGATCCGGACGACTCTAAGTCGCAAACCGGATACGTATTTATTCTTAATGGGGGTGCAGTAAGCTGGTGCAGTTCCAAGCAAAGCGTCGTGGCAGATTCTACATGTGAAGCGGAGTACATGGCTGCCTCGGAGGCGGCTAAGGAGGGTGTCTGGATGAAGCAGTTCATGACGGATCTTGGAGTGGTGCCAAGTGCACTGGATCCAATAACCTTGTTCTGTGACAACACTCGTGCCATTGCCTTAGCAAAGGAACCAAGGTTTCACAAGAAGACCAGACACATCAAACGACGCTTCAACCTCATCCGCGACTACGTCGAGGAGGAGGACGTAAATATATGCAAAGTGCACGCGGATCTGAATGTAGCAGACCCGCTGACTAAGCCTCTTCCACGGCCAAAACATGATCGACACCAGAACTGTATGGGTGTTAGATTTATTACAATGTAATTCACATGGTGATGTGAGGGCTAGATTATTGACTCTAGTGCAAGTGGGAGACTGTTGGAATTATGCCCTAGAGGCAATAATAAATGGATAGTTATTATTATAATTCCTGTATCAAGATAATAGTTTATTATCCATGCTATAATTGTATTGAATGAAGACTCATTTACATGTGTGGATACATAGACAAAACACCGTCCCTAGCATGCCTCTAGTTGGCTAGCCAGTTGATCGATGATAGTCAGTGTCTTCTGATTATGAACAAGGTGTTGTTGCTTGATAACTGGATCACGTCATTGGGAGAATCACGTGATGGACTAGACCCAAACTAACAGACGTAGCATGTTGATCGTGTCATTTTGTTGCTACTGTTTTCTGCGTGTCAAGTATTTATTCCTATGACCATGAGATCATATAACTCACTGACACCGGAGGAATGCTTTGTGTGTATCAAACGTCGCAACGTAACTGGGTGACTATAAAGATGCTCTACAGGTATCTCCGAAGGTGTTAGTTGAGTTAGTATGGATCAAGACTGGGATTTGTCACTCCGTGTGACGGAGAGGTATCTCGGGGCCCACTCGGTAATACAACATCACACACAAGCCTTGCAAGCAATGTAACTTAGTGTAAGTTGCGGGATCTTGTATTACGGAACGAGTAAAGAGACTTGCCGGTAAACGAGGTTGAAATAGGTATACGGATACTGACGATCGAATCTCGGGCAAGTAACATACTGAAGGACAAAGGGAATAACATACGGGATTATACGAATCCTTGGCACTGAGGTTCAAACGATAAGATCTTCGTAGAATATGTAGGATCCAATATGGGCATCCAGGTCCCGCTATTGGATATTGACCGAGGAGTCTCTCGGGTCATGTCTACATAGTTCTCGAACCCGCAGGGTCTGCACACTTAAGGTTCGACGTTGTTTTATGCGTATTTGAGTTATATGGTTGGTTACCGAATGTTGTTCGGAGTCCCAGATGAGATCACGGACGTCACGAGGGTTTCCGGAATAGTCCGGAAACGAAGATTGATATATAGGATGACCTCATTTGATTACCGGAAGGTTTTCGGAGTTACCGGGAATATACCGGGAATGACGAATGGGTTCCGGGAGTTCACCGGAGGGGGGCAACCCACTCCGGGGAAGCCCATAGGCATTTGGGGGGTCACACCAGCCCTTAGTGGGCTGGTGGGACAGCCCACCAATCCCCTATGCGCCAAGAAAGAAAAAAATCAAAGGAAAGGAAAAAAAAAGAGGAAGAAGTGGGAAGGGGGAAGGACTCCCTCCCACCAAACCAAGTAGGACTCGGTTTGGGGGGGGGGGGAGAGTCCTCCCCCCTGGCTCGGCCGACCCCTTGGGGATCCCTTGGACCCCAAGGCAAGGTCCCCCTCCCTCCTCCTATATATATGGGGCTTTTAGGGCAGATTTGAGACGACTTTCTCACGGCTGCCCGACCACATACCTCCATAGTTTTTCCTCTAGATCGTGTTTCTGCGGAGCTCGGGCGGAGCCCTGCTGAGACAGGATCATCACCAACCTCCGGAGCGCCGTCACGCTGCCGGAGAACTCTTCTACCTCTCTGTCTCTCTTGCTGGATCAAGAAGGCCGAGATCATCGTCGAGCTGTACGTGTGCTGAACGCGGAGGTGCCGTCCGTTCGGTACTAGATCGTGGGACTGATCGCGGGATTGTTCGCGGGGCGGATCGAGGGACGTGAGGACGTTCCACTACATCAACCGCGTTCTCTAACGCTTCTGCTATGCGATCTACAAGGGTACGTAGATCACTCATCCCCTCTCGTAGATGGACATCACCATGATAGGTCTTCGTGCGCGTAGGAAATTTTTTGTTTCCCATGCCATGTTCCCCAACACTATGAAGATGCATTTATCCGCTTTGGGTTCGAGCTTATCAGACTGAAACTTTTTCACATAAGTGTCGAAGCCCCAAACTTTCAAGAAACGATAGTTTAGATTTCTCTAAACCTCAGTCTATACTGTGTCATCTCAACGGAAATACGCGGTGCCCTATTTAAAGTGAATGCGGTTGTCTCTAATGCATAACCCATAAACGATAGTGGTAATTCGATAAGAGACATCATAGCATGCACCATACCAAATAGTGCGTGGCTATGACGTTCAGACACATCATCACACTATGATGTTCTAGGTGGCATGAACTGCGAAACAATTTCCACATTGTCTTAACTGCGTACCAAAACTCGTAACTCAGATATTCATTTCTATGATCATATCGTAGACAGTTTATCCTCTTGTTACGACGAACTTCACTCCTGAAACAGAATTGAACCTTTCAATATTTCACACTTGTGATTCATTAAGTAAATACTCTTGTATCTGCTCAAATCGTCATTGAAGTAAGAACATAATGATGTCCACTGCGTGCCTCAGCACCCATTGGACTGCATACATCAAAATGTATCACTTCCAACAAGTTACTATCTTGTTTCATCTCAATGAAAACAAGGCCTTGCTCATGTGGTATGATTTGCATGTCACTAGTGATTCAAAATCAAGTGAGTATAAAGATCCATCAGCATGGAGCCTCTTCATGCAATTTATACCAACATGACTCAAGCGGCAGTGCCACAAGTAAGTGGTACTATCATCATTACCTCGTATCTTTTGGCACCAATATCATGAACATGTGTAACACTACGATCGAGATCCAATAAACCATTGAAGGTGATTATTCAAGCAAATAGAGTAACCATTATTCTCTTTAAATGAATAATCGTATTGCAATAAACACGATCCAATCATGTTCATGCTTAACACAAGCACCAAATAACAATTATTTAGGTTTAACACCAATCCCGATGGTAGAGGGAGTGTGCGACGTTTGATAATATCAACCTTGGAAACACTTCCAACACGTATCATCACCTCGCCTTTAGCTAGTCTCCGTTTATGCCGTAGCTTTCATTTCGTGTTACTAATCACTTAGCAACCGAACCGGTAACCAATACCCTCGTGCTACTAGGAGTACTAGTAAAGTACACATCAACATCATGTATATCAAATATACTTCTTTCGACTTTTGCCAGCCTTCTTATCTACCAAGTATCTAGAGTTGCTCCGCCTCAGTGACCGTTCCCCTCATAACAGAAGCACTTAGTCCCGGGCTTGGGTTTAATCTGGGGTCTCTTCATTAGTGCAGCAACTGCTTTGCCGTTTCACGAAGTATCCCTTCTAGCCCTTGCGTTTCTCGAAACTTAGTGGTTTTACTAACCATCAACTATTGATGCTCCTTCTTGATTTCTACTTTCGCAGTGTCAAACATCGCGAATCGCTCAAGGATCATTGTATCTATCCTTGATATGTTATAGTTCATCACGAAGCTCTCACAGCTTGGTGGCAGTGACTTTGGAGAACCATCACTATCTTATCTGGAAGATCAACTCCCACTTGATTCAAGCGATTGTCGTACTCAGATAATCTGAGCACACGCTCAATGATTGAGCTTTTCTCCTCTAATTCGTGGACAAAGAATCTTGTCGGAGGTCTCATACCTCTTAACAAGGGCACAAGCATGAAATCACAATTTCATCTCTTTAGAACATCTCTTATGTTCCGTGACGTTTCAAAACGTCTTCGGCGCCTTGCTTCTAAGCCATTAAGTATTTTGTACTGAACTATCGTGTAGTCATCAGAAACGTGTATGTCATATGTTCACAACATCTACAGACGACGCTCAACGTGCAGCACACCGAGTGGCGCATTAAGGACATAAGCCTTCTGCGCAGCAACGAGAACAATCCTCGGCTTTACAGACTCAGTCTGCAAAGTTTGCTACTATCAACTTTCAACTAAATTTTCTCTAGGAACATATAAAAACTGTAGAGCTATAGCGCAAGCTACATCGTAATTCGCAAAGACCATTAAACTATATTCATGACAATTAGTTCAATTAATCATATTACTTAAGAACTCCCACTCAAAAAGTACATCTCTCTAGTCATTTGAGTGGTACATGATCCAAATCCACTATCTCAAGTCCGATCATCACGTGAGTCGAGAATAGTTTCAGTGGTAAGCATATCTATGCTAATCATATCAACTATACGATTCATGCTCGACCTTTCGGTCTCATGTGTTTCGAGGCCATGTCTGCACATGCTAGGCTCGTCAAGCTTAACCCGAGTGTTCCGCGTGTGCAACTGTTTTGCACCCGTTGTATGTGAACGTTGAGTCTATCACACCCGATCATCACGTGGTGTCTCGAAACGAAGAACTGTCGCAATGGTGCACAGTCGGGGAGAACACAATTTCGTCTTGAAATTTTAGTGAGAGATCACCTCATAATGCTACCGTCGTTCTAAGCAAGATAAGGTGCATAAAGAATTAACATCACATGCAATTCATAAGTGACATGATATGGCCATCATCATGTGCTTCTTGATCTCCATCACCAAAGCACCGGCACGATCTTCTTGTCACCGGCGTCACACCATGATCTCCATCAACGTGTCGCCATCGAGGTTGTCGTGCTACTCATGCTATTACTGCTAAAGCTACGTCCTAGCAATATAGTAAACGCATCTGCAAGCAGAAACGTTAGTTTAAAGACAACCCTATGGCTCCTGTCGGTTGCCGTACCATCGACGTGCAAGTCGATATTAACTATTACAACATGATCATCTCATACATCCAATATATCACATCACATCATTGGCCATATCACATCACAAGCATACCCTTCAAAAACAAGTTAGACGTCCTCTAATTGTTGTTGCATGTTTTACGTGGTGACCAAGGGTATCTAGTAGGATCACATCTTACTTACGCAAACACCACAACGGAGATGTATGAATTGCTATTTAACCTCATCCAAGGACCTCCTCGGTCAAATCCGATTCAACTAAAGTTGGAGAAACCGACAGTCGCCGGTCATCTTTGAGCAACGGAGTTACTCGTAGCGATGAAACCAGTCTCTCGTAAGCGTACGAGTAATGTCGGTCCGAGCCGCTTCGATCCAACAATACCGCGTAATCAAGAAAAGATTAAGGAGGGCAGCAAAACACACATCACCGCCCACAAAACCTTTTGTGTTCTACTCGAGAAGAGATCTACGCATGAACCTAGCTCATGATGCCACTGTTGGGGAACGTCGCATGGGAAACAAAAAATTTCCTACGCGCACGAAGACCTATCATGGTGATGTCCATCTACGAGAGGGGATTTCTGATCTACATACCCTTGTAGATCGCACAACAGAAGCGTTAGTGAACGTGATTGATGTAGTGGAACGTCCTCACGCCCCTCGATCCGCCTCGCGAACCGTCCCACGAACCGTCCCGCGATCCGTCCCACGATCTAGTGCCGAATGGACGGCACCTCCGCGTTCAGCACACGTACAACTCGACGATGATCTCGGCCTTCTTGATCCAGCAAGAGAGACGGAGAGGTAGATGAGTTCTCCGGCAGCGTGACGGCTCTCCGGAGGTCGGTGGTGATCTAATCTCAGCAGGGCTCCGCCCGAGCTCCGCCCGAGCTCCGCAGAAACGCGATCTAGAGGAAAAACCATAGAGGTATGTGGTCGGGCTGCCGTGGCAAAAGTTGTCTCAAATCAGCCCTAATAGCTCCATATATATAGGAGGAGGGGAGGGGAGGCTTGCCTTGAGGCTCAAGGAGCCCCAAGGGCTGCGCCACCAAGGGAGGAGGAGTCCTCCTCCAATCCTAGTCCAACTAGGATTGGAAGGTGGAGTCCTTCTCTCCTTTCCCACCTCCTTTTTTTTTCCTTTTCTCTTTGATTTTCTATCTATGGCGCATAGGGCCTTCTTGGGTTGTCCCACCAGCCCACCAAGGGCTGGTGCGCCACCCCAAGGCCTATGGGCCTCCCTGGGGTGGGCTGCCCCCCCCCCCCCCCTCCGGTGAACACCCGGATCCCATTCGTCATTCCCGGTACATTCCCGGTAACTCCGAAAACCTTCCAGTAATCAAATGAGGTCATCCTATATATCAATCTTCGTTTCCGGACCATTCCGGAAACCCTCATGATGTCCGTGATCTCATCCGGGACTCCGAACAACATTCGGTAACCAACCATATAACTCAAATACGCATAAAACCACGTCGAACCTTAAGTGTGCAGACCCTGCGGGTTCGAGAACTATGTAGACATGACCCGAGTGACTCCTCGGTCAATATCCAATAGCGGGACCTGGATGCCCATATTGGATCCCACATATTCTACGAAGATCTTATCGTTTGAACCTCTGTGCAAGGGATTCATATAATCCCGTATGTCATTCCCTTTGTCCTTCGGTATGTTACTTGCCCGAGATTCGATCGTCAGTATCCGCATACCTATTTCAATCTCGTTTACCGGCAAGTCTCTTTACTCATTCCGTAATACAAGATCCCGCAACTTACAATAAGTCACATTGCTTGCAAGGCTTGTGTGTGATGTTGTATTACCGAGTGGGCCCCGAGATACCTCTCCGTCACACGGAGTGACAAATCCCAGTCTCGATCCATACTAACTCAACAAACACCTTCGGAGATACCTGTAGAGCATCTTTATAGTCACCCAGTTACGTTGCGACGTTTGATACACACAAAGCATTCCTCCGGTGTCAGTGAGTTATATGATCTCATGGTCATAGGAACAAATACTTGACACGCAGAAAACAGTAGCAACAAAATGACACGATCAACATGCTACGTCTATTAGTTTGGGTCTAGTCCATCACATGATTCTCCTAATGATGTGATCCCGTTATCAAGTGACAACACTTGCCTATGATCAGGAAACCTTGACCATCTTTGATCAACGAACTAGTCAACTAGAGGCTTACTAGGGACAGTGTTTTGTCTATGTATCCACACATGCACTGTGTTTCCAGTCAATACAATTATAGCATGGATAATAAACGATTATCATGAACAAAGAAATATAATAATAACTAATTTATTATTGCCTCTAGGGCATATTTCCAACACTGCCCTCGAGATGAAGAACAGGATGTGGCGGCGCCTCCGTATCGCAAAACGCGATGAAACCTTCTCTCTGATTTTTTCCGGGCGACACGGAAGAAATAGAGCTGAGTTTGGGGGCGGCGGTGCCACGTGGGCCCCACAAGCCTGCACGGCGCGACCATAGGGGGTGGCCGCGGCCTATGGGCTTGTGGCCCACTGGCACGCCCCCTCCTGTGGATGTTTGCGCAGGTATTTTTCTTTTATTCCAGAAAAAATCTCCGTAAATTTTCAGGACATTCCGAGAACTTTTATTTCTGCACAAAAACAACACCATGGCAATTCTGCTGAAAAACAGCGTCAGTCCGGGTTAGTTCCATTCAAATCATGCAAATTAGAGTCCAAAACAAGGGCAAAAGAGCTCGGAAAAGTAGATACGACGGAGACTGATGTTTCCCCATGATGACTCAAATCTATATTATTAAACACAAGATTAAAAAAATGAATACAATGAAATTAAAGTTATACAGTAGCATATATCAATTGAAGATCATGCATCAATGTTTGGCACTTAGACGAACTGTCTAACTCACCTAGTTTTGGGTCCTGCACGGATGAACTGGGATCGATCCGACGAGACGACAAGTCTCGGCGACGGCCTGGATCAGATCGCGGGATCAATCTGATGAACAGGTGAAGTGATCAGTGATGATGCGAACGACGGAGGCGACGAGCTGACAAGATATTCTTTTCTTACTCAAATATAGATGGAGCGCTACTCGTACATGTGCACGCACGGCGTCAAAGGGAGAGACGAGCTGCTCTCGTTGGCGATCCAAGATGGACGGCGCGTATCGTCTACAGATCGATGGGGAGTTGGGGACGTCTACAGAATCTGTCGATCCATGTAGGCATGTTCTCATTCCGTTCCTAAATATAAGACATTTTAGAGATTGCATTATAAACTACATATGGATGTACATAGACATATTCTAAAGTGTAGATTCACTCATTTTGCTCCGTATGTAGGCTTCTAATGAAATCTCTAAAATGTCTTATATTTTGGAACGGAGGGAGTAGTACAGATCGATGAGATCAGATCATCATGCGATCAGCCGATTACCAGGCCTGGCCATCACGTTTCGTAGACGGAGGAAGACATGCGCAGTACGCATCTGAGACCTGGCCTACATGCCACAGGCCCAGGTCGCTCCAGGCAATAGCCCACTGGCCCAGGCGCCCAGCGGCCGGCTGCTCGAGGCGCCCACGACGCCTTTCTCGCTCGAGGCGCCCACGACGCATGGAGACGAGGCACGACGCCGAGTCGCCCACGACCGCACGACGTCCAGTCATTTTTTTAAGTACAACTATATCTATATGCTATATATTATATATATATTGGGGCCCCAAAAATCGTGGGCCCTGTGCGGGCTGCACATGTGGCACCACTGTAGGCTCGGGCCTGCCTAGCAAGCCTCTAGTTGGCTAGCCAGTTGATCAAGGATAGTCAAGGTTTTCTGGCTATGTGCAAAGTGTTGTTCCGTGATAACTGGATCACATCATTAGGGGAATCAAGTGATGTACTAGACCCAAACTATGAACGTAACATATTGATCGTGTCGTTGTATTGCTATAGTTTTCTGCGTGTCAAGTATTTGTTCCTATGACCATGAGATTATATAACTCACTAGCACCGGAGGAATGCCTTGTGTGTATCAAATGTCACAACGTAACTGGGTGACTATAAAGGTGCTCTACAGGTATCTATGAAGGTGTTCGTTGAGTTAGTATGGATCAAGAGTGGGATTTGTCACTCCGTGTGACGGAGAGGTGTCTCGGGGCCCACTCGGTAATACAACATCACACACAAGCCTTGCAAGCAATGTGACTAAGTGTAAGTCATGGGATCTTGTATTACGGAACGAGTAAAGGGACTTGCCGGTAACGAGATTGAAATAGGTATGCGGATACCGACGATTGAATCTCGGGCAAGTAACATACCGAAGGACAAAGGGAATGACATACGTGATTATATGAATCCTTGACACTGAGGTTCAACCGATAAGATCTTCGGAGAATATGTAGGAGCCAATATGGGCATCTAGGTCCCGCTATTGGATATTGACTGAGGAGTACCTCGGGGCATGTCTACATAGTTCTCGAACCCGCAGGGTGTGCACACTTAAGGTTCGGCGATGTTTTAGTATAGTTGAGTTATATGCGTGGTTACCGAATGTTGTTCGGAGTCCCGGATGAGATCACAGACGTCATGAGGGTTTCCGGAATGGTCCGGAGACGAAGATTGTTATATAGGATGACTTAATTTGGTTACCGGAAAGTTTTCGGGCATTACTGGGAATGTACCGGGAGCGACGAATGGGTTCCGGTAGTTCACCGGGAGGGGGGCAACCCTCCCGGGGGAAGCCCAAAGGACTTATGGGTGGCGCACCAGCCCTTAGTGGGCTGGTGGGACAGCCCAATAAGGCCTATGCGCCATAAGCAAAAAACCAAAGAAAGAAAAAAAAGGAAAGGTGGGAAGGAAGAGAAGGACTCCACTTTCCAATGCTATTTTGGGTAGGATTGGAGTAGGAGTCCTACTCTTCATCTTAGCCGGCGCACCTTGGGGGCTTGGCCCTCAAGGCAAGTCCCTCCCCCTCCCTCCTATATATACTGGTGATGTAGGGCTGATTTGAGACAACTTTGTCACGTGCAACTCAGATCTAGACATCATAGTTTTACCTCTACATCGTATTTCTATGGAGCTCGGGTGGATCCCTGCAGGAGTAGATCCTTCACCACCACCGGAGCGTCGTCACGCTGCCGGAGAACTTATCTACTTCTCCATATTGCTTGCTGGATCAAGAAGGCCGAGATCATCGTCGAGCTGTATGTGTGCTGAACGCGGAGGTGCCGTCCGTTCGGCACTAGATCGGAGCGGATCGTGGGACGGATCGCGGGAAAGTTCGTGGGACGGTTTGTGGGGCGGATCGAGGGACATGAGGACGTTCCACTACATCAACCGTGTTTCTTAAGCGCTTCCCGATGCGCGGTCTACAAGGGTACATAGATCCAAATCTCCTCTCGTAGATGGACATCACCATGATAGGTCTTCGTGTGCGTAGGAAATTTTTTGTTTCCCATGCGACGTTCCCCAGCACTCCGATGGGAGCACAACCTACCAGGGCGCGCCCCGGTGGGTTGTGCCCTCCTCGTTGGCCTCCCGCACCACTTCTTTGCTCTATAAATACCCCAATATTCAAGAAACCCTAAGGAGGGGGATGCAAATCAATTCCAACCGCCGCAGAGTCCATAAACACCAGATCCAATCTAGACACCGTCATGGAGGGGTTCATCATGTCCATTGGCGCCTCTCCGATGATGTGTGGGTAGTTCTTTGTAGACCTACGCGTCCGTAGTTAGTAGCTAGATGGCTTCCTCTCTATCTCTCTTGATTATCAATACAGTGGTCTCTTGGAGATCCATATGATGTATGTATTTTTGCGGTGTGTTTGTTGGGATCCGATGAACTTTGAGTTTATGATCAGATCTATGTTTTTATCCATGAAAGTTATTTGAGACTTCTTTGATCTCTTATATGCGTGATTGATTATAGCCTCGTATTTCTTCTCCGATATTTGGGTTTTGTTTGGCCAACTTGATCTATTTATCTTGCAATGGGAAGAGGTGCTTTGTGATGGGTTCGATCTTACGGTGCTTGATCACACTGACAGAAAGGGAAACGACACGTATTATTGTTGCTATTAAGGATAACAAGATGGGGTCTATTTCTACATAAATAGATCTTGTCTACATCATGTCATCGTTCTTATTGCATTACTCTGTTTTTTCATAAACTTAATACACTAGATGCATGTTGGATAGCGATCGATGTGTGGAGTAATAGTAGTAGATGCAGGCAGGAGTCGGTCTACTAATCTTGGACGTGATGCCTATATAATGATCATTGCCTCGATATTGTCATGATTATTTGAAGTTCTATCAATTTCCCAACAGTAATTGTTTTCCCACCGTTTTCTATTTTTCTCGAGAGAAGCCACTAGTGAAACCTACAACGCTTGGGTCTCTTTTCATCATATTTGCCTTTGCGATCTATTTTCCTTTGCTTTTATTTGCAGATCTATTAAACAAAAAAAACAAAAATACCTTGCTGCAATTTATTTGTTCCACAATCTATTTATCCTATCTGCCACTTTTACCTCACGTTATTTGCCTATTTTGAGGCGTCGTACCGGAAAGGAATTTCTGACGCCATTGCAGGGGAAGATCAAGTCAAGATAGTCTCCCGCGAACGTGCCAATTTCTGGCGCCGTTGCCGGGAAGGGATTGACAACCCCTTTAACACGTCGGGTTGCGAGTATTTGTTATTTGTGTGCAGGTGTTGTTTACGTGGTGTGAGGAGGTTCTCCTACTGGTTCGATAACCTTGATCTCATCATTGAGGGAAATACCTACCGTCGCTATACTGCATCATCCCTTCCTCTTTGGGGAAATACCGACGTAGTTCTAGCAGACATCATATACCTGTAGTGCGGTATGGCTTGGAATCTTGTGAAGGCTTCGCGTCCCAACACGGTGTGCTAACCACTATGAAATGGGACGATATGAAAGAGGAGCTCTTTGGATCGATAGTTCTCGGGTGTACCAAGTACTGCATCGAGCGTTACTCGTCCGGTGCAGCGGGCCTCTCTCTTGGGGACAATACCCCGGAAGGTGGTTGTGCTTAGCTCCATTCGAGATTGTTCGAACTGCATTTTTTTCAAGTTTGTCCTCGTAGATGAGGTTGAGGCCGTTGCCCCCGTCCATTAACACTTTGTTGAGTGTGCAACCATCAACTACGGGTTTAGGACTAAGGCAGCAGGTGTCCGGCTTGTGCTAGTCATCTTCTCGTCGCCTTGGTCGAAAGTAATGGGTGTGTTGGACTATGGGTTTTCCGCCACTACATCGTGGATTTGATGGAGCTCCCAAAAGGCTCTCTTTCTCTGATTCTTTGAGGTAAATGTTTCGTAGATTGTTAAGATATCTGTGTTGTTATCCAGCGGTGCTCTTGAACGGCCCTCCGCGGATGTTGCCTTGAGGATGCTTCCCCCGCTTTTTGCGACCTGCCTCACGACCCAGCATGCTCGAAGGCTATGGATGGAACTTGATTCAGACGGAGCAGAGTGTATGGGGCATGGATTGTCCAGTAGTACGTCGAGGACCGACCTGGACATTGTCTGTGTTCTCCTCGTTGAGTGCCCGGAGGTAATCGACCCCAAGAGTGGGGGTGTGCAGCTTGTACGGATTTGTCTAGTTTGCTCAGTAAGGGTAGGATCGTTGCACATTTGCTGTATTTGCCAAGTGCTTTCCATGGCATAGTATTTAGCACCAGACTTGATAACTCGGCCAGGGTTTGAATCCGGCAACGAGAGAGGGCATTGAGGATGCCCTCATCACGGCAATGATGCCGGAAGGCGCTAATAAGCTCATGTTCGTCGCGGCCCTCAGTCCTGTTGTGGAGGAGGAATCTAGCCCACAAGTGGTGTACTGATTTCCCTGGCCGCTGCGTGATTTCTCATGGGACTGATAAACCGAACTCTTTCGCCTTATGCTCGAGTTGGGTTGTGGGTGGGAAAAGATTCTGAGTTCCTATTAGTTGTGGGTTAGAGATCTCGGTGGCTGCGTCCCTGTCTGGGTCGCGCACCGGATCATCCACTGACCGTGAAACGTTGCCAGGGCGAGATAGATACTCCGGATTATCGAGTAAATTCGTATGATCAATGATCGGGACGTATACCATCCTTAATCTCGGTAGCTGGTGCGGGGAGTCCTTAACTGGGCACTCGACAATGTTAATCAGATGCGTGATGGGCGGGACGTCAATTTCCCCGTCATCGGATCTGAGCCTGATCTGATTGTAGATCCTAGCGGTATTGTTTATCATGCCCATGGCTTGGATCTGGTCAAGTAGTTCGTGTAGTATCAGGGTTTTAGCGGAGTTTGTGCCGCCTGTGATTTCGGGGTTAGCCCGTGTCACTGGTGTCCCGACGGCGCTCAAGGTCGCCTCTAGGGTTTAATCGGCTAAGACGAGTTCGGGCGTGTTAAACATGTCGGGCTCTAAGGCCGGACTAGGGGTGAAGGTCGTTCGAGTGGCGAGATTCGCGGTTTTCGAAGCCGAAGCATCGGGACCCAGGGGTCCCTCGAAAGGAGCTAAAATTCTTGTTAACACAAGGTTTCCCTGGGGTTAGTGGTGAACTCTAGGCTCCCGAACTTGACATCCTGACCGGGGGTAAAATTCCCGACCTGGCCAAGGCGGCTGGCCTGATTGGCATGCAGAACGACGCTTCCAAATGCGAAGATCTGTCCGGGGACGAAAACATACTTGTTGAGGTTCTCCTCGCTAATGACTAGGCGTGTCATCGATCCTTTCGGCGATCCAATCAGCGGAGCTCTCAATGAAAGCACCAATGTCGGTGCCAAAACCGGCAGATCTCGGGTAGGGGGTCCCGAACTGTGGACTTTGGATCGATGGGTTGTAAGAGAAAGGGGGAGACAATATTTACCCAGGTTCGGGCCCTCTTGAGGAGGTAAAACCATACGTCCTTCTTGATTATATTGATGTGGATGATGATTACACCGTTGATCTACCTCGAGATCATATGAGCTAAACCCTAGATGAGTCAACCTGCCTACATGGACGAGGACCCCTGGTTTATATAGCCACCAGGGGATCTAGGGTTACATACAACCGACCTCGTGCCGAGGGAGGCTGGACCGACTTAGTCTACTTTACTTGGACGCCACATATGTCTTCGGTGCTTTCCTCCTTGAATACGATATGACTACATAGTCCGACCTCCAATTAATACGGACCATTAGTTCGGCCTCTACGAAGCAAGCCGACTACCTCAGGACCCCTTAATCTCGGACTCCCTCACAAGGAGCAGCGCCGATGCGATGTCCGCGACGTGCGGGCAGGCAACCTGCCGCCCCTCATCGTGCGCAACGAGGATCAGGAGACGGAGGCCGCCTACCAGGAGGAGGAGACGCTGGTGGCTGCCCTCCGTGAAAGCGAGGAGGAAGAGCGGCGCAAGGAGGAGGATGAGGAGGCGGCTTACAAGGCGTTGTTGGCAGAGGCCATGGAGCTCTCCGCTCTCGGCGAGTGCATCGTACCGTCGCTGGCCCCATCGTCTTGAAGATCGAGCCGTACATCTGGGTCGGGGTGGTGCGCGAGTGGGTGTGCGCGCCACCCGTGTGATTGATGGCGATAGAAGAGCACGAGCAAGCCTACCTAGAGCACCGACGGCAACGGCGGCTGGCGGAGGAGCTCCTCGAGGGCTAGCGGCTCGAGCAGCTCGAGCGCGACGCCCAAGCCGGGTAGGGGAAGCGTCATGCCGAAGCCCAACCAGTGGTAGTGCAGCCACCGGCGAACGACATCGCCGCCGCGTAGGAAACGACCTTCCCCTGGGTTGGCTCGGTGCCGATGATCGTCGACCTCACCAGCCCCGAGAACGACGACAAGGACGCCTTGAGCAGCACGCCACCTTGTTTTTAGTTTAATTGATTTTTTTACATAATGAAATGTGTACGCGGGCCTTTGAGGCCGGCAATAATGTTTTATTAACTTTTTTTCTTTTTAAAATATTTCTAGTATAGTTTATTCACGTCGATTTAAAAATAAATCATGTCGGCATTGGACGCAAGCATCGATCTTTTTTTTTAAAATGAACATACATGTACGCCGTATCAATTGAAGCGAACAAAATATGCGTCAGTTTGGTGACACAATTGAAGTTGTTCGAGTTGTGGACTCAGCTCCGTGAAGCGTGTCGTGGCCTACTAGCCAGACATGCGTAGGTGCCTTGGTCCAATTATGCTTTCACAAATACACTTATATGTACTTCTAATCCTTTATTTATCAAACGAAATTAGCTAGGTTTAGATGATTTGGCCACCTCTAACATCATATGACATGTTTTTGACCCCTCTATATTCAGTTTCCGGCTCCGTCGCTGTCCCGTGGTGTTGCGCAACGCCTGTTGGGTGCGTCCGTACGTGGGGCGGACACTGTAGCTCGTTGATCTTCGTATGTGGCCATGGCCTACTACATTTTTCGTGCCGTTTGAGCTGTCATGGCAAAAAAACTTGACGTGTACTCGTGTTTGCCAGCAAATAATTGTGGCATGGCGTGTGCGGCTAGGGCTGCCACCATTTTCTTTAGCCCTGGCTTGGTAGCTAGCCGTATCATCGTATATATCACTTGCTACAGTCCCCTTCATCGCTGTTATGGATGCTGTCCCGGTCCCGATCGAGCCGTTGCACTCCCAGGTTCAATGTATTCCGTCCGTCTCTCGGTGATCTCACTGCGCCTCCCGTCCATAGGAGAAATTAAGGCGCAGCGCTGTCATACATGGACTTATCGTCCTTGAGTTGGCTGTATATGTATATAATCGTGCAACTTGCGAGAGCAGTGACAATTAGCTAACCACGTCGTGCATCGGTTTCGCGACAGCGCTGTTCATAGATATGGACTCTGAATCGTGCGGATCGCTGTGTATAGATATGGACTCTGAATCGTGCGGATCGCTGTGTATACAGGCTGCGAGACGTGCGGATAAGCAGTGGATTACTCCGTGTGTAGTATGGACCTTTCACGCGCGGGGGCAAAACTTAGAACGAACTGTTTTTCCGAGAGTACTACTAGTCAGTTAGAACGAACTTCCATATCGAAAATGCGTAGGAAATACAAGTGGTGAATCCTGCAGATTGCACTGGCCTGGACGGTACTGGCCACCGGCGACCGACCTAACTGCATGTCGGCGATAAGCACAGCCGCCGGACGCGATGTGTGATGCAGTAGCGAACGCTGGCTGCCGACTGGACACTGTATCTCATTGATCTTTCTAAATATGGCTGCTAATTTTCGTGTTTTCATTCTTTTATGAAAGTTGAGTGAGATCTAACCATGATTTTAAAAAATCGGCATCTAACCCTTTTTGTATAGACCTGAGTCACATCTGGTTTAACTTTTGGAAAAAAGTTTAAAATTTGCCGCATGTGGCCAAGGTCTAGTAAATTTTCCGCGGCGTTTGAGCTGACATGGCTAAAACTTAGAGGTCACGTGCTGTTGGGCAACTCCGTGAAGTAACTTCTGTCTACATAGTGCTTGCTAGGCTCCTACTACTAGCTTCTGTTGACACAACGCGCAACAAATAATTGTGGCATGGCGTCTGCGGCTGGAGCTGCCAGCACTTTCTGGAGCCCTGGCTTGATAGCTACCCGTATCGTCATATCATCTGCCCGTGAGCCCGTCCCCGTCGTCGCGCAGTTATGGATGCTGCTGCCCCGATCGAGCTGGTGCAATCCTAGGTTCAATGTACATAGGACGTACACATGGACTTATCGTTGTTGATTTGGCTATAGGAGAAATTAAGGCGCACCTAGCGCTGTCATGCATAGACTTGAGTTGGCTATATGTGTATCGTGCAACCTGCGAGAGCAGTGGCAATTAGCTAAGAGAGAGAGCATGCCATGCGTCTGTTCACCAGCACTGTATATGTAGACTGTGACTCGTGCGGATCACTGTGTGTACAGACAGCGAGACGTGCGGATAAGCAGTGAATTACTCCGTGCGTGGCTACAGGAACATCGACCTTTCACGCGCGGGATGGACATCCAACGAAATGGACCCTAAGTCGAAATCCCGATCAATTGTACTCAGTGATTTAGACCGGAATTTCATAATTTTGTATGCAATCGATCGGAATTTCGAGTTGAGGGTTCATTCCCGATCAATACAAATTCAAGACTTAAATCGGACCTTTTCCGGAAAAAAATGAGTGCATATCTTTACCTAATAATAAAGCGGCTATCGCTTCCGTCGGAATTTCCGCCGCAACATTTTGATAAAAAAGTCCCTGTCATTTGGTTGAATAAACCCGCAATCCAGTAAATAAGTTAAAAAACGTTTCACACAGCTCCTTCGGGGCGAGCCCACGGCCCGTTGAGACCCAGATGTGGCCTTGGAAAACCCATCCGAGACCGATCCAGCCAGAACCACGCTCACCGCCACTTCCCCGAGCTCCCTCCTACTCCCGACCGCGCCGGCCGGACCTCCTCCACCTCGCGTCGCAGTCGGTGACCGGACCCTTGCCGGACGAGCAGATGAGCAGCGCATCTCTCTCTCCCTTCTTCTTCTCTCTTCCTCACAACTCCCTCTCTTCAAGATACCAGGAGCTCCAGGGCCACCAGCACGATTCGTTCGTGCTCGAATCCAGCGAGATCCGGCAGCGGGCAACCCATCCCCCGCCGCTCCCGCGCTGGATGTGCAACGCCTCCCCCTTGGAGTTTGCCTCCAGCGCAGCCGCAAGCCACCTCCTGCCTCTTCCCTCGGGGAGGTCTGCAGCAACGGTGTCCTCTGGTGCACGCGGAGGTCTCCGTGGAGGTGGAAATTCAATTCGACCTCACCTCAGGCGTATGTGCTGGTGAAAGTAAACACCATGGTGAGAGGCAGAGGGTTCCAACAAGTAATATTCCTCATAAGTATGTGCCAGCAAAGAGGGAGAGCGCCTCTGATGGCACGAGTCCATTAGAATGTGTCAATCGCGCCACAAAGAGCATCACTAAAGCAACTCGATCAAGTCCTTTCAAGAAGATGCTGAGCCCGATCATGAAGTCCAAGTCTGTTAGAAGCAGCCCATCTCTTGCTGAGAAGGAAGACCCCAACACTGCAGCTGTGCCGGCAAGCAGCAGAAACTGCGTGCCCCGCAAATCATTGCTCAGTGATCTCTCGAGGACTGAGCGGAGGCAAGCATCATCCAATTGCCAGCCAAATGGAGAAAGTCGGCATATGACGGATGCTTCTTTATCACCTGCTCATCTCCGAGCAGTTCTTAAATGTGATTCCAGAAATGGCATTCCCTTGTATGATTTTTGTGTCGATGGCCCGGAAGAGTCCATTTCTGCTAGGTACTGGGAGAGTGGGAGTGAACTGAGCCGGATTTACACTTTCCATAGTGGTGGTAAACGAGGAAGCACTGCTGGGAGGTCTTCCAAAGATGAGCGCAGATGTTTGCCTCCAATTGTAGGCCAGATGCATGTTTCCTTCTATCTATGCTCTGAAGTTGGAAAGGATGGCATTCTGAATAATTCTGTCAACACCGAGTTTGTTCTGTACGATATCGCTCACGCAAGGCGAAGTTTTGCTGCCGAGGAGAAGACCGAGTGTACACAGCCCAGTCAACCGGAATCATGTGGCGTCGTTGATAAACCAGTCTCTCGTGAATATCCACAGAAGATTAATCTGATTGACCACCAGCATGATGCAAGGCATAATCCAGAGGTATCGACATCTCGGCATGGTCTGAAGAGGATCTTTATCCTCATTTGGAGATTGCAGCAACAGTCATTTAGATCCCATTTAATAAGGACAAGAAGTGTTCGTCCGTTGGTACTATCAAAGTGGTCACACCGAGTGGTCTGCATGGATTATCAAGCGATAATGAATCCAACCCATCATCTTTGCTAGATAGATGGAGGTATGGTGGGGGTTGTGATTGTGGCGGATGGGACATGGCATGTCCACTTGTCGTTCTCGAGAATGCTTATGATGATAACTGGGTCGATTCTGTAACGAAAGAAAGCAAGCATCCTATGGAGCTCCTTGTTCACGTGCACCACCATGCAATGCAACCCTATATATTTTTTGTGCAGACTTGTTCATTTACCGTTTCCGGCAGTTTCGCAAGCTATTGCTTCTCCGACTGAGGTATCCCTCCCCACACATCCCTAAGGCGTCCATCCATCTGCTAATGCCCTCATGTCATCGGGCGTGATTACCCTTTTTTCTGGACGAAGGCAGCAGAATTAGATGAATATACCAACAGAATATTTACCAAATCTGAAGGTGCTATAATTGATCTACTCATCTTTGCCGTGATTTGAATAATTGTCAGTGTGTGAACACGTTACTTAGCATCTTTTCCAATGTATGCGATGGGTTCAGCTAGAGAAATTTTGAAGCAGTTAAGATGGGGATTTGTATCATATCCTGGTGCTGTGTGTGATGTTCTTTACTCTGTTTGTGGCAATTTTGTACAGGGAGATATGATTTGGATTAGTTATGTGATGTTCTGTCATGTTTTTTGCGCTCCTTCTTAAGAGAGAAAATTTTAGATATGTGTACTGATTATTGGTACCGGCACTGATCGTATTTATTGTCATCTATTCCAGGTTAGTCATCTAGGGAAAGTAACACTTGATCATAGGATAATAAGTTAGTAGATGTAGGTAAAGTTATGTAGCTTCATCAAAGATATGTCAGTTTTTAGATGTTCCTGCTCCCTGTAAGTTTCTCCTACTTGCCTATTTATACAAGGAAATTACTTTAAAGGTATTTGTGTGCATGTTCAACACACTGAATTTTTTATTGAGTGCAGCTAGGAGATTCCGACAACAGCGGCGGGTTTTGTGTCAGCACGCTGGGAGGAGCTGCTGACAGTGACCCATGGTGGTGGATCAGAGTTGGAATTCAAGAGGGTTGGTGTGGTTGGAGTTAACTGATGATTGAGCTAGAACGGAGCAACAAAGGAGGCCGGCCAAGGACATGGCCGTGGATAACACATCTTGCTCGGTTTCCCTCGCGACCCAAGGTTGGTTGCATCCAGCATGACCTCATATTTTTCAAGAGAAGTTCTGTGATGTTAATTCGTGAGACATTTGACATGATACTATGCGAATGTAAATGTAATCCGCGGTGTAGAACAAACAGAGTGAAAAAGCCAAGAACGGGTTGGTCAGTCTATCGGCGTCATACTTTTCTTTTTGTAATTCTATCATACTATATAGTTAGTACAAGATCATCAAATATTCAGGGTATGTTTTGGAAATATAATTTTGTGAAATCGAATGCACAATCTGTTGAGATGAGAGGAGACAAAGGCTTGCTGTTAATAACTTGAGTCGATTTGATGATCACCCAGGTGGCCGTGTAGCCATCTCAGATGGAGTCCGATGAGAAGGACCAAAAGGAGGTGCCGGCAGGTACGATAAGATTCATCTTAACGAATTTTTGAAGAGGCCCTTGGCGCACTGCAAAAATTTTATTTGTAAAGGTTGCATGCTACTACCTCCTAATTAATATCGCATTGAAATGAAGTAGATGCAACTCTTAATAGATATTGTAACATGTTTTGGTTTGCAGGTTAAATATTTGACATCATATGTTTGGTAATGAGAGCAATGCAATATTTTGAAGGGGCACACATGTAAGGGAAACTGGTATATGTCTACCTGTCAGGCTGGAAACAACAATTTGCGTTATGAGCTACGAGCTCCGAATAAATTGCTTTTCTCTTTCCTTCAGTTGTCATCTTATTTCACGATTGGCATCACCGATAAAGAGGAGGTTTTTTTCCATTCAATCAAATTATAAATTCCAAATTTGTTACCCGTGTCTATAAGTATTGTACTTTTTTGTTAGAATGTTGTTTGCCATTTATATTAATTGCCATTCTGAAAGGATCGATATGGTTGGCTAGAGGGGGGGTGAATAGACAACGACCACTTTTTAATTAATCTTAGCAAGTTAAGGTAAACACCATACGGGTTCACAAATAATACGACAATGAGGTGAACTCTATAGAAGCTAACAACGAGAGCTATTAAGACAAGTAAGATATAGTCACAAGCATAAGCAAATACAAAGTAAAGGATAGAGATAACCACAAGTGGAACCGATGGAGACGAGGATGTGTTACCGAAGTTCCTTCCCTTTGACAGGAAGTACGTCTCCGTTGGAGCGGTGTGGAGGCACAATGCTCCCCAAAAAGCCACTAAGGCCACCGTATTCTCCTCACGCCCTCGCACGATGCAAGGTACCCTGATTCCACTATAGGTGCCCTTGAAGGCGGCGACCGAACCTTTACAAACAAGGTTGGGGCAACTCCGCACAAAGCTTGGAGGCTCCCAACTAGACCACGAAGCTTCACCACAATGGAATATGGCTTCAAGGTGACCTCAACCGTCTAGGATGCTCAAACACCCAAGAGTAACAAGATCCGCAAGGGATTGGTGGGGGAATCAACTTTTCTCTTGGTGGAAGTGTGGATCTAGGCCTTCTCAACCAATCCCTAAAGAATCAACAAGTTTGATTGGCTAGGGAGAGAGATCGGGCACTTTTGAGCTTGGGGCGCAACAATGGAGCTTAGAGAGGTAAGAGGTAAGGTTCCTCAGCTAGAAGAACCCTTTATATAGTGGGGGCAAAAATCAGACCGTTTTCCCACTCTCTGCCCGAGCTCCAGCGGTACTACCGCTGGCACTCTAGCGGTACTACCGCTGACCAGGGGCGGTACTACCACCGCGTGGCGGTACTACCGCTGGGACTCCAGCGGTACTACCGCTGGGCCCCTGGTAGTGCAAAAGCACTACTACCGCCAAGAAAGTCTTCGCAAAAAGGTCCGTCCACGAACAACCGCTAGGCAAGCGGTACTAAGCTCCTGGAGCGGTACTACCGCTGGCTGCAGCGGTAGTACCGCTAGCAGTCGAGCGGTACTACCGCTAGAGACAGCGGTACTACCGCTGGGGATCATTTTGCAAAGAGGCAAGAAACAAAGTGGCGGGGGCCGCACCGATGATGAAGGTAAGGGAGAATATGTGAAGTGTGCGCGTGCAAAGATAGATTCCACCCAAACCTTTCCACTACGGATCCCCTCTTAATAGTACGGCTTTCCTATGACTCAAATAAAGAGAACGAAGAGAGCACCGTGCTTCCGTTCCATGAATGAGGAGTCGAGTCGTCTTGTGCCGTTGACGTGTGTTATCTGAAACCTTAACACACACGGTTAGTCCTTTACGGTACTGTCATCAATCACCAAAATTACTTAGGAATAAACTATGCCCCAACAATCTCCCCCTTTTTGGTGGATTGATGACAATACCGGATTTGCACAGAGAATAATATGAGAACAAAAATATAGAGATATATGACAATACGGGGCATATGACTCACATCATATGATGGAAATAAATCTCACATAAGTTCATGTCTCACAATTGATAGCAAACTAGAAGCAAACCAAGTTCGAAGCAAACCACACGAAAGAAAGCAAAGCAAAGCAAATTTGAAAGCAAATCCAAATCCAGCTCCTAGACTCTCTCCCCCTTTGGCACAAGACACCAAAAAGGGGCACGCCTAATGCGACAGGTAGCTACTCCTCATCCTCAGCATCGCCAGACTCGTCGGTACCCTCCTGATCGTCCTGTTCCTCCTCTTCCGCCTCATCGCCAGACCACTGGTATCCTTGAGCCTGCATACAAGTAGCCTCTGGAGTGATGTCGTCCTCTGAGCCGCTGGAGATGTCCACATCAAGAGTCCTGAGAACACGCTTGTGCCTCTGGCGGCTCTCCTTCTGAGCCACGTGTGTCTAGTACTGACCCTTAACCTGCATACAGAATAGAGTCTTCATCTTGTCCTGCAGTTTGATGGCCCAAGATGGCATGGCAGAGGAGCGGGACTGAGAGGCGGTTCCTCTGTCAGCAGCAGTCTCAGTGTCAGTATCCATGTGCTGAGAGGAAGTGGATGGGTTGGCCCATTTGTCCTTGACGCGAAGCTTGATCGGGTCGTGCACAATGTAGTCTGACTGAGCGTAGAGCACCTCCTCCGGAAAAGCCTCTTGCCACTTATGGCGAATATATGAGAACAGATAGGGCCCGTAGATGGGAACCTTACGCATGATGATGCAGTTCCAGAGCTCCGTGAACATCACATCAGCAATATCGAGAGGGGCAGACTCCTGAGACATAGCCTCCTCACAAAGCAGCAGCATCTCAGCCAAGGAGCCATGAACCTCGTCGAAGTTACCAATGCGAGGGAAGAGGGTGTTGCGAAGGATCCGGTGCATGATGTCCAGATGCTTGGGGAGCACACCCTTCCTCACATAGAGCTTCTGTAATTTGTCCTTTGCGGGGGCCCTATCGGTGGGGGCTGCAGCATGAGGACGCAGCCCAAGTGGAGTGTCAGCTCCCTAGAAGTCAATGTTGAGGAATTGCATGAACTCACGCCAGGTACCGGTCATCTTCTGAGTCCCAGTCATCCACACCATAGAGCGCTCTGCATCAGGAGAGAAGTGGACCGTGACATAGAACTGAGCAACAGCAGTGGGATCAAAATCTGTCTTGTAAGTGATGATGTCCTTGATGCCCAGTTTGTCAATCAGAGAGAGGGCATCACCAAAATAGTCCAGGTTCCGCTGAAGATGAGCTAGGTCAATCCACTGAACGGAGACATAGTTTTTCTTGAAATGTGCGACAACATCACGGTAGATCCTGCACTGATCCCTTGCCCAGACATGGTCAACATCCTTGATCACAGCCCTCTCGTTGTGATAGTGGTTCTGAGTGCGAAACTGCAGAAAGTCCTTGGGGGACATAGTTCGGACGTTGACCCTCTTCTCCTTCTGTGCGACCTTCTTGAAGGATTGCCTTTTGGGTTGCAGACCTGAGGTGGCAGACCCCTCGGGAGCCTCTTGGTTGCGATACTGCTTTGACTGTGTGTCACGAGGGGGTTTGAACGGCGAGAACTACCTGTGACACAGAACACACAGCGAAAAGAGGCGACAAAAAGAGTCAAGGCAATGAATCTTGAAAACGCAGAAAAAATAAACACGCATTGCTAAGCACATAAAAAGAATACACAGTGAATGCTCCTGGCGGTAGTACCGCTACCCCTGGCGGTAGTACCGCTCAGGCCTAGCGGTAGTACCGCTGGGGCCTAGCGGTAGTACCGCTACCCCTGGCTGCAGTACCGCTGGGGGTCCTAGCGGTAGAACCGCTACCCCTGGCGGCAGTACCGCTGGGGGTCATAGCGGTAGTACCGCTACCCCTGGCGGTAGTACCGCTGGGGTTTGACTTTCAGATCTGACAGATAAAAATCGTTACGAGGGCATGGGCTGTGTATGAACACTAAGAACTCCACCCCAACCCTACTTTACATGAGGATCACTAGTAACACCGAAATAAGTACATGCCTAGGCAAGAGAGAGCAAGTTTTAGATCTAATCCAAAACATAGTTCAAGTGCTAGATCTAAAACAAGAAAATCCTAGGGCATGGCAACATAATCAACAACGATCCACAGGACCTACACTCCCCTCAAATATCTCCTTCATGCCATCCAAGAACTAGCCACAAGATCAAAGATATGGATCCAATCCCCAATGCTCCTATCCCTAGAACAAGAACATCAACCAAATAGAAGAAGGGAGGAGCTTTACCGGGATTCATGGCTCTTGGAGGAGGAAGGAGAAGTGGAGCAACCCTTCCAATCCAACGGGGAGAAGGAGCTCCACGAAACGAGATCCACACAGGGAGATTTCGGGCTAGGGGAGGGAGGAGCCGCGAGGAAGAAGAAACAGGTAGAGAAAAACGGGCTCCCCCTCCTTTATATAGCCCAAGGGGTACGGGCCAGCGGTAGTACCGCTGAGGACCTAGCGGTAGTACCGCTCCCTGGCGGTAGTACCGCCAGATGCAGCGGTAGTACCGCTGGGGTCGTGGCGGTAGTAACGCTCCCCCTGGCGGTAGTACCGCTCCCCCTTGAGGCAGCCCTAAAAATTTCCTAGCCGGTTGTGTTAGATGGGAATCCTGGCGGTAGTACCGCTGGGGTCCTGGCGGTAGTACCGCTACCCTGGCGGTAGTACCGCTGCAAATGTCGCAACGCGGCTTAGGAAACGAGAGGAACTTGGGCTCATGACAAGTAAGTAAAAGATGAGATAGCAACTAGAAAAATGTACTGACTTGTCATTGTATATCCTTTCTTCTATAAAAAAAGAAAGGATGGAAGGGCGGTGGCCGAGGCCACCTATGTTTGAGACAATGGTGTGACACCGCGAAGAATTATCCTTGGGTTCACGACCAATGCTCGTCTTTGAAGCACAAGTGCCATTTGACAATGGCTAAAGTGAAAGACTAGATTGATTTATGCATAATGGGGGGAGGGAAAGTTCATTGAGAGAACAACACTCCCTCTATGTCCATGCCTACATCTAGACCAAGATGGAATGCAAAGTGAGGTGCAATATGCCTAGTTTCAATCCACATTACTTGAATCAATGATATTTAGCTCATGCCTTAACTCCCGGAACCTTGCTTCATCTAGAGGCTTAGTGAAAATATCTGCAAGTTGCTCTTCAGTGTGGATGAAGTGAACCTCAATATCACCTAGCTTGATATGTTCACGAATGAAGTGATGACGAATATCAATATGTTTGGTTTTCTTATGTTGCACTGGGTTGAGGGAAATCTTGATAGCGCTTTGATTGTCACATAGAAGAGGCACTTTGTCACAAGTGACACCATAATCCTTTAAAGTCTGACTCATCCATAGCAATTGTGCACAACAACTTGCAGCTGCCACATACTCAGCTTCGGTGGATGATAATGAGACGCAATTCTGCTTCTTTGAAGACCAACTTACCAAAGAGCGACCGAGGAATTGGCATCCTCCAGACGTTGACTTCCTCTCCACACAATCTCCTGCCCAATCTGAGTCAGAATAGCCAACTAGATTGAAGTTTGCTCCTTTGGGATACCAGAGGCCAAAGTTTGGGGTATGAGCCAAATATCGAAAGATTCGCTTAACAACCATGTAATGACTTTCTTTTGGTGCGGATTGAAACCATGCACATATCCCTACACTCAACATAATATCCGGTCTAGATGCACAAAGGTAAAGGAGGGATCCAATCATGGAGCGGTATACCTTTTGATCCACTGCTTTACCATTAGGATCACTGTCAAGCTTGCATCTTGTTGGCATGGGGAACTTGACCGGTTTGACATCTTCGAGCTCGAACCGTTTGAGCATGTCTTGAGTGTACTTGGCTTGTTTGATGAATGTCCCTTCTAGACCTTGTCTAATCTCGACCCCGAGGAAGAACTTCACCTCTCCCATCATGGACATCTCAAACTTTTCAGTCATTAGTGCAACAAATTCTTCATTGAATGAAATGTTAGGAGAGCCAAAGATAATATCATCAACATATAGTTGGCATATGAACAAATCCCCTTTAACCCTCTTAGTAAAAAGAGTGGGATCTATCTTCCCAATTTCAAACCCACGATCTTGTAACAACTCAGTAAGATACTCATACCACGCGCGTGGGGCTTGTTTAAGGCTATAGAGTGCCTTATTAAGTTTGTACACATGATTGGGGAGCTTGGGATGTTCGAATCCCGGGGGTTGTTTGACATAGACCAACTCATTCAAAGGACCATTAAGAAAGGCACTTTTCACATCCATTTGCTGTAATTTGAAGTTGTGATGAGAAGCAAATGCAAGTAACATGCAAATAGATTCTAGACGAGCAACAGGAGCAAAGGTTTCACCGTAGTCGATACCCTCGACTTGGGAGTAGCCTGTTGGGGAACGTCGCATGGGAAACAAAAATTTTCCTACGCGCACGAAGACCTATCATGGTGATGTCCATCTACGAGAGGGGATGAGTGATCTACGTACCCTTGTAGATCGTACAGCAGAAGCGTTAGTGAACGCGGTTGATGTAGTGGAACGTCCTCACGTCCCTCGATCTGCCCTGCGAACAATCCCGCGATCAGTCCCACGATCTAGTACCGAACGGACGGCACCTCCGCGTTCAGCACACGTACAGCTCGACGATGATCTCGGCCTTCTTGATCCAGCAAGAGAGACGGAGAGGTAGAAGAGTTCTCCGGCAGCGTGACGGCGCTCCGGAGGTTGGTGATGACCTTGTCTCAGCAGGGCTCCGCCCGAGCTCCGCAGAAACGCGTTCTAGAGGAAAAACCATGAAGGTATGTGGTCGGGCAGCCGTGAGAAAGTCGTCTCAAATCTGCCCTAAAAGCCCCATATATATAGGAGGAGGGAGGGGGACCTTGCCTTGGGGTCCAAGGGATCCCCAAGGGGTCGGCCGAGCCAGGGGGGAGGACTCTTCCCCCCCAAACCGAGTCCTACTTGGTTTGGTGGGAGGGAGTCCTTCCCCCTTCCCACTTCTTCCTTTTTTTTTCTTTCCTTTGATTTTTTTCTCTCTTGGCGCATAGGGGATTGGTGGGCTGTCCCACCAGCCCACTAAGGGCTGGTGTGACCCCCCCAAATGCCTATGGGCTTCCCCGGAGTGGGTTGCCCCTCTCCGGTGAACTCCCGGAACCCATTCGTCATTCCCGGTACATTCCCGGTAACTCCGAAAACCTTCCGGTAATCAAATGAGGTCATCCTATATATCAATCTTCGTTTCCGGACTATTCCGGAAAGCCTCGTGACGTCCGTGATCTCATCCGGGACTCCGAACAACATTCGGTAACCAACCATATAACTCAAATACGCATAAAACAACGTCGAACCTTAAGTGTGCAGACCCTGCGGGTTCGAGAACTATGTAGACATGACCCGAGAGACTCCTCGGTCAATATCCAACAGCGGGACCTGGATGCCCATATTGGATCCTACATATTCTACGAAGATCTTATCGTTTGAACCTCAGTGCCAAGGATTCGTATAATCCCGTATGTCATTCCCTTTGTCCTTCGGTATGTTACTTGCCCGAGATTCGATCGTCAGTATCCGTATACCTATTTCAACCTCGTTTACCGGCAAGTCTCTTTACTCGTTCCATAATACAAGATCCCGCAACTTACACTATGTTACATTGCTTGCAAGGCTTGTGTGTGATGTTGTATTACCGAGTGGGCCCCGAGATACCTCTCCGTCACACGGAGTGACAAATCCCAGTCTTGATCCATACTAACTCAACTAACACCTTCGGAGATACCTGTAGAGCATCTTTATAGTCACCCAGTTACGTTGCGACGTTTGATACACACAAAGCATTCCTCCGGTGTCAGTGAGTTATATGATCTCATGGTCATAGGAATAAATACTTGACACGCATAAAACAGTAGCAACAAAATGACACGATCAACATGCTACGTCTATTAGTTTGGGTCTAGTCCATCACATGATTCTCCTAATGATGTGATCCCATTATCAAGTGACAACACTTGCCTATGGCCAGGAAACCTTGACCATCTTTGATCAACGAGCTAGTCAACTAGAGGCTTACTAGGGACAGTGTTTTGACTATGTATCCACACAAGTATTGTGTTTCCAATCAATACAATTATAGCATGGATAATAAACGATTATCCTGAACAAAGAAATATAATAATAACTAATTTATTATTGCCTCTAGGGCATATTTCCAACAGTCTCCCACTTGCACTAGAGTCAATAATCTAGTTCACATCACCATGTGATTCCAACGAATCCAACACCCATATAGTTCTGGGGTCTGATCACGTCTTGCTCGTGAGAGAGGTTTTAGTCAACGGTTCTGAAACTTTCAGATCCATGCGTTCTTCACAAATCTTTATGTCATCTTATAGATGCTGCTACTACGTGCTATTCGGAAATGCTCCAAATATCTACTCTACTATACTAATCCGTTTCACTACTCATAGTTATTCGGATTAGTGTCAAAGCTTGCATCGACGTAACCCTTTACGACAAAATATTTAACCACCTCCATAATCGAGAAAGATTCGTTAGTCCATTAGTTACTAAGGATAAATTTTGACCACTGCTAGTGATTCAATCATGGATCACTCTCTGTACCTCTCAATAGATTTTGAGTCAAGGCACACATCAGGTGCGGTACACATCATGGCATACTTTAGATTCTATGGCTAAGGCATAGAAGACGACCTTCGTATATTCTCTTTATTCTGCCGGGGTCGGGTTTTGAGTCTTACTCAAATTCACACCTCACAACGCAACCAAGAACTCCTTCTTTGCTGATCTATTTTGAACTCCTTCAAAAACTTGTCAAGGCATGGATCTTGTTGAAACTTCCATTAAGCGCTTTCGATCTATCTCCATAGATCTTTGATGCTCAACGTTCAAGTAGCGCAATCCAGGTACTCCTTTGAAAACTCCTTTCAAACAACCTTGTATGCTTTACAGAAATTATATATTACTTCTGATCCAAAATATGTCAACCACATATACTTATCAGAAATTCTATAGTGCTCCCACTCACTTCTTTGGAAATACAAGTTTCTCATAAACCTTTGTACAAACCCAAAATCTTTGATCATCTCATCAAAGTATATATATTCCAACTCCGAGATGCTTGCACCAGTCCATTGAAGGATCGCTGGAGCTTGCATACTTGCTAGTATCTTTAGGATCGACAAAACCTTCTGGTTGTATCACATACAATGTTTGCTCAAGGAAACCGTCGAGGAAACAATGTTTTGACATCCTACGTGCAATATTTCATAAATAATGCATCAACAACTAACATAATTCTAACAGACCTTTAGCATCGCTACGAGTGAGAAAGTCTCATCATAGTCAACTTGTTTGATCTTGCCGAAAACATCTTTGCGACAAGTCGAGCTTTTCTTAATAGTGACTTATCACCATCATTGTCTGTCTTCTTTTAAAGATCCATTTTTACTCAATAGTCCTATGACCATCAAGTAGTTCTACCAAAGTCTACACTTTGTTTTCACACATGGATCCTCTCTCGGATTTCATGGCTTCCAGCCATTTGTCGGAATCTGGGCCCACCATTGCTTTCTCCATAACTCGTAGGTTCACTGTTGCTCAACAACATGACCTCCAAGACAGGGTTACCGTACTACTCTGCAGCAGTACGCGACCTTGTCGACCTACGAGGTTTGTAGTAACTTGATTCGAAGCTCAATGATCATCATCATCAGTTTCCACTTCAATTGGTGTAGGCGCCACATGAACAACTTCATGCGCCCTGCTACACACTGGTCGAAGTGATGGTTCAATAACCTCATCAAGTTCTACTACCCTCCCACTCAATTGTTTCGAGAGAAACCTTTCCTCGAGAAAGGATCCGTTTCTAGAAACAAACACTTTGCTTTCGGATCTGAGATAGGAGATGTACCCAACTGTTTTGGATATCCTATGAAGATGCATTTATCCGCTTTGGGTTCGAGCTTATCAGACTGAAACTTTTTCACATAAGTGTCGAAACCCCAAACTTTTAAGAAACGACAGTTTAGATTTCTCTAAACCTCAGTCTATACTGTGTCATCTCAACGGAAATACGCGGTGCCCTATTTAAAGTGAGTGCGGTTGTCTCTAATGCATAACCCATAAACGATAGTGGTAATTCGATAAGAGACATCATAGTATGCACCATACCAAATAGTGCGTGGCTATGACGTTCAGACACATCATCACACTATGATGTTCCAGGTGGCATGAACTGCGAAACAATTTCCACATTGTCTTAACTGTGTACCAAAACTCGTAACTCAGATATTCATTTCCATGATCATATCGTAGACAGTTTGTCCTCTTGTTACGACGAACTTCACTCTGAAACAGAATTGAACTTTTCAACATTTCAGACTTATGATTCATTAAGTAAATACTCTTGTATCTACTCAAATCGTTAGTGAAGTAAGAACATAATGATATTCACTGCGTGTCTCAGCACCCATTGGACTGCATACATCAAAATGTATCACTTCCAACAAGTTACTATCTTAATTTCATCTCAATGAAAACAAGGCCTTGCTCATGTGGTATGATTTGCATGTCACTAATGATTCGAAATCAGGTGAGTACAAAGATCCATCAGCATGGAGCCTCTTCATGCAATTTATACTAACATGACTCAAGCGGCAGTGCCACAACTAAGTGGTACTATCATCATCAACTTGTATCTTTTGGCACCAATATCATGAACATGTGTAACACTACGATCGAGATTCAATAAACCATTGAAGGTGATTATTCAAGAAAACAGAGTAACCATTATTCTCTTTAAATGAATAATCGTATTGCAATAAACACGATCCAATCATGTTCATGCTTAACGCAAGCACCAAATAACAATTATTTAGGTTTAACACCAATCCCGATGGTAGAGGGAGCGTGCGACGTTTGATCATATCAACCTTGGAAACACTTCCAACATGTATCGTCACCTCGCCTTTAGCTAGTCTCCGTTTATGTCGCAGCTTACATTTCGTGTTACTAATCACTTAGCAACCGAACCGGTATCCAATACCCTCATGCTACTAGGAGTACTAGTAAAGTACACATCAACATCATGTATATCAAATACACTTCTTTCGACTTTTGCGAGCCTTTTTATCTACCAAGTATCTAGAGTTGCTCCGCCTCAGTGACTGTTCCCCTCATTACAGAAGCACTTAGTCTCGGGTTTGGGTTTAATCTTGGGTCTCTTCATTAGTGCAGCAACTGTTTTGCCGTTTCACGAAGTATCCCTTCTAGCCCTTGCCTTTCTTGAAACTTAGTGGTTTTACAAACCATCAACTACTGATGCTCCTTCTTGATTTCTACTTTCGCAGTGTCAAACATCGCGAATCGCTCAAGGATCATTGTATGTATCCTTGACATGTTATAGTTCATCACGAAGCTCTCACAGCTTGGTGGCAGTGACTTTGGAGAACTATCACTATCTCATCTGGAAGATTAACTCCCACTTGATTCAAGCGATTGTCGTGCTCAGACAATCTGAGCACATGCTCAACGATTGAGCCTTTCTCCTTTACTTTGTGGACAAAGAATCTTGTCGGAGGTCTCGTACCTCTTAACAAGGGCACAAGCATGAAATCACAATTTCATCTCTTTAGAACATCACTTATGTTCCGTGACGTTTTACAACGTTTTCGGCGCCTTGCTTCTAAGCCATTAAGTATTTTTGTACTGAACTATCGTGTAGTCATCAGAAACGTGTATGTCGGATGTTCAAAGCATCCACAGACGACGCTCGAGGTGCAGCACACCGAGTGGTGTATTAAGGACATAAGCCTTCTGTGCAGCAACGAGGACAATCCTCGGTTTTACAGACTCAGTCTGCAAAGTTTGCTACTATCAACTTTCAACTAAATTTTCTCTAGGAACATATAAAAAAAGTAGAGCTATAGCGCAAGCTACATCGTAATACGAAAAGACCATTAGACTATGTTCATGACAATTAGTTCATTTAATCATATTACTTAAGAACTCCCACTCAAAAAGTACATCTCTCTAGTCATTTGAGTGGTACATGATCCAAATCCACTATCTCAAGTCCGATCATCACGTGAGTCGAGAATAGTTTCAGTGGTAAGCATCTCTATGCTAATCATATCAACTATACGATTCATGCTCGACCTTTCGGTCTCATGTGTTCCGAGGCCATGTCTGCACATGCTAGGCTCGTCAAGCTTAACCCGAGTGTTCCGCGTGCGCAACTGTTTTGCACCCGTTGTATGTGAACGTTGAGTCTATCACACCCGATCATCACGTGGTGTCTCGAAACGACGAACTGTAGCAACGGTGCACAGTCGGGGAGAACACAATTTCGTCTTGAAATTTTAGTGAGAGATCACCTCATAATGCTACCGTCGTTCTAAGCAAAATAAGGTGCAATAAAGGATTAACATCACATGCAATTCATAAGTGACATGATATGGCCATCATCACGTGCTTCTTGATCTCCATCACCAAAGCACCGGCACGATCTTCTTGTCACCGGCGCCACACCATGATCATCCATCAACGTGTTGCCATCGGGGTTGTCGAGCTACTTATGCTATTACTACTAAAGCTACATCCTAGCAAAATAGTAAACGCATCTGCAAGCACAAACGTTAGTATAAAGACAACCCTATGGCTCCTGCCGGTTGTCGTACCATCGACATGCAAGTCGATATTTCTATTACAACATGATCATCTCATACATCCAATATATCACATCACATCGTTGGCCATATCACATCACATCCATACCCTGCAAAAACAAGTTAGACATCCTCTAATTTTGTTGTTGTATGTTTTACGTGGTGACCAAGGGTATCTAGTAGGATCGCATCTTACTTACGCAAACACCACAACGGAGATATATGAGTTGCTATTTAACCTCATCCAAAGACCTCCTCGGTCAAATCCGATTCAACTAAAGTTGGAGAAACCGTCACTTGCCAGTCATCTTTGAGCAAAGGGGGTTACTCGTAACGATGAAACCAGTCTCTCGTAAGCGTACGAGTAATGTCGGTCCAAGCCGCTTCAATCCAACAATACCGCGGAATCAAGAAAAGACTAAGGAGGGCAGAAAAACACACATCACCGCCCACAAAACCTTTTGTGTTCTACTCGAGAAGACATCTACGCATGAACCTAGCTCATGATGCCACTGTTGGGGAACGTCGCATGGGAAACAAAAATTTTCCTACGCGCACGAAGACCTATCATGGTGATGTCCATCTACGAGAGGGGATGAGTGATCTACGTACCCTTGTAGATCGTACAGCAGAAGCGTTAGAGAACGCGGTTGATGTAGTGGAACGTCCTCACGTCCCTCGATCTGCCCCGCGAACAATCCCGCGATCAGTCCCACGATCTAGTACCGAACGGACGGCACCTCCGCGTTCAGCAGACGTACAGCTCGACGATGATCTCGGCCTTCTTGATCCAGCAAGAGAGACGGAGAGGTAGAAGAGTTCTCCGGCAGCGTGACGGTGCTCCAGAGGATGGTGATGATCTTGTCTCAGCAGGGCTCCGCCCGAGCTCCGCAGAAACACGATCTAGAGGAAAAACTATGGAGGTATGTGGTCGGGCAGCCGTGAGAAAGTCGTCTCAAATCTGCCCTAAAAGCCCCATATATATAGGAGGAGGGAGGGGGACCTTGCCTTGGGGTCCAAGGG
The DNA here is from genome assembly GCF_904849725.1 of Hordeum vulgare subsp. vulgare. Taxonomy (NCBI): domain Eukaryota; kingdom Viridiplantae; phylum Streptophyta; class Magnoliopsida; order Poales; family Poaceae; genus Hordeum; species Hordeum vulgare. The sequence goes on from NC_058523.1 coordinate 515,294,240, forward strand.
ATCCCCAAGGGGTCGGCCGAGCCAGGGGGGAGGACTCTTCCCCCCCAAACCGAGTCCTACTTGGTTTGGTGGGAGGGAGTCCTTCCCCCTTCCCACTTCTTCCTTTTTTTTTCTTTCCTTTGATTTTTTTCTCTCTTGGCGCATAGGGGATTGGTGGGCTGTCCCACCAGCCCACTAAGGGCTGGTGTGACCCCCCCCCCAAATGCCTATGGGCTTCCCCGGAGTGGGTTGCCCCCCTCCGGTGAACTCCCGGAACCCATTCGTCATTCCCGGTACATTCCCGGTAACTCCGAAAACCTTCCGGTAAGCAAATGAGGTCATCCTATATATCAATCTTCGTTTCCGGACTATTCCGGAAACCCTCATGACGTCCGTGATCTCATTCGGGACTCCGAACAACATTCGGTAACCAACCATATAACTCAAATACGCATAAAACAACGTCGAACCTTAAGTGTGCAGACCCTGCGGGTTCGAGAACTATGTAGACATGACCCGAGAGACTCCTCGGTCAATATCCAACAGCGGGACCTGGATGCCCATATTGGATCCTACATATTCTACGAAGATCTTATCGTTTGAACCTCAGTGCCAAGGATTCGTATAATCCCGTATGTCATTCCCTTTGTCCTTCGGTATGTTACTTGCCCGAGATTCGATCGTCAGTATCCGTATACCTATTTCAACCTCGTTTACCGGCAAGTCTCTTTACTCGTTCCGTAATACAAGATCCCGCAACTTACACTAAGTTACATTGCTTGCAAGGCTTGTGTGTGATGTTGTATTACCGAGTGGGCCCCGAGATACCTCTCCGTCACACGGAGTGACAAATCCCAGTCTTGATCCATACTAACTCAACTAACACCTTCGGAGATACCTGTAGAGCATCTTTATAGTCACCCAGTTACGTTGCGACGTTTGATACACACAAAGCATTCCTCCGGTGTCAGTGAGTTATATGATCTCATGGTCATAGGAATAAATACTTGACACGCATAAAACAGTAGCAACAAAATGACACGATCAACATGCTACGTCTATTAGTTTGGGTCTAGTCCATCACATGATTCTCCTAATGATGTGATCCCATTATCAAGTGACAACACTTGCCTATGGCCAGGAAACCTTGACCATCTTTGATCAACGAGCTAGTCAACTAGAGTCTTACTAGGGACAGTGTTTTGTCTATGTATCCACACAAGTATTGTGTTTCCAATCAATACAATTATAGCATGGATAATAAACGATTATCATGAACAAAGAAATATAATAATAACTAATTTATTATTGCCTCTAGGGCATATTTCCAACAAAGGTCTACCAAGAATGATGGGACATGTCGGATTGCAATCAATATCAAGCACAATGAAATCTACGAGTATATAGTTCCTATTTGCAATAATAAGAACATCATTGATCCTTCCCATAGGTTTCTTAATAGTGAATCCGCAAGATGCAAATTAAGAGAGCACACATCAATCTCATTGAAGCCTAGAACATCACATAAAGACTTTGGAATAGCGGAAACACTAGCACAAAAATCACACAAAGCATTGCATTCATAGTTTTTAATCTTGATTTTGATAGTAGGTTCCCACTCATCATGAAGTTTTCTAGGAATAGATATCTCCAACTCAATTTTCTCTTCAAGATATTTCATCATAGCATCAACGATATGATCGGTAAAAGCCTTATTTTGGCTATAAGCATGTGGAGAGTTTAGCATGGATTGCATCAAGGAAATACATTCAATCAAAGAGCAACTATCATAATTGAATTCCTTGAAATCATAAGTTGTAATTTCATCACTACTCAAAGTTTTGATATCCTCTACTCCACTTTCAGTGCTTTTAGCATCAAGATAAATAGGCTCCGAATCATTGGGGGCGTTTCACAACCAAAGTGGATTCATATCCAGCTCCATCATCATTAGGATTGACATTAGAAAACAAGGATTCAATAGGAGTCACACCAAGAACTTTAAGATCTTCGTGATTCTCATCACGAGAACACGCCTTTTTAAGCCATTCATGTCTAGCACGAATTTGGGCGGTTCTTTCTTTACTCTCATTCATGGAAACACGCATAGCTTTCAAAGTTACATCCATATTAATCTTGGGAGGAGCACATCTCAATTTCAAAGCATCAATATCGAGAGACATTCTATCAACGGTCTTAGCCAAGTCATCAATTTTGAGCATTTTTTCTTCTATGGACGCATTGAAAATCTTTTGCGAGTTGATAAACTCTTTAATATCACTCTCAAGATCAGTGGGTAATTTATTGTAATTTCCATGAGCATTGTTGTAGGAATTGCCAAAGTTATTAGAGGGATTACTAGGAAAAGGCCTAGGAATAAAGTTACCTCTATAAGCATTGTTGTTGCCAAAATTATTCCTACCAACAAAATTAACATCCAAGCTTTCATTGCTATTCTCAATCAAGGAAGACAAAGGCATATCATTTGGATCTAAAGGATCACTTTTGCTAGAAAAAAAAATTCATTCACTCATCCATCTTAGCACTCAAAGAGTTAATTTCTGCTATAGCATGCACTTTTTTACTAGTAGGTGACCTTTCAGTGTGCCATTGAGAATAGTTTGTCATGATATTATCTAGGAGTTTTGTGGCTTCTCCTTGTGTGATTTCCATGAAAGTTCCACCGTAGGCGGAATCGAAGATATTTCTAGAAGCAAAATTCAAACCAGCATAGAAGATTTGTATAATCATCCAAAGACTCAGGCCATGAGCGGGACAATTTCTAATCATCAATTTCATTCTCTCCCAAGATTGTGTAACATATTCATGATCAAGTTGCTTACAATTTATGATATCATTACGGAGAGAGATAATCTTAGCCGGTGGAAAATACTTGGAAATATAAGCATCTTTACACTTGTTTCAAGAATCAATACTATTTTTGGGTAAAGATGAAAACCAAGTTTTTGCTCGATCTCGTAATGAGAACAGAAATAGCTTCAATTTAATCATATCATTATCCACATCTTTCTTCTTTTGCATATCGCATAACTCAATGAAGGTATTAAGATGGGATGCGACATCTTCACTGGGAAGGCCGGAAAATTGCTCTTTCATAACAAGATTCAGCAAGACAACATTGATTTCATATGATTCGGCACTAGTGGAGGGAGTAATCGGAGTACTAATAAAATAATTATTATTAGTATTCGAGAAGTCACACAATTTGGTGTTTTCAGTCATGGTGACTTAGCAAGCAGACGAGCACACAAGCGAACAGAAAGCAAGCGAAAGAGAAGGCGAACGAAAAAGGAAATATTTTTGTAAATTTTGTTTTTTTAGAAGTGGGGGATAGGAAAACGAGAGGCAAAAGGCAAATAATGTAAATGCAAGAGATGAGTTTGCGATAGTTACTTGGATAAGCTTCACTTTGAATACTCCCCGGCAACGGCGCGAGAAATTCTTCATGCTACCTCTTGAACTTGCGTTGGTTTTTCCCTTGAAGAGGAAAGAGTGATGTGGCACAGTAGCGATAAGTATTTCCCTTAGTTTGAGAACCAAGGTATCAATCCAGTAGGAGTATCAAGATGAGGCACCAATGTACCTGCGCAAAAACAAGCTAACTTGCACCCAACGCAATAAAGGGGTTGTCAATCCCTTCTAGATTATTTGCAAGGTGAGATCTGAAGGTGAAAAGTGCAAAAAAGTAATTGTATAGATCTAAAAATAAGATGTGAAGTAGACCCGGGGGCCATAGTGTTCACTAGAGACTTCTCTCATGATAACAAGTATTACGGTAGAAGAACGAATTACTGTCGAGCAATTGATAGAATCGCGCAAAGTCATGATGATATCTAAGGCAATGATCATACATATAGGCATCACGTCCGAGACAAGTAGACCGATACTTTGTGCATCTACGACTATTACTCCACACATCGATCACTATCCAGCATGCATCTAGTGTATTGAGTTCATAACAAATAGAGTAACGCCTTAAGCAAGATGACATGATGTAGAGGGATAGATTCATGCAATATGATATAAACCCCATCTTTTTGCACTTGATGACAAGAACACGATGCGTGCCTTGCTACCACTTCTGTCACTAGGTGAGGACACCGCACGGTATGAACCCAAAACCAAGCACTTGTCCCATTTCAAGAATTATAGATCAAGTTGGCCAAACGAAACCCAAAACTCGAAGAGAATTACAAGGATACGAAATCATGCATATAAGAGATCAGAGGGACTCAAATAATATTCATAGATAATCTAATCATAAATCCACAATTCATCGGATCTCGACAAACACACCGCGAAAGAAGGTTACATCGGATAGATCTCCATGAAGATCATGGAGAACTTTGTATTGAAGATCCAAGAGAGAGAAGAAGCCATCTAGCTACTAGCTATGGACTCGAAGGTCTGTGGTGAACTACTCACGCATCATCAGAGAGGCAATGGTGTTGATGAAGAAGCCGTCCGTGTCCGAATCCCCCTCCGGTAGGGCACCAGAACGGTCCCCAGATGGGATCTTGCGGAGACAGAAGCTTGCGGCGGCGGAAAAGAATTTTCATGGCTCTCTCTGGTGGTTTTGAATTTTTAGAGAATTTATAGGCAGAAGAGTTAGGGCAAAGGAGCCACGCGGGGGGGGGGGGGGGGCACAAGCCTGCTAGGCGCCCCCAGGCCGCGGCTAGGGGGCTTGTGACCTCCCCCGAGATTCTTTGCCTTGGTTCTCAAGTCCCGTGCGTATCTTGTGTTATGGAAAAAATCATCCCGCTGGTTTTATTCCGTTTGGAATCCGTTAAATATTCTTCTCTGAAATAGGTCAAAAAAACGAAAAAAAACAGAAACTGGCACTTGGCACTGGGTTAATAGGTTAGTCCCAAAAAAGATACAAAATAGCATATTCATGCATACAAAACATCCAAAGTTGACAAGATAATACCATGGAACCATAAAAAATTATAGATACCTTGGAGATGTATCAAACATCAACGGGCACAACTACAACAAAGAATACTATCTAGCTGGCGGAATCTATCCACAGTGGACCAGTATTGTGAAGACAATATCCAACCCCGTTGGAGAGAAGAGGAAAAGATTTGGCCAAGATCAAGAGAGTGCTAGGAAGTATTTCGAGCGTGCCTTTGGTGTTCTGCAATCTTGATGCGGCATAGTTCGGTATCCAACTAGAACTTGGAGCACCAAGAAGTTGTGGGAAGTGATGACTGCTTGTGTGATCATGCACAATATGATCGTAGAGGATGATTGTCCGAAACGTCCACACGACCAACGGTTTGAATTTTAGGGTGGCAATGCGGTGCCTCGGCATGGCGGAGAAGCGACATCGTTTGCACGGTTCACCCAATTTCATCATGAAATGCGTGATTTGGAAACTCATATTGAATTGCAAGATGATTTGGTTGAGCATATGTGTGACATCCCGAGACCGATGCCCAGAAGATTCCCCCTTTATTTCCGTTCCCATCGTGTGATTAATTTTATTTGGTGGCATCGTCATTTAGTTTGCATCACGCATCATGCATCATCTCCGTCATCTCTGGTGTGATTGCTTCCCTTGTTGTGTTTATTTTTTTCCCTCTTCTCCTAGCCACTCCTTGTTCTTTTACTTTTCCCATTCTCAACTTATTTCAATCCATTGGAATCTTGGGTGTCATACCAACTTCGCTCGTTATCTCATTCGCAATGTCGTTGACATTCTTCCCATGATAGCCCTTGCACCTTTCTTATTTTTCCCCTTTGCTTTCATTTATTTGAGTTGCAGATGTAAGGCTCAAATAAATGTTTCTGGTGAGCCCATAAATAATATCCGTTGTATAGGGTCTCCATCTAAAATCTCAGTCCATTTGGGGTTGGTTTGGTTATGGTTTAAATTTAGGCAAGTTTGAAATATATTCAAAACTTGTCCGAATTTATATTCGGCAAAAAAATCCTCAAACCAATTTTATTAAATCCCCCATATTTTTCTGGCCCCGGGAAAATTTGTCTCTTGTTGGAATTCCAACTTCTTCCTTGTTTTCTTACTTTGCAAGTTGTTGTAAAGGAAAAGATTTTAAAAGAAAACAAGCAAAAGAGGGAAAGAGGAGGAGCCCAGTTGGAGCCTCCCGTGGCCCAAGGCCCAACCGGGATCCCCGCTAGCCCTAGCGACAGGGATGAGGAGCGCCTCGTCCTCCCCTCGTCCCCCCCGTGCGCCTCCTCTCGTCTTCCTCCCTCTGCGCCGCCTCCATGGCCTCGGCCTCCCCCCGCGCGCCATGACCATCGCCCTGCTCCCCAGGCCGTCGCCCCCACCTCGCTTCCTGTCGCCACTCGCCAGGTCCCTCGCCGCCGCGCCGCCTCGGCTCGCCGTTCTCCCGCGCGCCGCCGCCCACCTGCAGGAGCCCCGCGCCCCGCACCTCCCTGTTGCTGTCGCTGCCCGGGTTGCCGCGCCGTGGCCTCTCCCCACCGTCCTGCCACGTCCCTCGCGCCTCCCGCGCGCTGCCGTGCTCGCCGCCGCAATGTCCGTGCTACGCCGACCGCCGTGCCCGCCAAGGACGTCTCCCGTGTGTCGCCCTGCCGCCATGGGCATGCTGTGCCGCTGCTGCGTTTTTGCTGTTGCTGCGGTGGTTGCTGTGCCGTGCTATGCTTCGCTATTGCTTGCCCGCTGCAAGTTGCTTGCTCGCCTGAAGTTTGCCGTGGCCGTAGCTACTATGCTTTTTGTTGCTGTTGTTAGATGCTTAGATGCTGCTAGTTAGTAGATGTTGCTGCTGTAGATGCTTGCTGTTAGATGCTAGATGCTGCTTGCTAGTGTGCTTGCTGTAGCTAGACGTGTTAGTTGCTGTTGCTAGCATTGCTAGTTGTAGTTGCTGCTTGCCTTGCTAGTTAGGCTAGGTGCTGCTAGCTTGCTAGCTTGCTGTTCAAAGTTGCTGCTGTTAGATGGTGGCATGATGCCATTGTGTCGCCGTTGCCTGCTGCTGGTGCTGCTTGCGTCGCGTTGCTGTTTGATGTCGCTGGTTATGTCGGCGAAGACCGCGTGCGTCATTCCCTCCTTCATGGAACCAACAAGATCGGCGAGTACCACGACATCCTCGACGACTCCCGGAACGTGTTCGACAACCGATGTGAAGACCGTGACCGACGCCGAAGACCGTGAACCACGACGTCGAGCGAACAACTACCATCGATGAGACCGTGTACGACTACTTCCAAGACGAAAACGACTTCCACGACGTCCGCTACGAACCGATCCGCTTCGAATCACACGCTTCGAAGGTATACCGATGGGACGTGTCGTGTACCGAACACATATGATGTATGAGTTGAATATATGTTGCATCGTATGTTGCCCGTGGCACGTTGCGTTCCTCTTTTGTTGTGCCCGACATATGGGAACCCGATATACGGGATCACCCCATCTTTATTTACCATTCCCGCACACGCTCCCTATTCGTTGGCACGTTATCTCGATGAGTTATCGGGATAGGTACGTTGCCGTGGCATCGTTTCCGACTTGCCTCCATTGTTCCCTCTCGCTCGTCGTGGCGACTCTTGCTTCTTTTCCCTTCTTGTCGTGATGGAATGAACTCGCATGCATGACACATTCATGGCATGATATACCGGGTGTTGCATGTTTCTTGTGTCGTAGCTCCGGTCTATGTTTCGCGTGTTAAACCGTCTAGGATGACATGTAGGATCACCGCTTCACCCCTTGCCATGTTAAACAACATTAAACATTGCCGTGTTAATAATTGGGAGTGAACTAAATAATTTGTATGTGGAGATTCATCAATATGAAACTATTGATCTTCACTTAATGTGTAGCATTAGATTGTTGTGAAATTGCCATGCCTTGCATCATTGATCTGTTCATGCATCATGTTGTGCATCGTGTGGTGAATATCTGTGTTGATGTTTGTCTCCGGTTTGTTCCGTCTCGATAGTGTTCCGCAAGCGTGTCGGAATGTGAGGACCCGTTCGACTACGTTGGTTCGTCGACTTCTCGGAGTCATTCTTCTTCCAAGCGGGATCTCAGGCAAGATGACCATTTCCCCAGATACCATTAGTATCATTGCCATGCTAGATTATCGCTTCTATCGATTATTTCTCGTTGCCTACCACATGTTAAATATCAGCCTCTCAGCCATGCCATGAAAACCTTCAACCTGTTCGACCTAGCAAACCACTGATTGGCTATATTACTGCTTGCTTAACCCTGTTGTTAACGCTGCTAGTGGCAGGTGCAAATGCTTCCATGTGATAACATGGGTTCCTTGTCATATCACCATATATTAATGCTATTTAATTTAATGCACCTATATACTTGGTAAAAGTTGAAGGCTCGGCCTTTCTATCCTAGTGTTTTGTTCCACCTTTGCCCCCTTAGTTTCGGCTACCGGTGATATGTTCCATAAACGAGCGCTCCTAACACGATCGGGGTTGTTATGGGGACCCCCTTGATAATTCGTTTTAGATTAAAGCTGGTCCGGCAAGGCCCAACATTGGTACTACATTTGCCCAACATAATAACTTGTTAATACTGAAAGCATAGGGGGTCATGAACCCCAGGAGTAATTTCACATAATACAGGGGGGCCAATGCTGTTGGTGCTAGTCCAAAACTAGAGCCGTTTGCGGGGCCAACCCGGGGCAACTCAGGAGATTTCTATCAGGCCACCGTACCCTGTGCTTATCCGTCGTGTCCTGAGAACAAGATACGCGGCTCCTATCGGGATCGTCGACACGCCGGGCGGCCTTGCTGGATTAGCTTTACCTTTGACGAGATATCTTGTGCATCGGGATTCCGGTGATGCTTTGGGTAATCTCAGAGTTGAGGTTTTCCACTAGGGAATCCGACGAGATTGTGAGCTTCGTGATTGAGGATTTCTATGCGGCTTGTGGTAATTTGTGATGGACTAGTTGGAGCACCCCTGCAGGGTTAAATCTTTTTGGAAAGCCGTGCCCGTGGTTATGTGGCAACGTGGAAACTTTGTTTAACACTGGTTCTAGATAACTTGAAGTTAGCTTAATTAAAACTTGACAACTGTGTGCGTAACCGTGACTGTCTCTTTCGTGAGTTCCTTCTCCGATCGAGGACACGGTGGGGTTATGTATGACGTAGGTAGGTGTTCAGGATCATTCATTTGATCATCAGTAGTTCACGTCCGCTATGCGTAGACCTTCCCCCTCTTATTTCTTGTACTCGTAAGTTTAGCCACCAAATAAATGCTTAGCCGCTGCTGCAACCTCACCACTTAACCATGCGTCACCCATTAAGCTTTGCTAGTCTTGATACCTTTTGAAATGAGATTGCTGAGTCCCGTGTGGCTCACAGATTACTCCAACACCAGTTGCAGGTACAGGTAAAGGTTACTTGACGCGAGCGCGTTGATTGTTCATTTGGAGTTGCTTCTTCTTCTTCTTCATCGATCTAGGATGGGTTCCAGGCCGGCAGCCTCGGATAGCAAGGATGGACGTCGTTCTTATTTTTCTCGTTTGTTTTCGTCCGTAGTCGGACCCTGCTCTTACTCTTGATGAATATGTAATGTACTAACGTGACTCTGATGTAGCTTGTGGCGAGTGTAAGCCAATTCTATTATATATCTCTTCTTTTCAGTACATGTACTTGTAACGATATCCATTCTTGCGACACGACGAGATGCGCTTCTATCCCTGATGAGGCCCCCGTGCCAAATTGAGGATAGGGTCGCATCTTGGGCGTGGCAATATGTGGGATCATGTTGGCAATCAATAGGTGTATTTTGTAGACAATTTAATTTTTATTGGGCTTGTAAAACTTTTCTATATTTTATTTTCGATTGTGAAACTATGCTATATCATTTGTTGTTGCAAAATATGAAAAATATATGTATTTGTTCTAAATTCAGCGGCTAGCCGACCAGGCTGACAAATATGGGTCAGCACGCTGGGCACGTTGCAAATCCAAATCATAACCCGGGTGGACACGGAGCCGGCGGACGACCCAAACGCACAAAATCGCCGTCCGTTTGGGTCGGCCGGTTGGATTTTCTCTAAGAGCAACTCCGACGGGGCGACCCATTTCGTCCGCTGCCATCCGGTTGGGTCCCCACGGAAAGAAAAGATGGCCTAACGCGCCGACCCAAACGGACGCGCTTCCGCTTTTTGTTCACTTGTCGACCCATTTTTGGTCCAATTTTGAGCCCGATTTGGGTCAACACAGATACAAAACAGACGTGGATGACGCGCTTTCTCCATCCCCTGGCCCGCCAGACGGTGGCATGTTGTTCGTTCTCCACCCCTACCGACAGCACCGGCAGCTAGCCCTCGCCTCGCCCTCAACCCCGTCGTCGCCGTCGCCGTCACCCAGTTCTGGCGCGTCTTCTTGTACCTCCCCAGCGCCTACCCAGGTCACCGGCCGCATCACCGTCTGGGCACCGCAACTTCCCCGAGCCCAAACCTCCGTCGCCGGTCAGCTTCATTGTCCACGCCCGCAAGTTGTTTGACAGTTTGCCTCAAGGTACAAATGGACTGCATAGACGAGTTCTTTTTACACAATGTTCTGTGCGAATCTGACGATAAGGAGATACTTCTTGCCGTGTTGTTCCATGACCACCTTAATAGGCAGCGACCGTTGTTCCGGGGCATGTTCCGGCGTTGCATTGCAACCGAGAGAGCGGGCATTTCCTTCTATGGAAGGGATACTTGGACACTAGCAATCCGATGTTCAAACATCAGAAATTCCAGCATCATTTCCGTATGGGTGGGCATGTTTTCAACCAGATTGGAGAGGGGTGGTCGGATACGCTGACTACTTCGAGTGCAAAGAAGATGCCATTTTAAAGATTGGCTTCTCATCTTATCAGAAACGCGCTGCAGCCATTCGGATGCTTGCTTACGGAGTACCCGATGATCTTATCGATGAGTACGTCCGTAAGAGTGAGTCTACATGCCTAGAGTCGTTGTACATATTCTGCAAGGTTGTGGTTGCAGTGTTTGGCCATGAGTACTTGGGAGAGCCGACTGCTGCACACATAGCCCGCTTGTTGGCGACCAATGCCAGCCGGAGCTTCCCAGGGATGCTTGGCAGCATAAACTGCATGCAGTGGGTGTGGAAGACCTGCCCTTCTGTTTGGCAAGGTCAGTACAAGGGCCATGTCAAGGCTTGTACTGTCATACTTGAGGCCATGGCCTCTCAAGATCTCTGGATCCGACATTCTTTCTTTGGCATGGCCGAATTGCACAATGATATCAATGTGCTTCAACGATCGCCGGTGTTTGCAAGTCTTGCCGAAGGCAACAACCCGCCGTTCAACCTTAACATCAACGATCACAACTACAACAAAGGATACTATCTAGCTGACGGAATATATCCACAATGGACCACTATTGTGAAGACAATCTCCAACCCCGTCGGAGAGAAGAGGAAAAGATTTACCCAAGAGCAAGAGAGTGCTAGGAAGGATGTCGAGCCTGCCTTTGGTGTTCTGCAATCTCGATGGGGCATAGTTCGATATCCTGCTAGAACTTGGAGCATCAACAAGGTGTGGGAAGTGATGATTACTTGTGTGATCATGCACAATATGATCGTAGAGGACGAGCGTCCGGAACGTCTGCACGATCAAAGGTATTTGTTTCAGGGTGACAATGTGCTGCCTCAACATGGCGGAGAAGCGACATCGTTTGCACAATTCACCCAATTTCTTCATAAAATGCGTTATTTGGAACTCATATTCAGTTGCAAAATGATTTGATTAAACATCCGTGGGATCATATTGGCAACCAATGAGCATAGAGGCGTGCGGTGGTTATCATTATCTTCTCACCTCCACAAATGATTTTGGTAGATATGGTTATATTTACTTGATGAAACACAAGTGTGCAACGTTTGAAAAGTTCATGCAATTTTAGTGTGAAGTTCAAAATCATCGTAGCAAGAAGATCAAATTCGTACAATCTGATCGAGGAGGAGAATATCTAAGTTATGAGTTTGGCGCTCACTTACGACAATGTGGAGTTGTTTCACACTTGACACCGCCTGGAACACCACAGCGTAATGGTGTGTCCGAACGTTGTAATCGTACTTTATTAGATATGGTGCATTCTATGATGTCTCTTACCGATTTTTTGTTATTGTTTTGGGGTTATGCATTAGAGACAACTTCATTCACTTTAAATAGGGCACCATCAAAATCTGTTGAGACGACGCCATATGAACTATGGTTTGGCAAGAAGCCAAAGTTGTTGTTTCTTAAAGTTATGGGATGTGATGCTTATGTTAAAAAGCTTCAGCCTGAAAATCTGGAACCCAAAGTAGAAAAGTGCTTGTTCATAGGATACCCAAAAGTGAAAGTTGGGTACACCTTGTATCTCAGATCCGAAGGCAAAGTGTTTGTTGCTAAAAATGAAGCTTTTCTTGAGAAATAGTTTCTCTCGAAAGAATTGAGTGTGAGGAAGATAAAACTTGATGAGGTTATATAACCTTTACTTCGGCCAGGTAGTAGCACATCACATAAAGATGTTTCTATGGAACCTACAACAGTTGAAGAGGAAGCTAATGGTGATGATCATGGAACCTCAGATCAAGTTGTTATCGAACCTCGTAGGTCGACAAGGGAACGTACTGCTCCTGAGTGGTACGACAACCCAGTCTTAGCAATCAAGTTGTTAGACAAGGATGAACCTACGAGCTATGGAGAAGCAATGGTGGGCCCGGATTCCAACAAATGGTTAGAGGCCATGAAATGCGAGATAGGTGTGTGGACTGTGGAAGTATTACCTGAAGGGCGAAAGGCTATTCATAATAAATGGATCTTGTAGAAGAAGACGGACACGAACGGTAATGTCACCATCTATAAATCTCGACTTGTGGCAAAGAGTTTTTCACAAGTTCAAGGAGTTGACTATGACGAGACTTTCTCACTCGTAGCGATGCTTAAGTCCGTCAGAATCATGTTAGCAATAGCTGCAATTTTTGATTATGAAATTTGGTAGATGGATGTCAGAACAACATTCCTTAGCGGTTTCCTTAAGGAAGAGTTGTATATGATGCAACCGGAAGGTTTTGTCAATCCATAGAATGCTCACAAAGTAAGCAAACTCCAGCGATCCATTTATGGACTGGTGCATGCATCTTGGAGTTGGAATCAATGCTTTGATGAAGTGATCAAGTCGTTTGGGTTTATACAAGTTTATGGAGAAGCTTGTATTTATAAGAAAGTGAGTGGGAGCTCTATAGCGTTTCTAATATTGTATGTGGATGACATATTGGTGAATGCAAACGATATAGACCTTTTGGGAAGCGTAAAGGATTATTTGAATAAAATCTTTTCAATGAAGGACCTGGGAGGAGCTCCTTACATATTGGGCATCAATATCTATAGAGATAGATCAAGACGCTTGATAGGACTTTCACAGAGCACACACCTTCATAAAGTTTTGAAGAAGTTCAAAGTGGAATAGTCCAAGAAAGGGTTTTTGCCTGTGTTACAAGGTATGCAGTTGAGTAAGACTTAATGCCGAGTGACTACAGAAGATAGAGAAAAGATGAGTATCGTCCCATATGCTTCATCCATAGGCTCTATCATGTATGCAATATTATGGACAAGACCTGATATCAGCCTTGCCATAAGTATGGCGGGAAGGTTTCAAAGTAATCCAGGAATGGAGCAATCGACAGCGATCAAGAATATTCAGAAGTACCTCAAAAGGACTAAGGAAATGTTTCTCGTTTATGGAGGTGACAAAGAGCTTGTCGTAAAGGGTTATGTCGATCCAAGCTTTGACACTGATCTGGATGACTCTAAGTCACAAACCGGATACATATTTATTCTCAATGGGGGTGCGGTAAGCTGGTGCAGTTTCAAGCAAAGCGTGGTAGCTGATTCTACATGCGAAGTGGAATATATAGCTACCTCGGAGGCGGCTAAAGAAGGTGTCTGGATGAAGCAGTTCATGACAGATCTTGGAGTTGCGCCGAGTGCACTGGATCTAATGACTCTGTTCTGTGACAACACTGGTGGCATTGCTCTAGCCAAGGAACCAAGGTTTCACAAGAGGACTAGACACATAAAGCGACACTTCAATTCCATCCGCGGTTACATCAAGGAGGAGGACATAAATATTTGCAAAGTGCACACGAATCTGAATGTTGCAGACCCGTTGACTAAGCCTCTTCTATGAGCAAAACATGATCAACACCAGAAATGTATAGGTGTTAGATTCGTTACATTGTAAATCACATAGTATTGCGAGCTAGATTATTGACTCTAGTGCAAGTGGGATACTGTTGGAAATATGCCCTAGAGGAAAATAAAAAAATAGTTTTTATTATATTTCCTTGTTCAAGATAATCGTTTATTATCCATGCTAGAATTGTATTGAATGGAAACTCAGATACATGTGTGGATACATAGACAACACACTGTCCTTAGTAAGACTCTAGTTGACTAGCTCGTCGATCAAAGATGGTTAAGGTTTCCTAGCCATAGACAAGGGTTGTCACTTGATAATGAGATCACATCATTAGGAGAATGATGTGATGGACAAGACCCAAACTATGAACGTAGCATGTGATCGGGTCGTTTTATTGCTACTGTTTTTCTACATGTCAAGTATATGTTCCTATAACCATGAGATCATGTAACTCACTGACACCGGAAGAATACCTTGTCTGTATCAAACGTCGTAACGTAAATGGGTGACTATAAAGGTGCTCTACAGGTATGTCCGAAGGTGTTCGTTGAGTTAGCATGGATCAAGACTGGGATTTGTCACTCCGTATGACGAAGAGGTATCTCAGGGCCCACTCGGCAATACAACATCACAACAAGACTTGCAAGCAATATGACTAAAGAGTTAGCCACGGGATTTTGTATTACGGAATGAGTAAAGAGACTTGCTGGTAACAAGATTCAAATAGGTATAGAGATACCAACGATTGAATCTCACACAAGTAACATACCGAAGGACAAAGGGAATGTTATACTGAATCATTGACATAGAGGTTCAACCAATAAAGATCTTCGTAGAATATGTAGGATCTAATATGGACATCCAGGTCCCGCTATTGGTTATTGAACAGAGAGTGTCTCGGTCATGTCTACATAGTTCTCGAACCCGTAGGGTCTGCACACTTAAGGTTCAGTGACGTTTCGGTATAGTTGAATTATGTATGTTGGTAGCCGAATGTTGTTCGCAGTCCTGCATGAGACCCCGGACATCACGAGGAGTTTTGGAATGGTCTGGAGACAAAGATTGATATACAGGAAAGGTGCATTTGGCTTTCGGAAGGATTTCAGGTATTACCGATAAAGTACCGGGAGTGACGAATGGGTTTCGGGGTTCCACCGGGAGGGGCCACCCACCCGGAGAGGGACCAAATAGGCCCAAGGGTGGTGCACCAGCACCTGGTGGGTTGGGTGGCTAGCCCAAGTGGGCCTATTCGGCCGAAGTGCCAAAATAGAGAGAGGTGGTGAAAACCTACTAGGAGGAGGACTCCTCCTCCACCAAACCAAATTGGAGGAGGACTCCTCGCTCCTCCTTGGTGCACCAGCCAAACCCCTAGGGTTTTCCCTAGGGCGACACCCCTCCATCCCTCCTATTTATAGTGGAGGGTAGAGAGGCTAGCCGCACCTCAAGCCAGGGTGCATCCCCTCTCCCTCCACTACTTCGTGACACCGAGTAGATTATTCCGGTAGTGCACGGCGAAGCCCTGTCGGAGTAGCTCCTTGATACGTCTCCAACGGAACTATAATTTTTGATGGTTCCATGCTATTATCTTGTCAAACTTTGGATGTTTTGTATGCCTTTTATATCTTTTTTGGGACTAACTTATTAACTCAGTGCCAAGTGCCAGTTCCTGTTTTTTGTGTGTTTTTGACCCTTTTCAGAGGAGGATTTTAAACGGTGTCCAAACGGAATAAAACTTTCGAAAAGATTTTTTCCGGAACAGAAGATACGCACGAAACGTGAGAACCAAGGCAGAGGTCACCAGGGGAGGCCACAAGCCCCCTAGGCGCTGCCAGGGGGGCGCGCCTAGCAGGCTTGTGGCCCCCCTGTGACTCGTCTGCCCTACCTCTTCCGCCTATAAATTCCCTAAAAATCCAAAACTGCGCGAGAGATCCACGAAAATGCTTTTCCGCCGCCGCAAGCTTCTGTCTCCGCAAGATCCCATCTGGGGCACGTTCTGGTGCCCGATCGGAGGGCGGATTCGGATACGGAGGGCTTCTTCATAAACACCATGGCCTCTCCGATGATGCGTGAGTAGTTCACCATAGACCTTCGGGTCCATAGCTAGTAGCTAGATGGCTTCTTCTCTCTCTTCGATCTTCAGTAAAAAGTTCTCCATGATCTTCATGGAGATCTATCCGATGTAATCTTCTTTTGCGGTGTGTTTGTCGAGATCCGATGAATTGTGGATTTATGATCAGATTATCTATGAATCTTATTTGAGTTTCTTCTCATTTCTTATGCGCATGATTTCATATCCTTGTAATTCTCTTCGAATTGTTGGTTTTGTTTGGGCAACTTGATCTATGATTCTTGCAATGGGAGAAGTGCTTGGTTTTGGGCTCATACCGTGCGATGACCTCACCCAGTGACAGAAGGGATAGCAAGGCACGTATCGTGTTGTTGCCAGCAAGGGTAAAAAGATGGGGTTTACGTCATTGGTTTGAGTTTATACCTCTACGTCATGTCATCTTGCTTAAGGCGTTACTCTGTTCGTCATGAACTCAATACACTAGATGCATGCTGGATTGCGGTTGATGTGTGGAGTAATGGTAGTAGATGCAGAAAGTATCGATCTACATGTCTCGAACGTGATGCCTATATGTATGATCATTACCTTAGATATCGCCATGACTTTGCGCGGTTCTATCAATTACTCGATGCTACTGCAACAAAAGACCTTCCAACGGCGCCAGAAACACGTGCTGACGGGAGACTGTTCTTGTCTTGATAATCCTCAGCAACGGCACCAGGAATCCTTCTGCTACGGCTACGCCTTTAGGGACTTCCTAGGCAAATATGCAAAGGATTTCCCCCGTGGCCTTGGAGCCTTGCGTTGGTGTTCCCTTGAAGCAGAAATGGTGATGTAGCACAGCGGCGGTAAGTATTTCCCTCAGTTTTGAGAACCAAGGTATCGATCCAGTGAAGGAATATCACAAGTACCTGCACAAACACAAAGAACTTGCTCCCAACGCTATGAAGGGGTTGTCAATCCCTTATAGATTGTTTGCCAAGTGAGAACTGAAAGCAACAAAGTAAAAAAGCAAAGTAAAAGCGAAAGTGGAAACGATAGGTCTGAATAGACCCGGGGGCCGTAGTGTTCACTAGTGGCTTCTCTCATGAAAGCAAGTAGACGGTGGGTGAACAAATTACTGTCGAGCAATTGATAGAACCGCACAAAGTCGTGTCGTCATCTATGGTAATGATTATATCTATAGGCATCACGTCCAAAACAAGTAGACCGATACTTTCTGCATCTACGACTATTACTCCAAACGTCGACCGCTATCCAGCATGCATCTAGTGTATTAAGTCCAAGGGAACAGAGTAACGCCTTAAGCAAGATGACATGATGTAGATGGACAATCTCATATCTACGATAAAATCCCATCTTGTTACCCTTGATGGCAACAACATGATGCGTGCCTTGCTGCCCTTCTGTCACTGGGAAAGGTCACCACACGGTATGAACCCAAAACCAAGCACTTCTCCCATTGCAAGAATCATAGATCTAGTTGGCCAAACAAAACCCAAGACTCGGAGAGACTTACAAGGATATCAAATCATGTATATAAGACATCAGCAAAGACTCAAATATATATCATAGATAATCTAATCACAAATCCACAATTCATCGGATCTCGACAAACACATCGCCAAAGAGGATTACATCGGATAGATCTTCATGAAGATCATGGATAACTTTGTATTGAAGATCCAAGAGAGAGAAGAAGCCATCTAGCTACTAACTACGGACCCGTAGGTCTGAAGTGAACTACTCACGAGTCATTGGAGGGGCGATGATGTTGATGTAGAAGCCCTCCAACTCCAAAGTCCCCTCCGGCAGGGCACCAGGAAGGGTCTCCAGATGAGATCTCGCGGAAACGGAAGGTTGCGGCGGCGGAAAAGTGTTTTCATGGATTCCCCTATTTTTTTTTGTATTTTAGGGAATATATAGGCGAAGGAGCTAGGTCAGGGGGGGGGGCACCAGGGAGGCCACAAGGCTGGTAGCCGCCTCCCCCTGGTGGCGGCTACAGGGCTGTTGGGCCCCCTGTAGCTCTCCTGCCTTGGCCTTCAAGCCCCCTGATCTTCTTCCGCTCGGGAAAAATTTATTTCGGGGATTTTATTCCGTTTGGACTCCGTTCCAAAATCAGGTCTGAAAAGAGCCAAAAAACACAGAAAAACAGGAACTGTCACTTGGCACTGAATTAATAAGTTAGTCCCAAAAAAGATATAAAAGGTACATAAAACATCCAAAGATGACAAGATAATAGCATGAAACCATCAAAAATTATAGATACGGTTGAGACGTATCAAGCATCCCCAAGCTTAACTCCTGCTCGTCCTCGAGTAGGGAAGTGATAAAGAATGAATTTTTGATGCTTTCATGCTACCTAGCATAGATGTCCTTTGTAACTCCTCTTATGTGACGTGAATGTTCGGATCCATTAGATTCAAAACAATAGTTTGCTATTGACGTGGAAAGAATAATACTTCAAGCAAACTAGCAAGGTAATCAAGAACTTTCAAAATAACAAGGCCAAAAGAAAGTTATCCCTACAAAAACATATAGTCTGGCTATGCTCTATCATCATTGCACAACGAATTTAAATCATGCACAACCCCGGTATTGGCCAAGTAATTGTTTTCACACCTTTACTTTCTCAAACCTTTTCAACTCTCACACAATACATGAGCGTGAGCCATGGTTTTAGCACTATAAGTGGTGTGGAGTGTGGTGGAGTTTGCAAGACAAACAAGGAGAAGATGATCACATTAACTAGGCATATCAATGAGCTGTGGAGATGCTCATCAATCGATATCAATGTGAATGAGTAGGGATTGCCATACAAATGATGCACTAGAGCTAAGAGTATGTGAAAGCTCTTAAAGAAAACTAGTGGGTGGGCATCCAACTTGCTTGCTCACGAAGACCTAAGGAAAATTTGAGGAAGCCTATCATTGGAATATACAAGCCAAGTTATGTAATGAAAATTTCCCACTAGCTATATGGTGGTGACAAAACGAGAGACTCTCAATCATGAAGATCATGGTGCTTAATAAGCACAAGTGTGTAAGGATAGTAGCATTGTCCCTTCTCTCTTTTTCTCTCATCATTTTTTTGGTGGGCTCTTTGGCCTCTTTTTTTTCGTGGGCATCTTTGGCCTCTTTTATTTCCTCACATGGGACAATGCTCCATCGATGATGATCATCACACTTTCAACTCAAAACTTAGAGCAACGATGACTCTATATGGAATGCCTTCGGTAGTGTACCGTGACAATGATCTAGCATGGCATAGACATCAATGGAAACATCATGCTAGCTATCTTACGATCATGCAATGGAAATGTAGAAGTGGTGGCACATGTAATGGTGATAGTTGCATGGCAATATATCTCAGAATGACTTTGAAAAAGCCATAGTAGGTAGGTATGGTGGCTGTTTTGAGGGAGGCTAATGGTGGGTTTTGTGCACCGGCGAAAGTTGCACGACACTAAGAAGATAGTGATGGTGGAAGGTAAAAGTGCATCTAAACCATGGACTCAACATTAGTCATGAAGAACTCATATACTTGTTGCAAAAGTTTTAGTACTAATCGAAACAAAACATTCAACGCATACTCCTAGGGGAAGGGTTGGTAGGTATAAACCATCGCGCGATCCCGACCGCCACACAAAGGATGACAATCAATATACTAATCATGCTCAAATTTCATCACATAGCGGTTCACCATACGTGCATGCTACGGGAATCACTAACTTCAACACAAGTATTTCTAGATCCACAATACCTTACTAATATAACTTCAATATTACCACAACGACAACTCAAAACTAAATGAGAGGAATCAAACTTCTCTAACTATTAAATGCACATGGAGATGGAAGTTTTCATATCCCTTTGGATAACTACCCCTTTTGAGACTACTTTCATAGCATAGATAAACTACCAAGCTACGCTCTTCCGTGCTCTAAAAGATATAAGTGAAGCACACAGAGCAAAATCAACTAGCTCAAAAGATATAAGTGAAGCACATGTGAGCTGAATTGTCTAACCAAAGGATATAAGTGAAGCTCGACAAAATCACGGTGAGTGCATGTCTCTCTCTCTCTCTAGATGTGAAGCAAGGAAGATTGTGACACAACAAAAATAAAATACTCCTATGATACAAGACGCTCCAAGCAAAACACATAACATGTGGTGAACAAAAATATAGCCCCAAGTAACGTTACCGATGGATAGAAGACGAAAGAGGGGATGCCTTCCCGGGGCATCCCCAAGCTTAGGCTTTTACGGCATCCTTGAATCAACTTGGGGTTCCTTGGGAATCCCCAAGCTTGAGCTCTTGCCACGCTTTATCTCTTTGTCCATAAGAACTTCACCCAAAACTTGAAAACTTCACAACACGAAACTTAAACAGAAACTCGTGATAACATTAGTATAAGAAAGCAAACCACCACTTCCTTAGGTACTGTAGCAAACTTAAATTCTACTTATGTTGATTTTGGGTTACTGTATTTTCAATCTTCCATGGCTAATACCCCCCGATACTATCCATAGTTTCATCAAAATAAGCAACCAACTCAACAAAAACAAAATCTGTTAACAGCAGACCAGTCTGTAGCAATCTGTATACGCCGTATACTTATGTTACTTCACAAATTCTGAAAATTTACGACAGTTTGAAGAATTTCCATAGCAATTAGCAGAAAGAAGAATCAACTCAAAAGATCTTACAGAACAAAAATGAAAATTCTTTTCGTGAGCAGAAAGTTTCTGTCTTTTCTAGCATGACCAAACGATCATCCCCAAGACTAATCATAACGGTTTTACTTGGCACAAACGCAAAAAGAAACACAAAAAAACACAATCATAACAGAATTATGAAAGTGTGGAAAACACAAAACAGAAAGAAAAAGGATAGATTCTTTGGGTTGCCTCCCAACAAGCGCTATTGTTTAACGCCCTTAGCTAGGCAAAAGGTGATGGAATCTAAGTCTAACATACTTCCTATGCATAGAGATTTTCTAGGAAAACAAATTGGCAAGACAACCAATAGTTACCAAATGCAAGGAAGAAGAAAGAGACAATAGAAATCTCAACATAACGAGAGGTAAATTGGTAACATGAAAGTTTCTACCACAATATTTTCCACTCTCATAGCAATTACATGCGGGATCATATTCAAATTCAACAATATAACTATCACATAGGATATTCTTTTCATGATCCACATGCATGCAAAGTTGACGCTCTTCAAAAATAGTGGGATTATCATCAACTAAAGTCATGACTTCTCCAAACCCACTTTCAATAGAATTGGAAATATCATATTCACCATGAGGCTTAAACAAATTTTCAAGATCATAAGAAAGATCATCACCCCAATCATGATTATTGCAACAAGTAGGGGACATAGCAAAACTAGCATCCCCAAGCTTAGGGTTTTGCATATTTTTAGCATGATTGACACTAATAGGATTTATAGTGAAACCATTGCAATCATGCTTTTCATTCAAGGAGCCCTCATGAATCATTTCATAAATTTCTTCATCACGATTTTCAGATTCACGCATCTCAAGCAAAACTCCAAAGAGAAAGTCAAGTGCACTCAACTCACTAGCAATTGGTTCAACATAATTGGATCTCTTAAAGAGATTAGCCAGTGGATGAGGATCCATATCACTAGATTTTCAGAAAGCGAAGATGCAAGCATATTGAAGGCACATAGCACACAAGCAACAGAAAGCAAGTGAAAGAAAAAGGCAAAGGAGAAAGGCAAATGAAAACGGCAAAGGAGAAAGGCAAAAAGGCAAATGAATGAGTTTGTGAGACCTACTTGGATAGATCTCTCCTTCCCCGGCAACGACGCCAGAAATACTTCCGCTACTGCAACAAAAGACCTTCCAACGGCGCCAGAAACACGTGCTGACGGGAGACTGTTCTTGTCTTGATACTCCTCAGCAACGGCACCAGGAATCCTTCTGCTACGGCTACGCCTTTAGGGACTTCCTAGGCAAATATGCAAAGGATTTCCCCCGTGGCCTTGGAGCCTTGCGTTGGTGTTCCCTCGAAGCCGAAAGGGTGATGTAGCACAGCGGCGGTAAGTATTTCCCTCAGTTTTGAGAACCAAGGTAACGATCCAGTGAAGAAATATCACAAGTACCTGCACAAACACAAAGAGCTTGCTCCCAACGCTATAAAGGGGTTGTCAATCCCTTATAGATAGTTTGCCAAGTGAGAATTGAAAGCAACAAAGTAACAAAGCAAAGTAAAAGCGAGAGTGGAAACGATAGGTGTGAATAGACCCGGGGGCCGTAGTGTTCACTAGTGGCTTCTCTCATGAAAGCAAGTAGACGGTGGGTGAAAAAATTACTGTCGAGCAATTGATAGAACTGCTCAAAGTCGTGACGTCATCTATGGCAATGATTATATCTATAGGCATCACGTCCAAAACAAGTAGACCGATACTTTCTGCATCTACTACTATTACTCCACACATCGACCGCTATCCAGCATGCATCTAGTGTATTAAGTCCAAAAGAACAGAGTAACGCCTTAAGCAAGATGACATGATGTAGATGGACAATCTCATATCTACGATAAAATCCCATCTTGTTACCCTTGATGGCAACAACATGATGCGTGCCTTGCTGCCCCTTATGTCACTGGGAAAGGTCACCACACGGTATGAACCCAAAACCAAGCACTTCTCACATTGCAAGAATCATAGATCTAGTTGGCCAAACAAAACCCAAGACTCGGAGAGACTTACAACGATATCAAATCATGCATATAAGAAATCAGCAAAGACTCAAATATATATCATAGATCATCTGATCACAAATCCACAATTCATCGGATCTCAACAAACACACCGCCAAAGAGGATTACATCGGATAGATCTCCATGAAGATCATGGAGAACTTTGTATTGAAGAGCCAAGAGAGAAGAAGCCATCTAGCTACTAACTACGGACCCGTAGGTTTGAAGTGAACTACTCACGAGTCATTGGAGGGGTGATGATGTTGATGTAGAAGACCTCCAACTCCAAAGTCCCCTCCGGCAGGGCACCGGGAAGGGTCTCTAGATGAGATCTCGCGGAAACGGAAGCTTGCGGCGGCGGAAAAGTGTTTTCGTGGATTCCCCTATTTTTTTTCTGTATTTTAGGGAATATATAGGCGAAGGAGCTAGGTCAGGGCGCTAGGGTGGCCACAAGCCTAGTAGCCACCGCCCCCGAGCTGGCGGCTACAGGGCTTGTGGACCCCCTCCAGCTCTCCTGCCTTGGCCCTCAAGCCCCGTGATCTTCTTCCGTTCGGGAAAAATTTATTTCGGGGATTTTATTCCGTTTGGACTCCGTTCCAAAATCAGATCCGAAAAGAGCCAAAAACACAGATAAAACAGGAAATGGCACTTGGCACTGAATTAATAAGTTAGTCCCAAAAAAGATATAAAAGGTACATAAAACATCCAAACATGACAATATAACAGCATGAAACCATATAAAATTATAGATACGTTTGAGACGTATCACTCGACAGTAATTTGTTCACCCACCATAATATTTGCTATTTTGAGAGAAGCCTCTAGTTAACACTATGGCCCCCGGGTCTATTTCACATCATAGTTTCAGCCTTACTCTTTTA
This sequence comes from Hordeum vulgare subsp. vulgare, assembly GCF_904849725.1. NCBI lineage: Eukaryota > Viridiplantae > Streptophyta > Magnoliopsida > Poales > Poaceae > Hordeum > Hordeum vulgare. The sequence continues at coordinate 515,318,076 of NC_058523.1, forward strand.
CTTTGTTGCACTTTCCGCCTTTAGATCTCACTTTGCAATCAATCTTGAGGGGATTGACAACCCCTTTATAGCGTTGGGTGCAAGCTCGTTTGTGTTTGCGCAGGTACTCTGGACACTTGGCCTGATTCTCCTACTGGATTGATACCTTGTTTCTCAAAACTGAGGGAAATACTTACTGCTTCTGTGCTGCATCACCCTTTCCCCTTCAAGGAAAAAACCAACGCAAGCTCAAGAGGCAGCAGAAGGATTTCTCGCGCCGTTGTCGGGGAGGATCAAGTCAAGAATAGTCTCCCGTCAACGTGTCAATCTCTGGCACCGGGGATTATTCTAGGTGAAGCTCATCCAAGTAAGTGTCGCAAACTCATCTCTTGCACTTACTTTTTTGCCTCTCATTTTCCTCTTCCCCACTTCTGAAAAACAAAAAGTTACAAAAATATTTTCCTTTTTCATTTGCCTTTCCTTTGCTTGTGTGCTATGTGCCCTCAATATGCTTGCATCTGGGCTTTCTGAAAATCTAGTGATATGGACCCTCATCCACTTGCTAATCTTTTCAAGAGGTCCAACTATGTTGAACCAATTGCTAGTGAGTTGAGTGCACTTGACTTTCTCTATGGAGTTTTGCTTGAGATGCGTGAATCTGAAAATCGCGATGACGAAATTCATGAAGTGATTCACGAGGGCTCCTTGAATGAAAAGCATGATTGCAATGGTTTCACTATGAGTTCTATTAGTGACAATCATGCTAAAAATATGCAAAACCCTAAGCTCGGGGATGCTAGTTTTGCTATGTCCACTACTTATTGCAATGATCATGATTGGGGTAATGATTTTTCTTATGATCTTGAAAATTTGTTTAAGCCTCATGATGATTATGATATTTGCAATAATATTGAAAGTGGGATAGGAGAAGTCATGACTTTAGTTGATGATAATCCCACTAGTTTTGAAGAGCGTCAACTTTGCATGCATGTGGATCAAGAAAATAATATCCTATGTGATAGCTATATTATTGAATTTGAATATGATCCCACATGTAATTGTTAGGAGAGAGGAAAATATTGTGGTAGAAACTTTCATGTCACTAAATCACCTCTCGTTATGTTGAGATTGCTATTGTCTCTTTCTTCTTCCTTGCATTTGGTAACTACTGGTTGTCTTGACAATCTGTTTTCCTATAAAATTCCTATGCATAGGAAGTATTTCAGACTTATATATGTTTGTCACATGTTTCATGATGCTCTCTTCGTGTCCGATTGCTATCTTTTATGTGAGCACCATTGAATTATCAATGCCTAGCTAAGGGTGTTAAACAATAGCGCTTGTTGGGAGGCAACCCAATGAATTTATCTTTTGCTTTATGTTTTGTTGCATCCACACCATCACAATTCTGTTATGATTGTGTCTTTTGTGTTTCTTTTTGTGTTTGAGCCAAGCAAAACCTTTATGATTAGTCTTGGTAATGGTTGTTTCATCCTGCTGGAAAAAGACAGAAACTTTTTCTCACGAAATTATTTTTCATTTTTATCCAGAAAGATATTTTGAGTTCATTCTTTTTGCTGCTGGTTTATATGCCTTTTTCCCAGGCTTTCGTAATTATTCAGAGTTTTTGAGGTACCACAAGTATACGAAGTATACAGATTGCTACAGACTGGTCTGTTTTTGACAGATTCTTTTTTTTTGTGTTGGTTGCTTGTTTTGATGAAACTATGGATACTATCGGGGGGTACTAGCCATGGAAAATTGAGAATACAGTAATCTAAAACCAATATAAATAGAAATCAAGATTGCTACAGTACCTAAAGAGGTGGTAGTTTGTTTTCTTGTGCTAATGATATCACGAGTTTCTGTTTAAGTTTGTGTTGTGAAGTTTTCAAGTTTTGGGTGATGTTCTCATGGATAAAGGGATAAAGAGTGGAAAGAGCTCAAGCTTGGGTATTCCCAAGGCATCCCAAGCCAAATTCAAGGACACCAAAAAGCCTAAGCTTGGGGATGCCCCGGGAAGGCATCCCCTCTTTCGTCTTCAATCCATCGGTAACATTACTTGGAGCTATATTTTTATTCACCACATGATATGTGTTTTGCTTGGAGTGTCTTGTATCGTAGGAGTCTTTTCTTTTTGTTGTATCATAATCATCCTTGCAGCACACCTTTTGATAGAGACATGCACTCATCGTGAATTTGCTAGAATACTCATTGTGCTTCACTTATATCTTTTGAGCTAGACCATTTTGCTCTATGTGCTTCACTTAGATCTTTTAGAGAACGGCGGTGCGTAACTTGGTAGTTGCCTTGTGCTATGAAAGTAGTCCCAAAGGTGATAGGTACCCAAAGAGGATACAATAAAACTTCCATCTTCATGTGCATTGAGTAGAAAGAGAAGTTTGATTCCTCTCAATTAGTTTTGAGACGTGGATTTGGTAATATTAAGAGTTATGTTAGTAGGGTGTTGTGAATCTAGAAATACTTGTGTTGAAGTTAGTGATTCCTGTAACATGCACGTATGGTGAACTGCTATGTTAGGAAGTCGGAGCATAATTGATATATTGATTGTCATCCTTTGTGTTGCGGCCGGGATCGCGCTATAGTTTACACCTACCAACCCTTCCCCTAGGAGTATGCGTTTAGCATTCTGTTTCGATTACTAATAAAAACTTTCGCGACAAGTATGTGAGTTCTTCATGACTAATGTGAGTCCATGGTATAGATACACTTTCACCTTCCACCATTGCTAGCCTCTCTAGTCCGCGCAATTTTCACCGGTGCACAAACCCACCATATGCCTTCCTCAAAACAGCCACGATACCTACCTACTATGGCATATTCATAGCCATTCCGAGATATATTGCCATGCAACTCCCACCGTTCTGGCTCATGACTTGTGCCGTCACTCTTATATTGCCATTGCATGATCGTAAGATAGCTAGCGAGATGTTTCAACATCATACGCCAAGCTAGATCGTTGCACATCCTGGTACACTGCTCGAGGCATTTCCTATAGAGTGATCATCGTTCTAAGCTTTGAGTTGTGGGTAAATAAAAGTGTGATAATCACCATTATTAGAGCATTGTCCCATGTGAGGAAAATAAAAAGGCCAAAGTTGCCCACAATAAGAAAAGAAAGAGATATGGAAAGAGGCCGAAGAGCCCAAACAAAAAAAGAGAAAAAGAGAGAAGGGACAATGCTACTATCTCTTTCCACACTTGTGCTTCATAATAGCACCATGTTCTTCATGATTGAGAGCCTCTCGTTTTGTCACCACCATATGTTAGTGGGAATCTTTATTTTATAACTTGGCTTGTATATTCCAATGACGGTCTTCCTCAAAATTTCCCTAGGTTTTCGTGAGCAAGCAAGTTGGATGCACACCCACTAGTTCTCCTTTTGAGCTTTCACATACTTATAGCTCTAGTGCATCCGTTGTATGGCAACCCCTACTCATTCACATTGATATCTATTAGTGGCATCTCCATAGTCCTTTGATACGCCGAGTCAATGTGACCATCTCCTCTTTTTTGTCTCACAACCTCCACCACACTCTATTCGAGCATAGTGCTATATCCATGGCTCACGCTCATGTATTGCGTGAGAGTTGAAAAAGGTTTGAGAAAGTAAGAGTGCAAAAACAATTACTTGGCCAATACCGGGGTTGTGCTTGATTTAAATTAGTTGTGTGGGGATGATGGAGCATAGCCAGACTATATGATTTTGTAGGGATAACTTTCTTTGGCCTTGTTATTTCGAAAGTTAATGATTACCTTGCTAGTTTGCTTGAAGTATTATTGTTTTCATGTCAATAGCAAACTATTGTTTTGAATCTTATGGATCTGAACATTCATGTCACATGAAAGAAGTTACAAAGGACAACTATGCTAGGTAGCATTCCACATCAAAAATTCAGTCTTTATCACTTCCCTACTCGAGGACGAGCAGGAGTTAAGCTTGGGGATGCTTGATACGTCTCCAACGTATCTATAATTTTTGATGGTTCCATGCTATTATCTTGTCAAACTTTGGATGTTTTGTATGCCTTTTATATCTTTTTTGGGACTAACTTATTAACTCAGTGCCAAGTGTCAGTTCCTGTTTTTTTCCATGTTTTTGACCTTTTTCAGAGGAGGATTTTAAACGGTGTCCAAACGGAATAAAACTTCCGAAAAGATTTTTTCCGGAACAGAAGATATGCAGGAGACGTGAGAACCAAGGCAGAGGCCACCAGGGGAGGCCATGCTGCCTCTTGAGTTTGCGTTGGTTTTTCCCTTGAAGAGGAAAGGGTAATGCAACACAGAAGCAGTAAGTATTTCCCTCAGTTTTGAGAACCAAGGTATCAATCCAGTAGGAGAATCAGGCCAAGTGTCCAGAGTACCTGCGCAAACACAAACGAGCTTGCACCCAATGCTATAAAGGGGTTGTCAATCCCTTCAAGATTGATTGCAAAGTGAGATCTAAAGGCGGAAAGTGCAACGAAGTAAAAGTGTAAGGCTGAAAATATGGTGTGAAGTAGACCCGGGGGCCATCGTGTTCACTAGAGGCTTCTCTCAAAATAGCAAATATTACGGTGGGTGAACAAATTACTGTCGAGCAATTGATAGAACCGTGCAAAGTCATGACGATATCTAAGGCAATGATCATACATATAGGCATCACGTCCGAGACAAGTAGACTGATACTTTCTGCATCTACTACTATTACTCCACACATCGACCGCTATCCAGCATGCATCTAGTGTATTGAGTTCATGACGAATAGAGTAACGCCTTAAGCAAGATGACATGATGTAGAGGGATAAACTCAAACCAATGATGTAAACCCCATCTTTTTACCCTTGATGGCAACAACACGATGCGTGCCTCGCTACCCCTTCTGTCACTGGGTGAGGTCACCGCACGGTATGATCCCAAAACCAAGCACTTCTCCCATTGCAAGAATCATAGATCAAGTTGGCCAAAGAAAACCCACAACTCAGAGAGAATTACAAGGATATGAAATCATGCATATAAGAGATCAGAAGAAACTCAAATAATATTCATAGATAATCTGATCATAAATCCACAATTCATCGGATCTCGACAAACACACCGCAAAAGAAGATTACATCGGATAGATCTCCATGAAGATCATGGAGAACTTTGTATTGAAGATCCAAGAGAGAGAAGAAGCCATCTAGCTACTAGCTATGGACCCGAAGGTCTATGGTGAACTACTCACGCATCATCGGAGATGCCATGGTGTTAATGAAGAAGCCCTCCGTATCCGAATCCCCCCTCCGACAGGGCACCAGAACGTGCCCCAGATGGGATCTTGCGTAGACAGAAGCTTGCGGCGGCGGAAAAAATATTTTCGTGGATCCCTCAGGCAGTTTTGGATTTTTAGGGAATATATAGGTGGAAGAGGTAGGGAAGACAAGCCAAAGGGGGCCCACAAGCCTGATAGGTGCAGCCCCCTGGCCACGCCTAGGGTGCTTGTGGCCTCCCATGGTGGCCTCTGCCTTGGTTCTCATGTCTCGTGCGTATCTTCTGTTCCGGAAAAAATCTTTTCAGAAGTTTTATTTCGTTTGGACACCGTTTAAAATCCTCCTCTGAAAAGGGTAAAAAGCATGGAAAAAACAAGAACTGGCACTTGGGACTGAGTTAATAAGTTAGTCCCCAAAAAAATATAAAAGGCATACAAAACATACAAAGTTTGACAAAATAATAGCATGGAACCATCAAAAAATATAGATAAGTTGGAGACGTATCAGGCCACAAGCTCCCTAGGCGCGGCGAGAGGGGCCTGCGCCTAGCAGGCTTGTGGGCCCCCTGTGGCTCGTCTGCCCTACCTCTTTCACCTATAAATTCCCTAAAAATCCAAAAATGCGCGAGAGATCCACCAAAATACTTTTTCACCGCCGCAAGCTTCTGTCTCCGCAAGATCCCATCTGGGGCACATTGAGGTGCCCTACCGGAGGGGGGATTCGGATACGGAGGGCTTTTTCATCAACACCATGGCCTCTCCGATGATGCGTGAGTAGTTCTGTTGGAGAACGTCGCATGGGAAACAAAATATTTCCTACGCGCATGAAGACCTATCATGGTGATGTCCATCTACGAGAGGGGATGTTCGATCTACGTACCCTTGTAGACCGCACAGCAGAAGCGTTAGTGAACGCAGTTGATGTAGTGGAACGTCCTCAAGTCCCTCGATCCGCCCCACGAACCGTCCCGCGATGAGTCCCACGATCTAGTGCCGAACGGACGGCACCTCCGCGTTCAGCACGCGTACAGCTCGACGATGATCTCGGCCTTCTTGATCCAGCAAGAGAGACGGAGAGGTGGATGAGTTCTCCGGCAGCGTGACGGCGCTCCGAAGGTTGGTGATGATCTTATCTCAGCAGGGCTCCGCCCGAGCTCTAGAGAAACGCGATCTAGAGGTAAAACCGTGGAGATATGTGGTCGGGCTGCCGTGGCAAAGTTGTGTCAAATCAGCCCTAAAACCTCCGTATATATAGGGGGAAGAGGGGAGCCTTGCCTTGGGGTCCAAGGACCCCCAAGGGGTTCGGCCGAGCCAAAGGGGGGAACCCTCCTCTTCCAAACCGAGTCCAACTAGGTTTGGAAGGAGGAGTCCTTCCCCCTTTTCCCACCTCCTCCTTTTTTTTCTTTTCTCCTTGATTTTCTTCCTATGGCGCATAGGGCCTTCTTGGGCTGTCCCACCATCCCACTAAGGGCTGGTGCACCACCCCCAAGGCCTATGGGCTTCCCCGGGGTGGGTTGCCCCCCCCCCCCCCGGTGAACACCCGGAACCCATTCGTCATTCCCGGTACATTCCCGGTAACTCCGAAAACCTTCCGGTAATCAAATGAGGTCATCCTATATATCAATCTTCGTTTCCGGACCATTCCGGAAACCCTCGTGACGTCCGTGATCTCATCCGGGACTCCGAACAACATTCGGTAACCAACCATATAACTCAAATACGCATAAAACAACGTCGAACCTTAAGTGTGGAGACCCTGCGGGTTCGAGAACTATGTAGACATGACCCGAGAGACTCCTCGGTCAATATCCAATAGTGGGACCTGGATGCCCATATTGGATCCTACATATTCTACGAAGATCTTATCGTTTGAACCTCAGTGCCAAGGATTCATATAATCCCGTATGTCATTCCCTTTCTCCTTCGGTATGTTACTTGCCCGAGATTCGATCGTCAGTATCCGCATACCTATTTCAATCTCGTTTACCGGCAAGTCTCTTTACTCGTTCCGTAATACACGATCCCGCAACTTACACTAAGTCACATTTCTTGCAAGGCTTGTGTGTGATGTTGTATTACCGAGTGGGCCCCGTGATACCTCTCCGTCACACGGAGTGACAAATCCCAATCTCGATCCATACTAACTCAATGAACACCTTTGGCGATACCTGGAGAGCATCTTTATAGTCACCCAGTTACGTTGCGACGTTTGATACACACAAAGCATTCCTCCGGTGTCAGTGAGTTATATGATCTCATGGTCATAGGACCAAATACTTGACACGCAGAAAACAGTAGCAACAAAATGACACGATCAATATGCTACGTCTATTAGTTTGGATCTAGTCCATCACATGATTCTCCTAATGATGTGATCCCGTTATCAAGTGACAACACTTGCCTATGGTCAGGAAACCTTGACCATCTTTGATCAACGAGCTAGTCAACTAGAGGCTTACTAGGGACAGTGTTTTGTCTATGTATCCACACAAGTATTGTTTTCCAAGCAATACAATTATAACATGGATAATAAACGATTATCATGAACAAAGAAATATAATAATAACTAATTATTATTGCCTCTAGGGCATATTTCCAACAGTCTCCCACTTGCACCAGAGTCAATAATCTAGTTCACATCACCATGTGATTCCAACGAATCCAACACCCATATAGTTATGGGGTGTGATCACGTCTTGCTCGTGAGAGTGGTTTTAGTCAACGGTTCTGAAACTTTTCAGATCCGTGTGTTCTTTACAAATCTTTATGTCATCTTATAGATGCTGCTACTATGTACTATTCGGGAATACTCCAAATATCTACTCTACTATACGAATCCGTTTCACTACTCATAGTTATTCGGATTAGTGTCAAAGCTTGCATCGACGTACCCCTTACGGTGAACTATTTAACCACCTCCATAATCGAGAAAAATTCCTTAGTCCATTTAGTTACTAAGGATAACTTTGACCGCTGATCAGTGATTCATTCCTGGATCACTCAGTGTACCTCTTAACAGACTTGCTGCAAGGCACACATCAGGTGCGGTACTCAGCATGGCATACTTTAGAGTCTACGGTTAAGGCATAGAAGACGACCTTCGTCTATTCTCTTTATTCTCCCGTGGTCGGGTTTTGAGTCTTACTCAAATTCACACCTTACAACGCAACCAAGAACTCCTTATTTGCTAATCTATTTTGAACTCCTTCAAAAAACTTGTCAAGGCATGCATCTTGTTGAAACTTCCATTAAGCGCTTTCGATCTATCTCCATAGATCTTTGATGCTCAACGTTCAAGTAGCTCAATCCAGGTATTCCTTTGAAAACTCCTTTCAAACAACCTTGTATGCTTTACAGAAATTCTACGTTACTTCTGATCCATAATTGTAACATCCCAAAATTATAAATTTTGGAATGTTAATATAATTATTAGATTGATTGCTTGTTTGTTTGCTGAGTGATTGAAACTCGTGTGAAAATTGAAACTTTTCGAAACTTTTGAATGAGAGGGAATAAAATGACTTTCCCCTTCTCCGGTGAATTCAAATTCAAGCTTTTAAAAGCAAAGAGAGAAGATGACATGACTTCTTCAACTATAAATAATTTGAACGGAGATATTTGCATTTGAATTCTCTTGCATTTCTATCCATTTTCTTCGTGCAAGAAATGCCGGGAAATACATTCTAAAGAGCGGAGGAACATGACCCTCAAATACCCGGGCATTTTGAATGTTATTTGCACCCTCAAACTTAGAAGATCATTTGAAAATTATTTGCAAAAAGAAATAATGCTTTTAGGGATATTTGGAAAAACATTTTTTCTGAAGTTTTATTTTTGCCGTGGAAAAAATGCCCATCATCTATATTTTATTTTTCTGATAATTTTAGTATATAAAAACTCTTTATTCCGAACTGATTTGATTTCCTTTTTAACGTTTTAGTTTCCTAGTTTTAAAAATAGGAAGGAGATCACTTTTATTAGGAAATAGGAGCTAGCCCATTAAGAGCTTTCCAAATTTGGCCCAACAGAGGATCATCTTCTTCCTCCTCTCTCCCTCACCTCACAGGAAGTTTCCTTCCATGGAGAAGAGAATCCCCACCTTCGGGATTCACGAAGCCCTTTCCTTCCCGGCGCCTCCCACCACCCCTATAAGAACGCCCCTCCTCTCCTAGTTCCATTTTCCCCCATCACCTCGCCTTCTCCCTGCTCGTAGCCACGGTGCCACCATCCTCATCTTCCTGTCAAGAACGGAGTACAGTAGGTCTCGTGGCACTTCCCCATCACCCCTGCCGAGCCTCTCCAGCGCCCCACCCCCTGCCGTGCTACTCCTCCGCCGATTCCCCACCCCGCCGGCGACCTCCCCACCTCGCTGGAGCAGCTACCTCGCCGGAGTTCTTCCTCTGTGTCACCCATGGTGAGATTCACGAAATCCCGTATTGCAGTTTTTTCAGAAAATTGCAATCTTAGAAAATTCGTATCTATTAGTCTATAACTCCGAATTAAATGATTCTTTTTGCGTTGGATCACAAATTTTATGCAGTTTCTGTAGATGTATAATTTGTCTATGTTTGGATTTATAAAAATTGAGTTAGATCAGATTTGAATTAAACCTTGTTTTGCCTATTCCAGGAGTTTAAAAATAGATTTTAATTTGATTCCTTTTGGTACTGATCACTAGTGATCTTATATATCAGTGGTTAAAAATTTCAGATTTGTTTGAGTATTTTAGCTCACTGTTTCATGAGAAACAATTTCTGTTTCACCGCTTTTAGGATTTCGGCTAATTCGTTTTATACTTTTGTTTTAAAATATTTTCTTTATTATATCAGAAACATTATTATTGTTTTGGTTATGTTAGTTAACAGTAGTTTTGCAACAAGTTCTTATTTTAGTTTTATTTGTTTTTATGAAAACAATTCTAGCTCCGTAGTAACGTGCAATTGTTTTCACCGTTGTTTCAAATCCCGTTTGGGAATACTTTCAAAGGTTTTGTGAAAAACACTTTATTTTATCTTAGTTAGGATTTATATATTAGTTTTTTGTTAATATTTTCTGTTAGACAAAACTATTTAGTGTTTGTCATAGTAGAAGACTCTTTAGTTCTATTTGAAGTTTCTTTCGGTTTCTCATTCGCTTTCTCTCTTTTGTTTGATTGCTAGAATGATTGCTAGTATGAGTGCTTATGTGAATGATATGTTTGCTATATATATTTCATCGGAGAGTGACGAGTAGTCTATCAAGTTATTTTCTCGCGAAATTCCTCTTCGTCAACATCACAGGCAAGTCACTTTGATCATACTATCACCTATGTTTTATGCATCGTAGTTCTACCATCCTATGCCCAATTGCATGCTGAGTAGGTACTTGGAAATTTTAGTATAGATTGTAGTATCATGTGGTAGGCACACAACAACCCCTATACTTGGCCCCGGGACGACAATTTCTTAATGCTATGCTTGTGTAGACGGGTAATCGGTTGAGTGTATTCCACGAGTGATGCGAGGTTGATATAATAATCAAGACCGGACTAAGACAAGATTTTCAAGACCTTGGACGCAATGCAACACTGGGTGAAGGACGGTTGATCGGCTCCCTGGAAAACCCAGTGGATGCCCCGGGATGCTGGAGAGGCCATGTCATCCTGCGGAAAGCTTCACCTAGGCTCAAAGAGACGGACGGATATTTTCAAGACCCAAGGCTTACCTGCACAGCCACAAGTCATTATGGGCTCTGGCTTGGTTGGACAACGCGACGACTCTGGACAGGCGGTGCTAGCAGATGTAGACGAACGGTAGGAATGGATGGGCACCGACAGGGATTCAGAGGGACCCGTTGAAAGACCATGTTTTGATCATCCGGTCTTCAAACACCCTGAAGTGCGAGGACAAACCCGGAGGCGATCAAATCTTGTGGGGAACGTGTGCAAAACTCTGCAGAGTACTCAAACCTAATCGATTAGCCGTGTCCACGGTCATGGACAACTTGAGCCAAAGGAACTGAAGTTATCTGGATTTCTCAACACCATTATATATATTTGATGAGGGTAATTATTGACAACTCGGGTACGAGAACTGGTTGGCGGAACCATCTCGTTAACAACCAACAATGTAGTAACATTTTGCTTTTAGCCCTCTCTTGTTGTAGGAGAAAATTTGCTTTACGCTAAAACTTATAGCCCCACCTGCCATATATGCATATAGTATAGATGATTACTTTTCACCCCCTCTCTTATGTGACTTGCGGGCATATTCAATATGCTGACCTACACGGCTGCAACGTCTTATGTTGTAGATATTTTTTCTTCGACGAGTAAGAGTACGATTCAGGGTTACGGTCTGCACTCAACTTGTCGTTGGTGTTTATTGGGACTCCACTCCCTTGACTGCTTCCGCTGAAATATTTAAGGTATATATCAGTTTTACGCTATTTACATGTGATTGCACTTTGATATATACATTGATGTACTGTGTGTGCCAGCATACTGATCCAGGGATGGCACAGATACACAGAGGCTTGACTCGTTTTGAGTCGGGTCGCTACAATAATATGTCAACCACATATACTTATCAGAAATTCTACAGTGCTCCCACTTACTTCTTTGGAAATACAAGTTTCTCATAAACCTTGCACAAACCCAAAAACTTTGATCATCTCATCAAAGTGTATATTCCAACTCCGAGATGCTTGTACCAGTCCATTGAAGGATCACTGGAGCTTGCATACTTGCTAGTATCTTTAGGATCGACAAAACCTCCTGGTTGTATCACATACAATGTTTGCTCAAGGAAACCGTCGATGAAACAATGTTTTGACATCCTACGTGCAATATTTCATAAATAATGCAACAACTACTAACATAGTTCTAACATACTTTTAGCATCGCTACGAGTGAGAAAGTCTCATCATAGTCAACTGTTTGATCTTGTCGAAAACATCTTTGCGACAAGTCGAGCTTTTCTTAATAGTGACTTATCACCATCATCGTCTGTCTTCCTTTTAAAGATCCATCTTTACTCAATAGTCCTATGACCATTAAGTAGTTCTCCCAAAGTCTACACTTTGTTTTCATACATGGATCCTCTCTCGGATTTCATGGCCTCAAGCCATTTGTCGGAATCCGGGCCCACCATTGCTTCTTCATAACTCGTAGGTTCACTGTTGCTCAACAACATGACCTCCAAGACAGGGTTATCGTACCACTCTGTAGTAGTACGCGACCTTGTCAACCTACGAGGTTTGTAGTAACTTGATCCGATGCTCGATGATCACCATCATTAGCTTTCACTTCAATTGGTCTAGGCGCCACAGGAACAACTTCCTGTGCCCTGCTACACACTGGTTGAAGTGATGGTTCAATAACCTCATCAAGTTCTACCAACCTCCCACTCAATTCTTTCGAGAGAAACCTTTCCTCGAGAAAGGATCCGTTTCTGGAAACAAACACTTTGCTTTCGGATCTGAGATAGGAGATGTACCCAACTATTTTGGATATCCTATGAAGATGCATTTATCCGATTTGGGTTCGAGCTCATCAGACTGAAACTTTTTCACATAAGTGTCGAAGCCCCAAACTTTCAAGAAACGACAGTTTAGATTTCTCTAAACCTCAGTCTATACTGTGTCATCTCAACGGAAATACGCGGTGCCCTACTTAAAGTGAATGCGGTTGTCTCTAATGCATAACCCATAAACGATAGTGGTAATTCGATAAGAGACATCACAGCATGCACCATGCCAAATAGTGCATGGCTATGACGTTCAGACACATCGTCACACTATGATGTTCCAGGTGGCATGAACTGTGAAACAATTTCCACATTGTCTTAACTGCGTACCAAAACTCGTAACTCAGATATTCATTTCTATGATCATATCATAGACAGTTTATCCTCTTGTTACGATGAACTTCACTCCGAAACAGAATTGAACTTTTTAATATTTCAGACTTGTGATTCATTAAGTAAATACTCTTGTATCAGCTCAAATCGTCATTGCAGTAAGAACATAATGATATCCACTGCGTGCCTCAGTACCCATTGGACTGCATACATCAAAATGTATCACTTCCAATAAGTTACTATCTTGTTTCATCTCAATGAAAACAAGGCCTTGCTCATGTGGTACGACTTGCATGTCACTAGTGATTCAAAATCAAGTGATTATAAAGATCCATCAGCATGGAGCCTCTTCATGCAATTTATACCAACATGACTCAAGCGGCAGTGCCACAAGTAAGTGGTACTATCATCATTACCTCGTATCTTTTGGCACCAATATCATGAACATGTGTAACACTACGATCGAGATTCAATAAACCATTGAAGGTGATTATTCAAGCAAATAGAGTAACCATTATTCTCTTTAAATGAATAATCGTATTGCAATAAACATGATCCAATCATGTTCATGCTCAACGCAAACACCAAATAACAATTATTTGGGTTTCACCACCAATCCCGGTGATAGAGGGAGCGTGCGACGTTTGATCATATCAACCTTGGAAAAACATCCAACACGTATCGTCACCTCGCCTTTAGCTAGTCTCCGTTTATGCCGTAGCTTTCATTTCGTGTCACTAATCACTTAGAAAACGAACCGGTATCCAATACCCTCGTGCTACTAGGAGTACTAGTAAAGTACACATCAACATCATGTATATCAAATATACTTCTTTCGACTTTTGCCAGCCTTCTTATCTACCAAGTATCTAGAGTTGCTCCCCTTAGTGACAGTTCCCCTCATTACAGAAGCACTTAGTCTCGGGTTTGGGTTTAATCTTGGGTCTCTTCATTAGTGCAGCAACTGTTTTGCCGTTTCACGAAGTATCCCTTCTAGCCCTTGCCTTTCTTGAAACTTAGTGGTTTTACTAACCATCAACTATTGATGCTACTTCTTGATTTCTACTTTCGCAGTGTCAAACATCGCGAATCACTCAAGGATCATTGTATCTATCCTTGATATGTTATAGTTCATCACGAAGCTCTCACAGCTTGGTGGCAGTGACTTTGGAGAACCATCACTATCTCATCTGGAAGATTAACTCCCACTTGATTCAAGCGATTGTCGTACTTAGACAATCTGAGCACACGCTCAACGATTGAGCTTTTCTCCTTTACTTCGTGGACAAAGAATCTTGTCGGAGGTCTCATACCTCTTAACAAGGGCACAAGCATGAAATCACAATTTCATCTCTTTAGAACATCTCTTATGTTCCGTGACGTTTCAAAACGTCTTCGGCGCCTTGCTTCTAAGCCATTAAGTATTTTGCACTGAACTATCATGTAGTCATCAGAAACGTGTGTGTCGGATGTCCACAACATCTACAGACGACGCTCGAGGTCCAGGACACCGAGTCGTGCATTAAGGACATAAGCCTTCTGCGCAGCAACGAGGACAATCCTCGGCTTTACAGACTCAGTCTGCAAAGTTTGCTACTATCAACTTTCAACTAAATTTTCTCTAGGAGCATATAAAAACAGTAGAGCTATAGCGCAAGCTACATCGTAAATCGCAAAGACCATTAGATTATATTCATGAAAATTAGTTCAATTAATCATATTACTTAAGAACTCCCACTCAAAAAGTACATCTCTCTAGTCATTTGAGTGGTACATGATCCAAATCCACTATCTCAAGTCCGATCATCACGTGAGTCGAGAATAGTTTCAGTGGTAAGCATCTCTATGCTAATCATATCAACTATACGATTCATGCTTGACCTTTCGGTCTCATGTGTTCCGAGGCCATGTCAGCACATGCTAGGCTCGTCAAGCTTAACCCGAGTGTTCCGCGTGTGCAACTGTTTTGCACCCGTTGTATGTGAACGTTGAGTCTGTCACACCCGATCATCACGTGGTGTCTCGAAACGAAGACCTGTCGCAACGGTGCACAGTTGGGGAGAACACAATTTCGTCTTGAAATTTTAGTGAGAGATCACCTCATAATGCTACCGTCGTTCTAAGCAAGATAAGGTGCATAAAGGATTAACATCACATGCAATTCATAAGTGACATGATATGGCCATCATCATGTGCTTCTTGATCTCCATCACCAAAGCACCGGCATGATCTTCTTGTCACCGGCGCCACACCATGATCTCCATCATCATGATCTCCATCAACGTGTCGCCATCGGGGTTGTTGTGCTACTCATGCTATTACTACTAAAGCTACGTCCTAGCAATATAGTAAACGCATCTGCAAGCACAAACTTTAGTTTAAAGACAACCATATGGCTCCTGCCGGTTGCCGTACCATCGACGTGCAAGTCGATATTATCTATTACAACATGATCATATCATACATCCAATATATCACATCACATCGTTGGCCATATCATATCACAAGCATACCCTCTAAAAACAAGTTAGACGTCCTCTAATTTTGTTATTGCATGTTTTACGTGGTGACCATGGGTATCTAGTAGGATCGCATCTTACTTACGCAAACACCACAACGGAGATATATGAATTGCTATTTAACCTCATCCAAGGACCTCCTCGGTCAATTCCGATTCAACTAAAGTTGGAGAAACTCACACCCGCCAGTCATCTTTGAGCAACGGAGTTACTCGTAGCGATGAAACCAGTCTCTCGTAAGCGTACGAGTAATGTCGATCCGAGCCGCTTCGATCCAACAATACCGCGGAATCAAGAAAAGACTAAGGAGGGCAGCAAAACGCACATCACCGCCCAGAAAAACTTTTGTGTTCTACTCGAGAAGACATCTACGCATGAACCTAGCTCATGATGCCACTGTTGGAGAACGTCGCATGGGAAACAAATATTTTCCTACGCGCACGAAGACCTATCATGGTGATGTCCATCTAAGAGAGGGGATGTTCGATCTACGTACCTTTGTAGACCGCACAGCAGAAGCGTTAGTGAACGCAGTTGATGTAGTGGAACGTCCTCACGTCCCTCGATCCGCCCCGCGAATCGTCCCGTGATCAGTCCCACGATCTAGTGCCGAACGGACGGCACCTCCGCGTTCAACACACGTATAGCTCGACGATGATCTCGGCCTTCTTGATCCAGCAAGAGAGACGGAGAGGTAGATGAGTTCTCCGGCAGCGTGACGGTGCTCCGGAGGTTGGTGATGATCTTATCTCACCAGGGCTCCGCCCGAGCTCTGGAGAAACGCGATCTAGAGGTAAAACCGTGGAGATATGTGGTCGGGCTGCCGTGGCAAAGTTGTGTCAAATCAGCCCTAAAACCTCCGTATATATAGGGGAAAGAGGGGGAGCCTTGCCTTGGGGTCCAAGGACCCCCAAGGGGTTCGGCCGAGCCAAAGGGGGGAACCCTCCCCTTCCAAACCGAGTCCAACTAGGTTTGGAAGGAGGAGTCCTTCCCCCTTTTCTCACCTCCTCCTTTTTTTCTTTTCTCTTTGATTTTCTTCCTATGGTGCAAAGGGCCTTCTTGGGCTGTCCCACCAGCCCACTAAGGGCTGGTGCGCCACCCCAAGGCCTATGGGCTTCCCCGGGGTGGGTTGCCCCCCCCGGTGAACACCCGGAACCCATTCGTCATTCCCGGTACATTCCCGGTAACTCCGAAAACCTTCCGGTAATCAAATGAGGTCATCCTATATATCAATCTTTGTTTCTGGACCATTCCGGAAACCCTCGTGACGTCCGTGATCTCGTCGGGGACTCCGATCAACATTCGGTAACCAACCATATAACTCAAATACGCATAAAACAACGTCGAACCTTAAGTGTGCAGACCCTGCGGGTTCGAGAACTATGTAGACATGACCCGAGATACTCCTCGGTCAATATCCAATAGCGGGACCTGGATGCCCATATTGGATCCTACATATTCTACGAAGATCTTATCGTTTGAACCTCAGTTCCAAGGATTCATATAATCCCGTATGTCATTCCCTTTGTCCTTCGGTATGTTACTTGCCCGAGATTCGATCGTCAGTATCCGCCTACCTATTTCAATCTCGTTTACCGGCAAGTCTCTTTACTCGTTCCGTAATACAAGATCCCGCAACTTACACTAAGTCACATTGCTTGCAAGGCTTGTGTGTGATGTTGTATTACCGAGTGGGCCCCGTGATACCTCTCCGTCACACGGAGTGACAAATCCCAGTCTCGATCCATACTAACTCAACGAACACCTTCGAAGATACCAGTAGAGCATCTTTATAGTCACCCAGTTACGTTGCGACGTTTGATACACACAAAGCATTCCTCCGGTGTCAGTGAGTTATATGATCTCATGGTCATAGGAACAAATACTTGACACGCAGAAAACAGTAGCAACAAAATGACACGATCAATATGCTATGTCTATTAGTTTGGGTCTAGTCCATCACATGATTCTCCTAATGATGTGATCCCATTATCAAGTGACAACACTTGCCTATGGTCAGGAAACCTTGACCGTCTTTGATCAACGAGCTAGTCAACTAGAGGCTTACTAGGGACAGTGTTTTGTCTATGTATCCACACAAGTATTGTGTTTCCAATCAATACAATTATAGCATGGATAATAAAAGATTATCATGAACAAAGAAATATAATAATAACTAATTATTATTGCCTCTAGGGCATATTTCTAACAAGTTCACCCTGGACCTTTGGGTCCATAGCTAGTAGCTAGATGGATTCTTATCTCTTTTGGATCTTCAATACAAAGTTCTCCATGATCTTCATGGAGATCTATCCGATGTAATCTTCTTTTGCAGTGTGTTTGTCGAGATCCGATGAATTGTGGATTTATGATTAGATTATCTACGAATCTTATTTGAGTTTATTCTGATCTCTTATATGCATGATTTCATATCCTTGTAATTCTGTTCGAGTTTTGGGTTTTGTTTGGCCAACTTGATCTATGATTCTTGCAATGGGAGAAGTGCTTGGTTTTGGGTTCATACCGTGCGGTGACCTCACCCAGTGACAGAAGGGGTAGCGAGGCACGCATCGTGTTGTTGCCATCAAGGGTAAAAAGATGGGGTTTACATCATTGGTTTGAGTTTATCCCTCTACATCATGTCATCTTGCTTAAGGCGTTACTCTATTCGTCATGAACTCAATACACTAGATGCATGCTGGATAGCGGTCGATGTGTGGAGTAATTGTAGTAGATGCAGAAAGTATCGGTCTACTTGTCTCGGACGTGATGCCTATATGTATGATCATTGCCTTAGATATCGTCATGACTTTGCGCGGTTCTATCAATTGCTCGACAGTAATTTGTTCACCCACCGTAATATTTGCTATTTTGAGAGAACCCTCTAGTGAACACTATGACCCCCCCGGGTCTACTTCACATCATATTTTCAGCCTTACTCTTTTACTTCGTTGCACTTTCCGCCTTCAGATCTTACTTTGCAATCAACCTTGAAGGGATTGACAACCCCTTTATAGCGTTGGGTGCAAGCTTGTTTGTGTTTGCGCAGGTACTCTGGACACTTGGCCTGATTCTCCTACTGGATTGATACCTTGGTTCTCAAAACTGAGGGAAATACTTACTGCTCTTGTGCTGCATCACCCTTTCCTCTTCAAGGGAAAACCAGCGAAAGCTCAAGAGGCAGCACTCCACCATCATCACCGTCTCACAGTCCTGCTGCGGGAGAATTCAGATACCCCTTCGTCTCTCTTGTTGGATAAAGAAGGCGGAGATCGTCATCGAGCTGCATGTGTGCTGAACGCTGAGATGCCGTCCGTTCAGCACTAGATTGTGTTTGGATCGCGGGACGGCTTGTGATTCAGATCACGAAGACGTTCGACCACATGAACCGCGTTTCTTAACGCTTTCCGCTTAGCGATCTACAAGGGTATGTGGATCCGATCTCTCCTCTCGTAGATGGTCATCACCATGGATAGATCTTATGTGTGCGTCGATTTTTTTTTCATGCAATGTTCCCTAACAAGCTCGTGGTGGAGTCGGCGACCATTACCTCCGCGCGGATGCGAAGGTCGCAAGCACCGCTCAAGACGGTCGCTCCCGCGAATGATGGTGGGTCGGTTTAGTCCGGCACCTCGCTGGGGTACTGATGACGAGATGATGTATATACTTCTCGCTCCTTGTTGGTTACTCCAAGTGGAAGGTTGAGATGTAGTCAGCAGCAAGTTTTCCCTTACACACAAACTGTAAGGTTTATCAAACCAGGAGGACTCCTAGGATCAACAAGTAGGTGTCTCCCACACTGGCGCTAGCAGAAGACGTGGACCTACACACACACAGATAACTTTGCTCCCAACGAGTATAGAGAGGTTGTTAATCTCTCCAGCCTTGTAGTTTGCAAAGGATCAAAACACAAGCGGGAATAGTAATAGTGAATGTAACGGAAAAGTCAATGAAAATAGTAAATGATGGAGGTGTAAACAATGATGATGATATGGACCGGAGTCACATGGTGTTCACTAGTGATGTCTCTCTCCCAAAAGACGATAAACAACTATGCTTGGGTAATCAAATTACAGTTGGGCAATTGACAGAATTATAAATGCATCGCAATGCTAATTATGCTACTTGATAGTTAGAGGTTCAATAGTAATGGCCGTACGCCAAGACAAGTAGACCGTTTATTCATATGCATCTACTTACTAATCATGCACCTTGAGATATCTATCGAGAACATCTCGCCGGTATTAAGTGGCGAGCCCCACCCAAAGTGTAAACTCAAAGCAACGGACAACTGCATTAACGAACTATGCGTAAGGTAAACAATCCTTGCAACCGCGGTCACAAGCACCGTTGTTTTCTCCCTGGTGGCAACAACACATCCCCTAGTCTCATGTTTCTGTCACTCAAGCTAGACATCATGGGGCATGAACCCACAATCATGCATAACGCCCCCTCTTGGAGTTACAATCTATTACTCGGCCAAAGCAATAAATAGCAACGGAGAACATGCATGAATCACCGAGGAACATAATATAAAAGGATAATCAAATATATAACTCATAACAGTCTAAACATAATCTCATAATCCATGGGATCCCAACAAACCGAGCATAGCAATAGCAAGAGAATTACATAGATGCCTTGATCATGTAGGGCAACTAACAAGGGCTAATCATGGAATCACAAGATTGGACAGAAGACATCACATATCTACTGGTCATGGACTCATGGTCCAAGGAGGACCACTCACGGCAGGTCCGGGAAGTGTCCATGGTGGTGGAGAAGCTCCCGGAGGTCAATCCTCCCTCCGGCAGGGTGCAGGGAAGAGGTCTCGTGACGCTCCCGATCTCGGAAGCGGTGCGGCGGCAGAACGATGGAGAAATTCGCGATTCTGGATATTCTGGAAGGGTTTCCTCTCAGAGAGGTAAATATAGGCCGAAGGAGGGCACCGGAGAGCGTGGGACCCACCCAGGCGGCCTGTGGGCGCGGCCAGGGGCAGGCCGTGCCAGGAGGTCGCCTGGACGGCCCTGGCCCCCCTCTGGCCCATCTTCGGTGATCCGGAAGCTTCCGGTACGCTGATTTTTTATATATTATTCTAAGGATTGTTGGGACTTCGGAAAATTGGGTAAAAGCCCCTGCAAAAAGACATCAGCAGACAGGAACTGGCACTGGGTGCACTGAGTTAGTAGGTTAGTCCAAATATGTGTAAAAATATATAAAAGTGTAGTAAAACATATAACAATGTCACCCAAAAGATCATGGAACAAGTAGAAATTATAGATACGTTTGGGACGTATCAACATCCCCAAGCTTAATTCCTGCTCGTCCTCGAGTAGGTAAATTATAACACAATAATTTATGTGGTGACTTGCTAACACACATATAAGAACTTCAAAGTAAAGCAATTAAGATATTATATTCAAGTCAAGACAATAACAAGCAAGAGTCTATATCTAGTATTGAGTTTAGCAAAGTAAGAACATAAAGGTGCAAGAGCTCTTGCTGTGCGTGACTCGAATGTCTCCAAATGGTGTTTGCGTGCAAGAAGTGGGAGATGGGTTGAGATCATAAAATATTTTTTAGTTGAGAACTGAATCTACTAAAGGTCACACTTGGTCTCCTTTGGAATCTTATTTTGACTCATCCCCACACCACTAGTCAGGCACAAGTCAAAATGATCCTCTCCCTTTCGACTTTGAGCACTCATGCAATGGATGAGAATAAGCAAGATATGTTGGCAGTTAGGATGGCAAATAGAATAATGATGGGGAAGGAAGACAAAAAGGTGTGAAAGGCTCACATCAGTGAGGACAACCATAGGTGAGAGAAAGCCAAATGATAGATATGATGTGAGGAGTAGGGATTGCCATGTAACGGATGCACATATGAGCTAAGGTAAGCTCTCCAATGGAACTAGTGGGGGTGGATCCAACTTGTTTGCTCATGAAGACCTAGAGCTCATTTGAGGAGGCTCTTCATTGGAACATGCAAACCAAGTTCTATAGTATATGGGTCCCCACATAGTTATGCATGATTGATAATCTCTATGTAGTACAAAT
The DNA here is from genome assembly GCF_904849725.1 of Hordeum vulgare subsp. vulgare. Classification (NCBI taxonomy): domain Eukaryota; kingdom Viridiplantae; phylum Streptophyta; class Magnoliopsida; order Poales; family Poaceae; genus Hordeum; species Hordeum vulgare. The sequence continues at coordinate 515,339,722 of NC_058523.1, forward strand.
ATAGCAAAGGAGTACGAGTGTGGATCTTTCAATTGGAATAGTAGTGTTGCCCCCTTCTATCTTTTTATTTCTTTTTGTCTTTATTTTTTATTTTTTGTGGCCTCTTTGGCACTTTCTTTTTTATCTCTCATTTTTCCTATTTGGGATCTTTTCATTTGTCCTCTTTGGGATCTTTCCCTCACTTAAGGGCAACACTCTATGTTTTACATGAATAAAAATAAGATCATCACACTTTATAAGAAGTACTCAACATAAAGAGAAGTGAAAACTATCATGATGTATGCAAATGTATGCCTCTGCCAGTGTAGCTGGATATGCAATGATACTAGCGCGTCATGTAGCAATAATATGGGCAAGGCCCAACTATCATGCGGCTCCTCGATCTAGCAAAAGCATGAATGATATGAAGATCAAGTCATGATATGGGGATGTTGCATCGCAATGTATCTCGGAAAGGCTATGGAAATGCCTTAATAGGTAGGTTTGGTGGCTGTTTTGAGGAAAGATATAATGAGGCTTATGTATGGCAGAGCGTATCATGTCATGGGTTTGGATGCATCGGTGAAGTTTGCACGAACTCCCAAGATGAGAAAGGGCAATGCAAGGTACCGAAGAGGCTAGCAAAATATGGATGGTGGAAGTGCCAACAATCGAATACTCACATTAGTCCTAAGAACTCATACACTTATTATCGGTAACTCTCTATCTAGTTAGGAAATTCAAAAGGAGACAAGTACCCCGAGGATGAGTGTTTGGGGGTTTGGTTATCCTTACGCATCCTCGACCCATGGTAACGTGAGGGTACTCTATATATTCCAACCCCTCCACAGGTTAGCGATCAATTTAGTAGCTAGAGTTCTCAACTAATTTTTAGTTTTTGAAAAACACAAGGATTTCACAAAATATGACACCTATCACTAATAGGCTCAAGCTCTTGGCACTAATAGTCCAAACATTACTCAAATCAATACCTCAAAACTATTGCAAGTTACTACTATACTTAAGTAGCAACCTCAATTACCTACTCATGCAAGACACACAACTCAGTGCAACGAGCCAACTCTTTAAACATGATAAGCATGATAACTCAAGAGAATTCTAAAAGCAACCTAAATATAAGCTCTTAAAAAGATATAGCATGAAAAATAAGAGCTAAGCATGACAGTAGCTATGTAAAGATAAAGAACACACAAAAAACATAAGCATGAAAATCTATGTTGTGTTCTAGAGTGGAATGGAGCGTCTTTCTCTCTGAAACAAGGAAGGCTATGTTCCTACTTTTTATGAAAAACAAGCAAAATCAAAACAAACTAAAAAGTAAAGAGCGGGATGCTCCATGTATAGCACATAACATATGAAATGATAAAAATATAGCATTGAGATGGATGAACTGATGGTTGTTAATGGAGAAGGGGATGCACGGGGGCATCCCCAAGCTTAGACGCTTGAGTCTCCTTGAATATTTCTTAGGGTGCATGGGGGCATCCCCAAGCTTGAGCGCTTGACACTCCTGTATCTTCTTTCATCATCTCCCATCGCATACTTGAAAACTCCCTTCATACGAAACTCATCATAAGCTGATTAGAGTGGTTAGTACCCATGATAAAATAATTCATTACCTACTAGAAATAAAAAAATTCATGAAAAGCTACAGTTTCTCATGATTTCCAAAAGGTTTTGGCAAAGGAAAAGCAAGCTCAAGATTTGCAAAATGATGAAAACGCAAAACGTGGCAGAATCTATGAAAAACGGAACAACAGGTAGTAAATAATTTTTGGGGCACTTCTGCAACTCAAATCAAAAAACTCAGAACATATGACAGAAGGAAAATTATATAGAGCATGCTGTCAAAACAATTCAGATCAAAAAGATGATCTGGTGATTTTTGGCAATTTTTTCCGTCAAGCAGACATAATCTGTGTCTGGACAGCATGTCACAATTTTTGAACTTTCTTGCAATCGGAGGCTATAACTTGGCATAAAGCTTAAAAATAAATATACAATGATGTTGCCACAATAATAACTAGCATCAAGACAAATAAAACTGAAAGTAAAAATAAATTGGGTTGCCTCCCAACAAGCGCTTTCTTTTATGCCTTTGAGCTAGGCATAATGCAAAAAGGAGGATCAAAATTCTCCGAGGTCATGGGAGTCATAAAAACCTTCAAACGGATCCTCAACAAGTTCATCCTTATTTTTCCTAGGGAATGGGTGCTTACCTTTCGCTTTCCCACATAAGTGTATGTGTCCTTTACCTATATAGATGAAGCTTCTCATGGCTCGGAGGAAGTCCGTTCCAAGCACCATGTTTCCTTGGTTTGGCTTCATGATGAAGAAATCAACCGTTGCACTCCTATTAGAGAATGTATGTGGGACATCTTTTACCTTTCCCTGGGTTTCGGAAATATCACCATTAGCATGTTCATTAAAAGATGAAAAAATTTCCATGTATAGAAAGCTTAGAGAATCATAAACAACTTTTGGCATTGTAGAAACCATGGATCCAATATCACAATAAGCAAGGAAATCTTGGTTAGATATGCTAATTCTAACAAAAGTCTCCCAGTCATCATCTATTTTCAAAATCTTTTTCTTATCAACCATGGGTTTCTCTCTTTCTCTTAAGTCTAGAGCATCTATTTTTCTTTCAATGGTAGCAAGTCCATCTATAATAGTGACGTATCCACGACCATAAACAGGGTATTTAGATAGACCATGTATAATATCAAGAGATCTAGCCTCTTCACACTCTAAAAAATCTCCTCCAGCTATAATATCAAGAGTGTGTTTACACCAAATAAAAATACCATGATAAAAATTTCTAAGCACAATTTTGATAGGTATCCAAGGCATAATTCTTTTATGTGCTTAAAAAATTCTATACCAAGCCTCCTTCATATTTTCTTCATTCCTTTGATGGAAATCTAGGACCTCAGATTCCCTCAAAGCATCAAACCCTGACATACTAGACTAAGAAAAAAGAACAACTAAAAGCAAAGTAACTAATTTTTTGTGGTTTTTGGAATAACACTACTAGGAACCTTACAAGTACCAATCGGAGTCGCGAGACGGAGATTGGTTACAAGAGATGAACTAGGGTTTGGAGATGATATGGTGCTGATGAAGATGTTGATGGAGATGAGTCCCCTCCGATGAGAGGAGTGTTCGTGATGACGATGGCGACGATTTCCCCCTCCGGGAGGGAAGTTTCCCCGGCAGGACGGCCCTGCGGGAGCTCTAGATTGGTTCTGCTCAAGTTCCGCCTCGTGGCGGCGGCAATTCCTCCCGAAAGCCTCCTCTTGATTTTTTTGGGACGAAACACTCCTTATAGCAAAAGATGGGAGCCGTAGGGGCAACAGGGGCCCACAAGCCACCTAGGCCTAGCCAGGGGGTAGGCCGGGCCTCGCAAGCTTGTGGCCTCCTGGTGGCTCCCCTCCGGTACTTCTTCCGCCCAGTATTTTTTATAAAATCCAAAATAATTCCTCGTTGATTTTAACGACTTTTGGAGTTGCGCAGAATAGGTATCTCAAACTTGCTCCTTTTCCAGACCGGAATTCCAGCTGCCGGCATTCTCCCTCTTCATGTAAACCTTATAAAATAAGAGAGAAAAGACATAAGTATTGTACCGTAAAATGTAATAAGAGCCCATAAAGCGATAAATATCAACATAAAAGCATGATGCAAAATGGACATATCAACTCCCCCAAGCTTAGACCTCGCTTGTCCTCAAGCGAAAGCCGAGATCAATAAATATGCCCACATGTTTAGAGAAAGAGGTGTCGATAAAACAAAATACGGACATGCACGCATCATGATCATAATTAGAACATCAATAAGGTCATATAACCTCTTATGCTAAAGTGACAATTCCTTCACAAAGTAGAGTATGGATCAAGAACCCTATTGAGAATTAACAACCAATAGCCTTTAATCATTGAAGCAATTACAATTGATCATAACATCGGAAAGAGTCAAATAAGATCTTGTAAAGCAAATCCACATACTCAATCATCCTTTCGTCTTCTACAATTGCTAAAACTCACGTGGTACTCATGAGATCAAAGTTTCAGTTGGACACAGAGAAAGATAGAGGCTTATAGTTTCGCCTCCCAACTACTTACCTCAAGGGTAATGTCAACAATAATAATTCATGAGTACTTACTTCCAAGTTGACATATGAATATAGATCTTTCCCTAGCACATGACGTTAGCCAAGATAGAGGCGAAATAAGGAATTGGTGTCGATCACCATGACTCTTTTAAGGATAAAAGTAAAGGTACAAGATAGGATCTTCGCAGAGGGAAGCAGAGGTTGTCATGCGCTTTCGAGGTTTGGATGTGTGATCTCTTAGTCGTTGAAGCAATTGCAATTTATTACAACACCAGAAAGAGTCAAATAAGTGCTTGTAAAGCAAATCCACATACTCAATCATCTTTTCATTCTCTACAATTGCTACAACTCACGTGGTACTCATGAGATCAAAGTTTCAGCTGAACACAGAGAAAGATAGGGGCTTATAGTTTTGCCTCCCAACTGCTTACCTCAAGGGTAATGTCAACAATAATAATTCATGAATGCTTACCTCCAAGTTGACATATGAATATAGATCTTTCCCTAGCATATGATGTTAGCCAAGATAAAGGCGAAACAAGGAATTGGTGAAGATCAACATGACTCTTTCAAGGTCAAAAAGTAAAGGTACAAGATAGGCCCTTCGCAGAGGGAAGCATAGGTTGTCATGCACTTTTGAGGTTTGGATGCGTGTCCTCTTAGTGCGGAGGAACGTCACTTTATATTGCCTCCTGTGATAAAGAACTTTATTATGCAGTCTGTCGCTTTTATGTCTTCCTCATCACAAGTTCGTACAAAGCTTATTTTCCACACACTAATAGATCATACATATTTAGGGAGCAATTTTTATTGCTTGCACCGATGACAACTTACTTGAGGGATCTTATTCAATCCATAGGTAGGTACGGTGGACTCTCATTGCAAAACTGGGTTGAAGGTTTATGGATGCACAAGTAGTATCTCTACTTAGTGCGGAAATTTTGGCTGATATGAGGTGGAAGCAATCGTCACATGCTAAGGGATCTCTAGTCATATAACATTGTTCGGAACCAAGCAAACATAATTCATTATGTTGTCTTCCTTGTCCAACGTCTAGTTCTAAGCATGTAATAGTTTAATGAGTGTTCACAATCATAGATGGTGCCCAAGATAATATATTTGTATGTGAACCTCTCTTTCTTTATTACTTCCTATTAATTGCAACAATGACCAGGGTCTACGTTTTTCCACCCACAACAAGTTTCAATCAACATTCTTTTTATAGGTGAAGTCATCACTTCCCATAAGATCATTACATGATCTTTCATCCTTTTGTTCTTTCATTATTCTTTTCTTTAGATCATGGCATGAGGCAAGGCCCTTAACTAAAACACTCTTTATTATATGACTCGCGAACTCGATTACATTGGGGGTGACACAAAGAAAAACTCAAGCCTAGATCATACTAAGAAATGTATTCTACTAGAAAAGGATAAAATCAAAAAGGATCGAACTAAGAAAAAGATAAAGGTAAAAGATGTGATGGTGATACGATACCGTGACAACTCTCCCAAGCTTGGCACAAGCCAAGGGGAGTTCCCATACCCGTGCTTAATTGTCTTCCCTCGAAGGTGATGGTGGTGGAGTTGTCCTGTCTTTTGATTCCAAGAGGGCCATCAATCTTCGAATTATACCTTGGAGCTCTGTGATATGTTTCTCCAGCAAAACAACTTTACGGGTGAGATAAGTATTATGAACACGAGTTATTTCACATAACCTCAAGAGTTCGATCAAGGATGGAGGTAGAAGGTGGAGGTAGGGTTGAAGAAAATCCTCTTCCTCAGCTTCTTCCTTGTTGAGCATAGATTGCCCTTCGTCCGACGCCGGATTCTCCTCCTTAGTTTTGCCCTTAGTTTCTTTCAGCAACCCTTCCTTGGCCTCCATGACCTCCATTCTTTTCAGGTCAGATTTTACTTCTTCATAGACTTGAGGATAATCGTTCTCCCCGACAGATTCCTGAGATGACATTCTTGCCCTAAACCTGCGGCAGAAACATGCTCGAAACGAAAGCAGACGATATTTGCGTGATACGAGGGTCAGACCTTTCGGGAGAATATATAATGATTTTTTCCCAACCAAAAGGAGTATCCACCAGAAAACGGAGTCCAGGAGGCACACGAGGTGCCCACAAGTCACCCATGCCCGGCCAGGGGGGTAGGCCGGGTCTGGCAGGCTTGTCGCCTCCTCGTGCGCTTTCCGGACTACTTAAAATTTTTCTATTTTTCTAAAAATTCCAAAACGGAGAAAAATTGCTACTGGAAAAGTTTTGGAGTCGGTTTACTTACCGAATCACATACCTCTTCGTTTTTGGAGTCTGAAACAGGCTGATAAATATCCCTTATGTACTCCTCCAGAGTTATGGTATTAATAACATTGCTTTCGACATTTATGCGAGTACCTGAGATATAATGCTTGATTCTTTTCCCATTTACAACTCTAGGAAAATTACCTTCCGTGTTGTTGATCTTTATGGCACCGGAACGATATACTTCCTCACCAATGTAAGGATCTTCCCATTTAGAGAGAAGCTTGCCTGCAAAAAATCTTAAACGAGAATTGTATAGCAAGACATAATCACCTACATTGAACTCACGTTTCTATATCCTTTTATCATGCCACCTCTTAACCTTTTCTTTGAACAACTTGGCATTTTCATATGCGTGAGTTCTCCATTCATCAAGTGAGCTAATATCAAATAACCTCTTCTCACCAGCAAGTTTGAAATCAAAGTTGAGCTCTTTGATTGCCAAATAAGCCTTATGCTCTAGCTCAAGAGGTAAATGACATGCTTTAACGTAAACCATTTTGTACGGAGACATGCCAATCGGATTCTTATAAGCAGTTCTATAAGCCCACAGTGCATCATCAAGCTTCTTAGACCAATTCTTTCTAGACCTATTAATAGTCTTTTGTAGAATTAGTTTAATCTCTCTATTACTTAGCTCTACTTGGCCACCGGACTGAGGATGATAGGGCGATGCAATTCTATGGTTGACATCGTACTTAGGAAGCATTTTACGGAAAGCACCATGGATAAAATGTGAACCACCATCACTCATTAAATATCTAGGGACTCCAAATCTAGGGAAAATAACTTCTTTAAGCATCCTGATAGAGGTGTTATGATCAGCACTACTAGTTGGGATAGCTTCTACCCACTTAGTAACGTAATCAACAACAACTAGGATATGAGTATACCCGTTCGACTTTGAAAAAGGTCCCATATAATCAAAACCCCAAACATCAAATGGTTAAATGACAAGTGAATAATTCATGGGCATTTCCTGACGTTTATTGGTACTACCTATCCTTTGACATTCATCACAAGACAAGACAAACTTACGGGCATCCTTGAAGAGGGTAGGCCAATAGAAACCGGATTGCAATACCTTGTGTGCAGTTCTATCTCCCGCATGGTGTCCTCCGTAAGCCTCAGAGTGACACTTCTGTAGGATCTGTCCATGTTCATGCTCAGGTACACAACGTCTAATAACACCATCTACTCCTTCTTTATAAAGGTGAGGATCATCCCAAGAGTAATGTCTCAAATCAAAGAAGAATTTCTTCTTTTGCTGGTATGTGAAACTAGGTGGTATATATTTGGCAACAATATAATTTGCATAATCAGCATACCACGGTGTAATACATGAAGTATTGATGACATTCAGTTGCTCATCAGGAAAGCTATCATAAATAGGTTGTGGCTCATCAAGAACATTCTCCAACCTAGACAAGTTATCTGCTACGGGGTTCTCAGCACACTTCCTATCAACAACATGCCAATCAAATTCTTGTACCAAGAAAACCCATCTGATAAGTCTAGGTTTAGCATCATTCTTTTCCATGAGATACTTAATAGCAGCATGATCAGTGTGAATAGTAACTTTGGAATCAACAATGTAAGATCTAAACTTTTCACATGCAAACACGACTGCTAAAAATTCTTTTTCAGTAGTAGCATAGTTTCTTTGGGCACTATCTAGAGTTTTACTAGCATAATGAATAACATTCAATTTCTTATCAACTCTTTGTCCTAGAACATCACCAACAACATAATCGCTAGCATCACACATAATTTCAAAAGGTAAGTTCCAATCAGGTGGTTGAACAATAGGTGCAGTTATCAAAGCCTTCTTAAGTATTTCAAATGCTTCCTCACAATCATCATAAAAAACAAATGGAATATCATTTTGCAAGAGATTGGTGAGAGGCCTAGAAATCTTAGAGAAGTCTTTAATAAACCTTCTATAGAAACAAGCATGACCAAGGAAACCTCTTATACCTCTGATGTCTGTAGGGCATGGCATTTTCTCGATCGCATCAACCTTAGCCTTATTAACTTCAATACCTCTTTCAGAAATTTGATGTCCTAAGACGATGCCTTCATTAACCATAAAGTGACACTTCTCCCAATTCAAGACAAGGTTGGTATCTTTACATCTCTGCAAAACTCGATCAAGGTTGCTGAGGCAATCATCAAAAGAAGACCCGTAAACGGAGAAGTCATCCATGAAAACCTCAAAAATCTTTTCACTAAAGTCAGAGAATATAGCCATCATACATCTTTGAAAGGTAGCAGGTGCATTACATAAGCCAAAAGGCATACGACTGTAAGCAAAGGTACCGAAAGGGCAGGTAAAAGTGGTTTTCTCCTGATCAGATTGCGCAACAGGTATTTGGGAGATACCAGAATAACCATCTAGAAAGCAGAAGTGTGTGTGTTAAGACAATCTTTATAGCATTTGGTCAATAAAAGGCAAAGGGTAATGATCTTTCCTAGTGGCTTTATTCAATTTCCTAAAATCAATTACCATCCTATAGCTAGTAATAATTCTCTATGGGATCAATTCATCTTTGTCATTAGGGACAACGGTAATACCTCCCTTCTTAGGGACGCAATACACCGGACTTACCCAATCACTATGAGCAACAGGATAGATAATACCTGCTTCTAGGAGCTTTAGTATTTCTTTTCTTACCACCTCTTTCATCTTAGGATTTAATCTCCGTTGATGATCGGCAACTGGTTTGGAATCAGGATCGGTTTTAATTTTGTGCTGGCATAGAGTGGGACTAATGCCCTTAAGATCATCAAGAGTATATCCAATAGCAGCA